>NC_056035.1:2727101-3083458 GCF_004379255.2 Salvia splendens | reverse complement strand
GCTACGATAACGAGCTCAAAGGCATTGGACTTCGTCTGGAAGAACATAGTGTGCCGATTGGCATACCCCACATCCTCATCTCGGATAATGGGACTCAGTCACCGACAAGACGTTCAAGAATTGGTGCCAAGAGCTGAACATTCAACAGCGGTTCACTTCGGTCTCCCATCCCCAAGCAAACGGACAAACGGAAGTAACGAACCGGATTCTGTGTGAAAGGGTTAAAAGCTCGGTTAGTAGAACAAGCCAAAGGACAATGGGTAGAAAATCTCCCTCAAGTCCTATGGTCCTACCGAACTACACCCAAAACCTCCAACGGTGTGAAACTAACTCCGTATAGTTGGTGTACGGCACTGAAGCCGTAATCCAGTGGAGATCGGCGTACCCAGTCCCCGAACTCTAAATTTCTCCTCAGAAATGAATGACGACGGACTGAGAGCAGAACTAGATCGCCGAAGAAAGAAGAGAATTGGCGTGCATAAAAGCAGCCAAGTATAAGGAGCAAGTAGCCCGGTATGGTATTATAACCAAAGGGTAAAAAAGCTTCAATTTCAAGTGGGAGATCTCGTCTTGAGAAAAACGAAGTAAGCCGAGCAGAAAAGCTGGGCAAACTCGAACCCACATGGGAGGGTCCATATCGGGTGTCAGAAGTCCTCGGCAAAGGGTCTTATAAATTGACTCACATGTCAGGAGAACAAGTACCCCGAACATGGCACGTCTCCAACCTCAAGAAGTTCCACTTGTAAGAGACAAAAGTCCGGTCAGTCCGTCTCGTGTCTAGTTCGGTCATAGGGGTATGTGTTTTTATTTGTTTTGTTTTTACTTGTACCTTTTACTTGTCGTTTTTTAAAAAAAAGGGTTTAAAGTTTTTGTCCTTCGTCTTTTATTTTTTCTCTATTGTTTTGTCTCTATGCTGCTATGTCGTCGTCACAAACTAGGTATACCAAGGTATATCGTTCTTTAAAGACTGATCTCCTTTTTAGATCGATTATTAAAGACTATTGTGAGTCCAAGCTTCTACGGAGGATATAGGACCACAATTCAGCTTAACAAAGCAGTCCGTCTGAAACGAACTGCAATAAGCCAACGATTGTGAGTCCAAGCTTCAAGGAGGATAACAAGACCGCGATTCAGCTTAACAAGCACTTCGTCTGAAACGAACTGCAATAAGGAAAGTCCGATCCACGCGATAAACCTCGCCGAATTAGGAGACGACCAAGTTCGGTCAGAAGAGAAGTTTACCTCAGAGACCGGGGACGACCATGTCTAGTCAAGAGAGTTTACTGCATAAGACCACTTCGGTTAACAGGGAAAGTCCGATCCACGCGATAAAACTCGCCGAATTAGGACAAGGGAAAGTTCGATCCCGGCGACAAAAATCGCCAAATTAGAACACAAACCAAGTCCGGTCAAAGATGTTTATTTCATCAGACCAAAGACGAGTCCGGTCAAAGATGTTTATTTCATCAGACCAAGGACCAAGTCCGGTCAAAGAAGTTTACTTCATAAGACCAAGGCCCAAGTCCGGTCAAAGAAGTTTACTTCATAAGACCGAGGACGAGTACGATGAAATTTTTTCGCTAAGCTGTAAATACAGTGTTAGAAGCGAAAACAAAATTTCATTTTTCAAATCTTGTTCGGCATACAACTTAGCTACCCTACAAAATGGCGTTACGCTATTACAAAGGACTATTCTACTGTCCAGGGTTGCTGTGAAGTTAAGCCACCTATCTGCAAAATCCTCTGGAAGCCGAGTTCGGTTTGTTCGAGCAGATGAAGAATAAGCAGGTCGACGAGATGCTATCCTCGACCCAACGCCTCTTCCCCGAGCCCGAGAAGTCCTAACACCTCGGCGATGAAGAGTCTCTGCAATAAGCATCTGCTGATCTTGCTCGCTCATAGTCACAACTCCTCGGCGAATTTCAGTCCGTCCCTGTCTTGACGATTCCGGTTGCTCCTGAGCCCGTTCTCGTCTTGACGTTTCCGGCTGTTCCGGAGTTCGTTGTTGGCTGGGAGTAGGATTTTGAACAAGGGAACCAGAGGTTTGATCTGGAGTGCGAGCATCTGTTGGCACGATATGCCGAAGGAATCTTTCTATGGAGGGGCGCCGAGAGAAAGAACAATGTTGTACGAGAGAGAAGCCCAACGCCGCAGTGATGTCACAACTTGTTGGCAAGCCGGGCTCTCCAGCACATTGTTCATACGGAGTACATGATATTCCTCCCACAGTTCGTCAACTCGACTCTGAACATCCGAGATGGTAACTCCCCCGCGCTCACGGATATAATCCTCATACGCAGTCCTCTCAGCAATGGCCGTATTCAGCTCGGCCTCCAGATCTTTCTTATCGGACTCTAAGTCTTTGATATCGGCCTCCAGCTTCACTAAACGAGCCAGAAGCTCGTCATTCTTCGTCTGATCGGCTATAGCTCTTTCTCTCAGCTTCGTCTAAAGCCGAAGAGTACAGCCGTTTCCAGTAAAGTATCTCCATCTCCTTGAGTACAAAGCAGCTATATTAGTTCGGCAGCTGTACCGAGCAGATAGTAAAATACAACAGGAATAAAGGCGAGTACGAAAAGCTATACGAAGACAAGTGTAGAGAATTTTTCATTCACAAGGAAAATTTTTTACACTAGGAGGGCTTCAAGGCCATTTTACAAGGAAGAAACTAGACTAAGAGAAGGGAGACGAAATCATACTCCGTCAGCTTCGTCTCCGGCTCCTTGGTCTGGTTCAGCTTCTTTCTCCTGAGCTACCTCAGCCTCGGCCTCGCATCCTGCCGGCCTCGCCTCCGCCTCCTGATCGGCCTCCTTCTCCGGATGCCCGGCGCCGCTCGACTTCGGCCTCCAGCTCCAGCGGCTCGGCCTCACCCTCTCCGTGGTAAGTCGAAGCGGGTGAAACGGGTCCCACGGAGACAAAGATAGCCTCCAGGTTCTCGTCCCGATCAGCTCGACAACTCCGGACTCGGTCTGCAGAAAGCAGGACCGAAGATGAAGCGAGCTCCTCAAGGAGCGGCAGATTCTGAAGCCGAGCCGCTATCTCTCGGCTGTACAGAGGACAGCACGACGTCGGCCCCCTGCTCGCCCTTATCGCAATTAGCCTTACCAGACTACCGACAAAGGCCGAGAACTGGCCTGCTCAAAAAGAGTTTCTTCTCCGTGTAAAACACGGAGAGCCTCCCCTGGGCAACCACGGCAGCAGCATCCCTCCGTTTCGTCTGCTCCCGCTGGATGACGAGCTGGTTTTTGGCAAACTGAGCTTCATCCTGGGCCGAAATCCTAGCAGCTCTGGCCTTCTCAAAGTTAGCCTCAGCCTGTTCGCCCGATGACAAGCAGCCGCCAACTTCCTCTGCATCTCAGCATAGTCATTGGACGCTTTGGAGAGTTCGACGGCGACGAGCTTGGAGAGCATATCGTTCCTCTGAAAATGAATAAAGAAAAAAGTCAACAAAGGGACCACAAAAAATACAGGAAAAAAGCAAGGCCAGAAAATCAAGAAGAGAATTCACCTCGGCGAAGTCCGTGGGCCATAAAAACGGCTCACAGATATGTTCCGAAGGAGGCGCCAAGACCACGTCTTTCTCTGGCGCTCTCGGGGGCTTCTGGGCCTTCCCCCTCCCTTTGCCGAAGTTGACTCCGGCTTCTTCGGATCCGAAGAGGTTTTTTGCCTTTTCGGAGTCCTCTCGGCATCAGACGCCGAGCTGGTGGTTTTCGGCCTCTCCGGCTCCTTGGACTCCGAAGATTTTCGGGTAGCCTTGTTCAGCATGTACACTGCCAAAAGCAAGAAAGCAAGGTTAGTTTTCTTCGTTAAAAGCAGTAGAACATAAAGGTAAAGAGAAATCCTCACCCTCGGCCTCTTCGTCCGAAGACGAGATGTCGAACACGACGTCGCCCTTGACGAGCTCAGACTCCGTGTAGTGTTTCCTAACTATGGGAATCTTGTTGAGCTCGCCATCGAGCTCGGCCAATGGTTCTAACCGAGGATGAGGAATCACGGACTTCGGCCCTCTCCAGGGAAGCCCGGAGCCGCTGTCCTATTATAAAAAAAGAAGCGGTTTTGCCATTTCGGCCACTTGGTTTTGCAGAATGCCCTATAAAGGCTGTAAGGGGATCAAGTAAAACCAAGATCCCTTCCTTTTAAATTGGGAAAAAATTAAGGATTGCCCGCAGAGACAGATCCTTATCTAACCCTACGGAGTTCGGCAGCAAAAGCCGACAAGTGCCTCCAAGAGTTCGGAGTCACCTGACCTAAAGGGAGAGTTGAAAAAAATCAAGAAGCTCTACAAAAGGTGGGGGAAGAGGGAACGAAGCCCGCATTCTAAGCAGGCTTCGTAAAAACGGTGGCATAACCCTCCGGCGGGTCGTTTAGCCATATGATCATCGTCGGGAACCACCGCCTTCCCCCCAGGAAAAGAGTATTTTCGTAAAGGGATATCACAGTATCCTTACTCAAGATACTGTGAAAATTACTCTACGGTCTCTCCCCGGATTCTTTCCGGCTAGAAGACCCCTACCCCCTTTTCTACCGCTACCAGACTCGACGAAGAAGAAGGCAGACATGGTTCTTACTCTTTGAAAGTTTGAGAAAATCCTGAGGAAATTTTGAAAGCGGAAGGAAATTTTCACGCAAAAGATAGAGAGTGCAGAAGAATAGCAATAGCAAAGGTGTTCAAATGATGAAGAAAGGCGGTATTTATCAGATTTGGAAAAGATTTCAAATCATCGCAACCGTTTCATATTCCACCTTTTCAGGATTCGACGGCCGGATTTTACTGTCGCATTTAATGCGCATTTAATGCAGTCACGCGCAGGCACGTCCCCTGACTTCAGCCTCCCCCGTACCCTTTTCCAGAATGCCGAATGTGACTCGCTTCGCCGAAGTGATTCACTTCGCTTTTCGGGGGGGGGGGGTAGTGATGGGGTGCGTACTAAACAAGCCCAACAGGCAATGACGGCCCATCAGCCCAAAGCCCAAGGAAGAGTATGAGTTCGGCAATTACCAAAGAGTTCGGCCTCAGCCTACAGCTCGGTAAAAGCCACCTATCAAGCTTCTGCTCTCAGGTCGGCATCAAGCTCTACTCTCAGATCGGCAACCAAAGCAGGAGTATGAGTTCGCATTACCAAAGAGTTCGGGCTCAGCCTACAGCTCGGTAAAAGCCATCCAATCAAGCTCTGCTCTCAGGTCGGCATCAAGCTCTACTCTCAGATCGGCAACCAAAGCAGTTCGGTCTCAGTATTCGAGCCGAACAAGGAGTTAGTGGACCCATACAGGATGTCCAACACACCCACTACCACGTGATGTCAACTCAGGCCACGATCGTAGGCCATGACCTACGCTACATCCACGATCTTAGGCCATGACCTACACGACAATCCACGACTTAGGGTGGTGATTGCAAGCCACGATCTTAGTTCAAGATATAAATAGAACTTAGATCAGATAGAAGAAGGTTAAGCTCTCTAGAGATAAAATCATATAGCAAGTCTGTGTTGTAAGCTGTAATCCCAGATCAGCAATACAATCTTGCCCTCCCTTCTTCCCGTGGACGTAGATTTACTTCAGTAAATCGAACCACGTAAATTCTGTGTGTTGTAGTTTTCAATTCTTACCAGCTTTTTACTAACATCAGAAATTCGCGGATCCATCAACAGTATTAAAAAGGAAAAATAGTTGAATCACAATCTTTTAACAAAGTTTCATCAATATGAAAAACTTAGAGACTGCCATAATTTTCTAGCGACATAAACTTTGAAATAATTCCTATGCCATTTTTACCCCTTTTAAACACAAATAATTTGGAAGATGAAAAAAAATGTGATGAGTTGTGAATGTGGCAGCTGGCATAGAGAATCAAAGTTGCAGGGCAGGTGGTCCCCCTTATCGGCTGACGTGTCGAGTCTTATCAGCTGACCTCACACCGTCGTTGATCCATCCACGTGGGACCCCCCCTCTCAGTGTGTGGCCAAGCTGTCCGACCTCGGTTCAAAACTAATTCATCCGTCCCTGAAAATTTGTCACCTATTTCCTTTTTTCGTCCGTCCCTGAAAATTTGTCACCTTTCACTTTTATCATTTTTGTAGTGGACCCTACATTCCACTAACTCATTCACACTCACATTTTATTATAAAACTAATATATAAAAGTAGGACTCACATGCCACCAACTTTTTCAACCCACTTTCTATTTATATTTCTTAAACTCATGCCGGGTCAAATGGTTACGAATTTTGGGGAACGGAGGGAGTACTACATATTTGAACATGAAAATCCACAGGTTTCTCTCTCATCAAACTCATATTTTCAGTATTAGGCATGTTGGTATTATTATTTAAAATTGATTTTAATGAACCATGAAGTTGTATTATTAAAAACAAATCTAACAAAACACACGAATCGTGACCCACTTTTGTTTTAGATTAATTTGACTGACCCACTTTGTTTATATCCCATCAAAGCGTGCTAATATCTAAATAAGATTATGTTCGTGTATTTATTAACTTTTTTTGAAAATTGTGCAAAAATATTTAGTATAAATATTATTTGTTCCAGATTACTATACGTCGATATCGAAAACACTATCACGATTCACGTGTATATTAGATAAGTCACAAATTCATAACTGGCATTTAAATATAATCAAATTATGAAATATGTATCGAAATATTTAAATATGTTTTAGAAATATATATCCTTGGCATATTTTTTTTGTGTTTCGAAAATACTTATAAAAAATGTAATTTTAATTTGGTGTTTCAGTATAGTCAGAGGATTTCAAATTCAAAAAAGTATTTGAATATAAGAAATAAATATAATTTCGAGAAAACAACAATAGAGACTCATAATGAGTAAGATGACAAATTACCCATTGAAATAATTTTATACAAATTTTATGTTTATTTCATAAATTATAAATTCTATTTTAAATTAAGAAACAAAAAAAATAATACAGCGCGCAACAGGACCCATGATAACGGTGACTATCTATGGGTGGTTGCACACCGGTTTTGAGAGGGTAGGTAGTTCGCGAACTTGTAGTGGGCTTTAAGGATTTGAAAATGGAAGAAAGTGTTACTCCCTCGGTTCTCGATTAAGAGTCAATCTTTTTCATTTCGGTCCATCCCCGATTAAGAGTCACTCTTCCTACTTACTATATTTGGACATCAAAAATACTTTAAAAGTCAAGAGGTCACGCATTCCACTACCTAACTCCATTATTACACCAATAATCAAACAATTCCTTAAAACCCGTGTCCGGTCAAAGAGTGACTCCCTAATTGAGGATGGAGGGAGTATATTGTTATCAATATATAGTTTTTTTTATAACTATTAATTTTATGGGTCCGTCACTTTGACACAAGATAAATTCGAAATAGTCTTGATTGAGCTCATCATCCATTCATATATGTATACAGTAATATTATCCCCATTGATTTCTTCAACCAAATCTTTTATCTGGTTTTGATTGAAATCATGATTCTCCCTCCCTTTACCTAATCAATTAATAGTAAAACTCTATCCTATCAAATCTTTGTGCAATATTGAAGACCTTTTCATCCTATCTGATTCAGTGAATATCTTATAAAGTACTAAGACAAACGAAACGACCAATTGTGTAATAAGTCAAAAAAAAAGACGGGAATTATAGAAATTGAACCTTTTCTGTTATTTTATATTCAATACTTTATTTATAATAATTAAGCTCATGGGAGCATTAGGATGGCAACCTTAACACTAATCCTTGCATTTAGATCTACAAGATGGACACGCCTAGGATGGAATTGATGAAAATAGCTCGGATTCAGTCTTATGTATTGGATATTACATGCGCGTATATTTTAGTCAATTCCCAAAAATTAAATCAAAAGCGGGTTTGGTAATATGTAAACTGCAAATACTACTTAGTAATACTGCAATATTCATAGAGTAACACTGCAATTTGGTAAGGTAAAAACTATTACAAATTATAGTAGGTATGTAACACTGCAATATTCATAGAGTAATACTGCAATCTGGTAACAAACTAACAATAGCGAATACTGATTTTGCCCTTTAGCATTTTTTTATGTTCCAATTTAATTAAAATAGCTAGGCTGACATATGGTAGCTTGAGAATTACACGATCTTCAGATACGACCTAAAATAATGGTATGGTGTTACAATAAAAAGGGTTGTCATATTAATATATCCCATTAAGGGTATATGTTAAACATAGGTATTCAGTCCTTTAATTGATTCTACTTGTTACATAAGAAAGTTACTATGGTATCTAATTTTTTATTTTTATTATTTGAAAAGAATGTACAATAGAACTTAAATACATGTCAGTAAATCTTAGGCAATCTCTTTTCCGACTAAAAAATCTTTTGTAGGGGCTTTCTTTAAATCAAAATTAATACTATATGAATTTATTGCAACCTACAATTTTGCCTCCAACATTGTTAAACGAATCAAGTCGATGCCATGAACTATTGTAATAAAGACGCATAATTTTCAATTTAAAGAGTATAGTTCCAAAATTTTATTTCTCTAATATAAGTATTTTTCCAAAATTAAGGCAAGAGTGGATAAGAAGAGGGTCGCATTGACAAATTGATATTGATGTTTGCCAAAAAAAAGTTTTATGTAAATAATTTTCTTTGTCTACCCTTGGTCGAACTCGAGGTCGTTGATGAGTTGATGAGTCGCAACAATGGACCATATAAAAGAATCACGTTTTAGTAAAATACTTAGGAAAATATAGAAACATTTTATTATTAAAGTGGGTGGATATTTGGATTAATAATATAAGTTTAAACAAGTATGAAAATCGCATCGCAAACTAACACATAAATAAAATGCTCATAATAATTAACCAATTCAGTGCAATGATGAATGCAAGGCATAGTATGTTGGAGTCAGTGGCGGATCAGGATCCAGAAACGGAGGAGGCGGAATATATAGTATTAGCTTGATTTAGTGCAGACATGTCTATTTTTTTCGTGTTCGTAGCGACGCCGGAGGCAAACATGGCAATTTTACGTCCCGATAAGGGAAAAATAGTCGCATGGTAATTATAGTACTAGTATATAGTACATGTCTACTCAAATCTCTCTTGTTTTTGTTATTGTGAAATGTGCCTGTTCTATTATATCGTAATGTTGATATTACGTTTGGCCGTTTGATCCTACTTATTCCTAATTGGTGAAGTAAACCGTAGATGTGAAATATGTGGTATGTTCTACTATCTTTTAATATTGATTGCTCCGGATGGTTTGTTTAACCCTTTATTCTTACTTATACCTAATTGATGAACTAAACCATATATCTTCTGTATGTGTTTCGTCTTGTTGTAATTGTGTTCGTTATTTTGTTGTTGTTATCTATGGACTCGCATGACTTGAATGTATTTAATTTTAATTTGTATTGAAGAAAAAAAAAAGAATGAAGGTAGGAGATGATGGGGTGCGTACTAAACAAGCCCAACAGCAATGACGGCCCATCAGCCCAAAGCCCAAGGAGGAGTATGAGTTCGGCATTACCAAAGAGTTCGGCCTCAGCCTACAGCTCGGTAAAAGCCAACCTATCAAGCTCTGCTCTCAGGTCGGCATCAAGCTCTACTCTCAGATCGGCAACCAAAGCAGTTCGGTCTCAGTATTCGACCGAACAAGGAGTTAGTGGACCCATACAGGATGTCCAACACACCCACTACCACGTGGTGTCAACTCAGGCCACGATCGTAGGCCATGACCTACACTACATCCACGATCTTAGGCCATGACCTACACGACATCCACGACTTAGTGGTGATGCAAGCCACGATCTTAGTTCATGGTATAAATAGAACTTAGATCAGATAGAAAAGGGTTAGAAAGCTCTCTAGAGATAAAATCATATAGCAAGTCTGTGTTGTAAGCTGTAATCCCAGATCAAGCAATACAATCTTGCCCTCCCTTCTTCCCGTGGACGTAGATTTACTTCAGTAAATCGAACCACGTAAATTCTGTGTGTTGTAGTTTTCATTCTCTACCAGCATTCACTAACATCAGAAATTCGCGGATTCATCACTGGCGCCGTCTGTGGGAACCAGAGAACCAAATTTGTGATAAAGCGAATTTTTGACCATTTTTTTCCACCCAAAAAATGCATACCAGATCGCAGAGAGTACCCGTATTCCTGCCCGTGAGAACCAGGAGGAAGCCAATCCATCCCATAGTCCGGAAAACAGCCTAGGGATAAATCCCACCACCAGTTCTCATGGCGAAGGAACAGGCCGCTCCAAAAATCGTCCCACTGAGTCTTCCCAGCAGCCTGATTTGAATGAGGCTGTCAAGCTGTTCTTGGCTGAGAAGCAGGATGAGTTCTTAGCCTTCCTGCAAAAGAGCCAAGAGCCGAAGACGAAAACGGAGGATTCTCCTTCCTCATCCAGACATGAAAGTCACCTACCGCAGTAGTGCCGTGTCTTCCAGGAAGAAGAATCCTCAACCCCGACATATTCCTGTTCCTCCTCGGTACCGGAATCACAGGAAAACTCAATCTCCTCCATACCGACGAGATATCGGATTCGCCGTGTACGGAGCACTGAAGACTCCGTTCTCGGACGACATCACCCGAACTCCCCTACCACAGAACTACCGAACTCCGTCGATGACTTACGACGGGCTCGTGGACCCTCACGATTTCTTGGGGCGCTATCAGTATAACATGGCGAACCAGGGTCTCAACGAGGTCCACATGTGCAAGCTGTTTCCCGAGCTGCTCATCGGGGAACGCGAGAAGGTGGTTCGATAGCCTCCCCCAGGGCAGCATCAGATCTTACCGAGATCTAATGGATGCCTTCCACAGGAGGTTCTTTCAGAAAGCGGAAGCCCGAATCACTTCGGCTCAGCTGCTTTCCATTCGTCAAGGTCGCGACGAAAAAAATCAGCGACTTTATGACAAGATTCCACAAGGAATGCCTGCAAGTAGACGATCTCAACGATCTGCTTGTCATCTCGGCATTCCAAAATGGAATCCTGCCCGGAGCTCTCTACAGGAAGCTCGTTGAGTGCGGTCCGCAGACAGCTCAGGAAATGTGGGACATTGCGGACCAGTACTCCCGGGCCGATGAGGCAGACCGTCGCAAACGGTCATTAGACAGCTCATCGTCCCGAGGAGACAGGAGGAAGCCCGATCATAGCGATCAGGGACATCCTCGCCGAACTCCTTTTGGCGATCAGGGACATCCTCGCCGAACTCCTTTTGAAAGGATTCAAAGGACTCCGGTGCAAGACAGATTGGGACCCCCGTCTCAATCCCGAGAAGCCGCCCGCTCAGTTCGTACCGCTGAACAAGCCGAGAGCGGAAATTTTCGAACTACACTCTGACCTGTTCGAAAAGCCAAAGCGGATGACGAAATCTGCCGCGCGCCGACCCCAGGATAACTACTGCTCCTACCATCAAGACCACGGTCACGATACCGAGGAGTGCAGAAACTTGGCTGCAGGTATCGATGTTCTTGTGAGGGCAGGGACATTGAAAAAATACCAAAGCAAGCAGTCAAAGAAGAATAAGAAGCAGAGAGGTGCGAACTGCGCTCCTCAGGATCCGAAAAGGCAGCCGGATCCCGAAGACGATGACGAGCCGCAATATGATGGAGTAATCCTGACTATTGACGCTCTCCCTGCCGGGAAGACCAAGTCGTCCCTGAAGTCAGAGCGCAGAGGCTCCAATCGAGAAGAGCCAACGCATAAAAGGCTGAAGCAGGACGAAGTGATTACGTTCTCGGATGCTGATCCCGTCCCGGCCATCTCTCCTCACCAAGACGCCATTGTCATCCAAGCCGGAGTGGCAAACAAACTGATCCACAGGGTGTTTGTGGATACAGGAGCGTCAGTCAGCATTCTTTTTAAAGAGTGCTTCGACAAACTAGAAGTGGACCCAGCTCGGCTCAGCCCGGCTCCGCTTCCCCTGAAGAGCTTCGCCCAGGAGGACACCCGCCCTGAAGGTATTATCAGCCTTCCGATCACGGTGGGGAAAAGCGCCTACTAGCTCCAGTACGATGATTGAGTTTTTCGTGGTGAAAGCTCGGTCCCCGTACAACGTCATCCTGGGAAGAGACTGGCTCAACACAGTTCGGGCCATTTGCTCCACTTATCACCTCACCATCAAGATCCCTACTAAAGGAGGGATAGCGGTCATCCGAGGTGACCAAAAGAGAGCAAAGGAATGTCTGCAAATTGCGCTTAGAAGTGCCGAGCAGTCAGATCGGCACCACCAAGCATAGCAATCACAGCAGCCGGAGTCAGAGGCAATGACCGAAGTCATACCGGAGCCGAATTCGATGACAGTTCAGCTGTACGAAGACGATCCATCCAGAACGGTTAAGATCGGCTTCGCGGGAACGCCTCTACTTCGGGAAAAAACCATCCAGCTCCTCAAGGAGTACAAAGACGTCTTTGCATGGTCTCCGTTGGACATGACCGGAGTGCCCCCCGAGGTAATCACTCATCGTTTAAATATTGATCCTTCGGTCCGGCCGATAAAACAGAAGCAAAGACTCTTTGCGGCAGAACGAAGTCAAGTCATCCATGACGAAGTCCGTCAATTATTGAAGGCGGATGTGTTATTCGAAGTGAAGTATCCTTCGTGGGTGGCCAATCCTGTCATGATCAAGAAAAGGAAGGAGGATGGCGGATGTGCATAGATTTCACCGATCTAAATAAGCACTGTCCCAAAGATTGCTATCCCCTTCCGAACATAGATAAAAAAGTAGAAGCTCTGATAGGCTTTGAAATTTTTTGTTTTCTTGATCTATACAAAGGATACCATCAGGTTTTAATGGATGAGATTGACGCTTCAAAAACGGCCTTCATTACTGATTTCGGCATTTTCGCTTATAAAAAGATGCCATTCGGTTTAAAGAATGCCGGAGCCACTTATCAAAGGATGGTAGACAAGCTTTTTCGGCACCTGATTGGAAAGGAGGTCGAAGTATATGTTGACGATATAGTCGTCAAAAGCAAAAGCACTTCGGAGTACGAGCACAACCTCAAGTCCACTCTCAACGTGCTCAAGAAAGCCAACCTCAAACTTAATCCCCAAAAGTGTACCTTTTTGGTAGATTCGGGAAAGTTTCTGGGTTGTTGGGTTTCAAAGGACGGACTCAAGGCAAACCCCTCAAAAGTTCAAGTCGTTCAGAACATGGCAATGCCGAAGTCCATACATGACGTGCAAAGGCTAACCGGATGTCTAGCCGCACTGAATCGATTCCTTTCCCAAGCAGCCGAAAAGCAACTGCCGTTCTTCAAGGTGTTGAAAAAGGCACCAAAGTTCGAGTGGGGAGCCGAGCAGAAAAGGGCCTTTGACGAGCTCAAAAGTTATCTAGCCGAGCTTCCTATTCTCTCTGCTCCAACCGAAGCCGAAGTAATATTCTTATACTTAGCGGCATCGGATCAAACCATCAGCGCGGTGCTTGTACGAGAAGAAGGCCTAAAGCAGCTTCCCATCTATTTTACAAGCCGAGCATTAAGAGGTCCAGAAACCAGGTATCAACCTCTGGAAAAGATTGCTATAGCATTAGTAAATGCAGCAAGGAGACTGCGGCCATACTTCTATGCTCACAAGGTATGCGTCTTAACTGATCTGCCACTTCGGCAAGTGTTGACCAAACCAGAAGCATCAGGCAGAATCGCCAAGTGGGCTATAGAGTTGGGAGAGCACACAATTGAATATCTACCTCGGAAAGCCATCAAGGGACAAGCCTTGGCGGATTTTCTTGCAGAAGCGAAGTTCGATCAAGCAATTCCCGTTATTGCCGAACAGAAGAATTCTGCCAATGCCGAACTAGCACAGCCCTTGGAATCCGAAGTAGAGCCGCCGGACTGCTGGAGCGGATTCGTAGATGGAGCTTCAAACAAGATGGGAAGTGGAGCTGGTATTTTACTTGTCGCTCCCGACGGACACGAGGGTAACCTACTCACTTCGTTTCCTATTCCCCACTACTAATAATGAAGCCGAGTACGAAGCCCTCCTGGCCGGACTCCAGTTAGCGCAAAGTCTGCTCGTCAAATCTCTCAAAGTCCATTGTGATTCACAAGTCATAGTAAATCACATGTTGGGTACAAGTGAAGCTCGTGACGAGAGAATGAAGAAGTATTTGGACAAAGCGCAAAGCATCAGCCGAAGTTTCTCCTATTTTCGGATAATCCGCATTCCCAGAGCGGAAAATAGCCGAGCAGATGCCTTAAGTAAATTGGCCTCAGATCCGAGCTCAAAGGCGGAAGAATTAATGCATCGAAGCATTGATGAAGCCGAGGTACATTCAGTATCCAGCTCGCCGAACTGGATGACGCCGATCTTGCAGTATCTGGATCAAGGACAATTGCCCGAGGATAAGAGAGAAGCTCGGAAGATCACGTGCCGAGCTCTTCGGTACGAACTTCATGAAGGAGTCCTCTTTAGAAAGTCTTACCTCCAGCCGTTATTGCGGTGCGTAGGACCAGAAGAGACGGACTACATCCTCAGAGAAGTTCATGAAGGATCGTGCGGTAGCCACATCGGAGCCAGAGCTTTAGCTAAAAAAGTTCTGAGATGGGGATATTATTGGCCAACCATGGTACAAGAGGCAGTGCAGCTCGTCAAGAAGTGTACGAAGTGCCAAATTCATGCAAATGTCCCAAGGATGCCGCAGACCGATCTATACACTATGCAAAGCCCTTGGCCTTTCATGCAATGGGGCATAGACATAGTGGGACCACTTCCTCAAGCTCCTCGGCAAATGAAATTCCTTATCGTTGCCGTGGACTACTTCACGAAGTGGGTGGAGGCTGAACCATTAGCTACGATAACGAGCTCAAAGGCATTGGACTTCGTCTGGAAGAACATAGTGTGCCGATTTGGCATACCCCACATCCTCATCTCGGATAATGGGACTCAGTTCACCGACAAGACGTTCAAGAATTGGTGCCAAGAGCTGAACATTCAACAGCGGTTCACTTCGGTCTCCCATCCCCAAGCAAACGGACAAACGGAAGTAACGAACCGGATTCTGGTGAAAGGGTTAAAAGCTCGGTTAGAACAAGCCAAAGGACAATGGGTAGAAAATCTCCCTCAAGTCCTATGGTCCTACCGAACTACACCCAAAACCTCCAACGGTGAAACTCCGTATAGTCTGGTGTACGGCACTGAAGCCGTAATTCCAGTGGAGATCGGCGTACCCAGTCCCCGAACTCTAAATTTCTCCTCAGAAATGAATGACGACGGACTGAGAGCAGAACTAGATCTCGCCGAAGAAAGAAGAGAATTGGCGTGCATAAAAGCAGCCAAGTATAAGGAGCAAGTAGCCCGGTATTATAACCAAAGGGTAAAAAAGCTTCAATTTCAAGTGGGAGATCTCGTCTTGAGAAACAACGAAGTAAGCCGAGCAGAAAAGCTGGGCAAACTCGAACCCACATGGGAGGGTCCATATCGGGTGTCAGAAGTCCTCGGCAAAGGGTCTTATAAATTGACTCACATGTCAGGAGAACAAGTACCCCGAACATGGCACGTCTCCAACCTCAAGAAGTTCCACTTGTAAGAGACAAAAGTCCGGTCAGTCCGTCTCGTGTCTAGTTCGGTCATAGGGGTATGTGTTTTTATTTGTTTGTTTTTTACTTGTACCTTTTACTTGTCGTTTTTTAAAAAAAAGGGTTTAAAGTTTTTTTCCTTCGTCCTTTTCATTTTTTCTCTATGTGTTTTGTCTCTATGTGCTTGTCGTCTCTTACAAATGGTACCAAGGTATATCGTTCTTTAAAGACTGATCCCCTTTTTAGATCGATTATTAAAGACTATTGTGAGTCCAAGCTTCTAAGGAGGATATAAGACCACAATTCAGCTTAACAAGCAGTCCGTCTGAAACGAACTGCAATAAGCCAACGATTGTGAGTCCAAGCTTCCAAGGAGGATACAAGACCGCAATTCAGCTTAACAAGCACTTCGTCTGAAACGAACTGCAATAAGGGAAAGTCCGATCCACGCGATAAACCTCGCCGAATTAGGACGACCAAGTTCGGTCAAAGAAGTTTACCTCATAAGACCGGGGACGACCATGTCTAGTCAAAGAGGTTTACTGCATAAGACCACTTCGGTTAACTGGGAAAGTCCGATCCACGCGATAAAACTCGCCGAATTAGGACAAGGGAAAGTTCGATCCCGGCGACAAAAATCGCCAAATTAGAACACAAACCAAGTTCGGTCAAAGATGTTTATTTCATCAGACCAAAGACGAATCCGGTCAAAGATGTTTATTTCATCAGACCAAGGACCAAGTCCGGTCAAAGAAGTTTACTTCATAAGATCAAGGACCAAGTCCGGTCAAAGAAGTTTACTTCATAAGACCGAGGACAAGTACGATGAAATTTTTTCGCTAAGCTGTAAATACAGTGTTAGAAGCGAAAACAAAATTTCATTTTTTCAAATCTTGTTCGGCATACAACTCCGCTACCCTACAAAATGGCGTTACGCTATTACAAAGGACTATTCTACTGTCCAGGGTTGCTGAAGTTAAGCCACCTATCTGCAAAATCCTCTGGAAGCCGAGTTCGGTTGTTCCGAGCAGATGAAGAATAAGCAGGTCGACGAGATGCTATCCTCGACCCAACGCCTCTTCCCGAGCCCGAGAAGTCCTAACACCTCGGCGATGAAGAGTCTCTGCAATAAGCATCTGCTGATCTTGCTCGCTCATAGTCACAACTCCTCGGCGAATTTCAGTCCGTCCCTGTCTTGACGATTCCGGTTGCTCCTGAGCCCGTTCTCGTCTCGACGTTTCCGGCTGTTCCGGAGTTCGTTGTTGACTGGGAGTAGGATTTTGAACAAGGGAACCAGAGGTTTGATCGGGAGTGCGAGCATCTGTTGGCACGATATGCCGAAGGAATCTTTCTATGGAGGGGCGCCGAGAAAGAACAATGTTGTACCGAGAAGCCCAACGCCGCAGTGATGTCACAACTTGTTGGCAAGCCGGGCTCTCCAGCACATTGTTCCTACGGAGTACATGATATTCCTCCCACAGTTCGTCAACTCGACTCTGAACATCCGAGATGGTAACTCCCCCGCGCTCACGGATATAATCCTCATACGCAGTCCTCTCAGCAATGGCCGTATTCAGCTCGGCCTCCAGATCTTTCTTATCGGACTCTAAGTCCTTGATATCGGCCTCCAGCTTCACTAAACGAGCCAGAAGCTCGTCATTCTTCGTCTGATCGGCTATAGCTCTTCTCTCAGCTTCGTCCAAAGCCGAAGAGTACAGCCGTTTCCAGTGAAGTATCTCCATCTCCTTGGGTACAAAGCAGCTATATTAGTTCGGCAGCTGTACCGAGCAGATAGTAAAATACAACAGGAATAAAGGCGAGTACGAAAAGCTATACGAAGACAAGTGTAGAGAATTTTTTATTCACAAGGAAAATTTTTTACACTAGGGCTTCAAGGCCATTTTACAAGGAAGAAACTAGACTAAGAGAAGGGAGACGAAATCATACTCCGCCAGCTTCGTCTCCGGCTCCTCGGTCTGGTACAGCTTCTTTCTCCTGGGCTACCTCAGCCTCGGCCTCGCCTCCTGCCGGCCTCGCCTCCGCCTCCTGATCGGCTTCCTTCTCCGGATGCCTGGCATGATCGACTTCGGCCTCCCGCTCCAGCGGCTCGGCCTCACCCTCTCCGTTGTAAGTCGAAGCGGGTGAAACGGGTCCCACGGAGGCAAAGATAGCCTCCAGGTTCTCGTCCCGATCAGCTCGACAACTCCGGACTCGGTCTGCAGAAAGCAGGACCGAGGATGAAGCGAGCTCCTCAAGGAGCGGCAGATTCTGAAGCCGAGCTGCTATCTCTCGGCTGTACAGAGGCAGCACGACGTCGGCCCCCTGCTCGCCCTTATCGGTAATTAGCCTTACCAGACTACCGACAAAGGCCGAGAACTGGCTGCTCAAAAAGAGTTTCTCCGTGTAAACACGGAGAGCCTCCCCCTGGGCAGCCACATCGGCTGCCTCCTTCTGAGCCTCCCGGAGCTTCGTCTGCTCTCGCAGGATGATCAGCTGGTTTTTGGCTGACCGAGCTTCCTCCTGAGCCGAGATCCTAGCAGCTCGGGCCCTCTCAAATTTGGCCTCAGCCTGTTCGGCCAGACTACGAGCAAGATGCAACTCCTTCTGCATCTCCTCGTAGTCGTGGGATGCTTTGGAGAGCTCCACGGAGACGAGCTTGGCTCTCTGAAGATGAACAAGGAAAAAAACTCAACAGAATGGCCATCAAAAATGTGGAAAAGAAGCCGAGTCAGAAAGCTTACCTCCACAAAATTCGTCGGCCATTGAAAAGGCTCAGGGACGTGTTCCGGGATGTCTGCAACCACCTCGGAGATGACCAGCTCTTTCCCCGGCACTTTTGGGGACTCATGAAATTTCCCCTTCCCTTTAGCCGAAGACGGCTCCGGCTCTTTCGGATCCGAAGAAGAGGTTTTTTGCCTCTTCGGATTCTTCTCGGCTTCAGACGCCGAGCGAGGGGCTCTCTGCCTCTCCGGCTCCACAAGCTCGGAGGACTTTCGGATAGCTTTGTTCAGCATATACACTGCCAAAAAGCAAGAAAGCAAGGTTAGTTTTCTTCGTTAAAGCAGTAGAGCATAAAGATAAAGAAAAATCCTCACCCTCGGCCTCTTCGTCCGAAGACGAGATGTCGAACACGACGTCGCCCTTGACGAGCTCAGACTCCGTGTATTGTTTCCTAACTATGGGAATCTTGTTGAGCTCGCCATCGAGCTCGTCCAACGGTTCAGGCCGAGGATGACGGATAACGGACTTCGGCCCTCTCCAGGGAAAACTAGGAGCCGCGGTCCTATCATAGTAGAAGAAGCGGTTTTGCCACTTCGGCCACTTCGTTTTACAAAAGGCCCTAAAGGGCTGTACAGGGATCAAGTAAAACCAAGACCCCTTCCTCTTAAATTGAAAGAATTTAAGGATCGTCTTCAAAGACAAATCCCTTCCTAACCTACGGAGTTCGGCAGCGAAGGCCGACAAGTGCCTCCAAGAGTTCGGAGTCACCTGGCCTAAAGGAAGCTGAAAAAAATCTAGTAAATCTATAAAGGCAGAAGGGAGGGGGAAACGAAGCCCGCATTCTAAGCAGGCCTCGTACACGGTGGCGTAACCCTCCGGCGGGGAGTCAGCCCTATGATCACCGTCAGGTACCACCACCTTCCCCCCAGGAAAAGAGTATTTTTCGTGAAGGGATATCACGGTATCCTTACTCAAGATACTGTGAAAATACTCTACGGTCTTCTCCCCGGATTCTTTCCGGCTAGAAGACCCCTTACCCCCTTTTCTACCGCTACCAGACTCAGACGAAGAAGAAGCAGACATGGTTCTTACTCTTTGAAAGTTTGAAGAAATCCTGTGGAAATTTTTGAAAGCGGAAGGAAATTTTTCACGCAAAAGATAGAGAGTGCAGAAGAAGCCAATAGCAAAGGTGTTCGAATGATGAAGAAAGGCGGTATTTATCAGATTTGGAAAAGATTTCAAATCATCGCACCGTTTCATATCCCACCTTTTCAGGATTCAACGGCCGGATTTTACTGTCGCATTTAATGCCGCATTTAATGCAGTCACGCGCAGGGCACGTCCCCTGACTTCAGCCTCCCCCGTACCCTTTTCCAGAATGCCGAAGTGACTCGCTTCGCCGAAGTGATTCACTTCGCTTTTCGGGGGAGGTAGTGATGGGGTGCGTACTAAACAAGCCCAACAGCAATGACGGCCCATCAGCCCAAAGCCCAAGGAGGAGTATGAGTTCGGCATTACCAAAGAGTTCGGCCTCAGCCTACAGCTCGGTAAAAGCCAACCTATCAAGCTCTGCTCTCAGGTCGGCATCAAGCTCTACTCTCAGATCGGCAACCAAAGCAGTTCGGTCTCAGTATTCGACCGAACAAGGAGTTAGTGGACCCATACAGGATGTCCAACACACCCACTACCACGTGGTGTCAACTCAGGCCACGATCGTAGGCCATGACCTACACTACATCCACGATCTTAGGCCATGACCTACACGACATCCACGACTTAGTGGTGATGCAAGCCACGATCTTAGTTCATGGTATAAATAGAACTTAGATCAGATAGAAAAGGGTTAGAAAGCTCTCTAGAGATAAAATCATATAGCAAGTCTGTGTTGTAAGCTGTAATCCCAGATCAAGCAATACAATCTTGCCCTCCCTTCTTCCCGTGGACGTAGATTTACTTCAGTAAATCGAACCACGTAAATTCTGTGTGTTGTAGTTTTCATTCTCTACCAGCATTCACTAACATCAGAAATTCGCGGATTCATCAGGAGAATATATAGAAATGAATGCAGGTTGGCGTGGGTTGGCAAATAGACAAGCAAAAATGGTTAGCTTGAAAATCAAGGGACCCGGGAAGCAGAAGGTACAACCCTATTGAAGCGCACGCGTGGTGTAATTGTCATGATCATCACCTCATTATTAACTCAACACTAGGGCTAGGCCCCTCCATTTCCCACTTTTTTCTATTCTTTTCCTCCACACCCTTGCTTCTCATACATCCATCATTTCCCATTGAATATGCACACAACACAACATATAAATTAAGATACCCAGCCTTTTCTATAAACGTCAAATCCAAAAATGTTATTAGTTATAGCATCGAAGATGGCATATGAGAACATAAATCAATCGCAGCCCTTTCGAGTTGAGGGCACAAAATATGTATTTAATGGAGTTTTTCGATTATACCGATGATGGGGTCTGTCAACATCCGACCCCATCTGAATCCACTGTTGTTTTCTACTCCCTCCGTCCCATTTAAAATGATCATCTTTCCTTTTTTATTTGTCCCAATCAAGATTAATACTTTCCAATTTTGAGAATAACCTCTTCTCTTCTTTCTGCTCATTAAAATATTTAACTACCTTTTTCCTTAATATTTTATTTCACCTAACAACACTTCCTAAAATCATGTGTCACTCAAGAATGTGGCTATCTTGAGTTGGACGGATGGAGTATTAAAATAACGACACAAATGCAATTCAAATAGGCTCCACAACTCGCATAACAATGTTATTTATTATTATTATTATTATTATTATTATTATTATTATAGTAGTACAATATTCTACTATTAATAATCCTACATTAGTGAAATGTGGTAACTAGAAGTTTGCTTTATTTTGACAACTGGTGCGGAAATTTAGATTTTTTGATGTATCATAATATGCGGTATCTTAGCTTGTCTAGAAGTTATAAGGATAACTTAATAATTAAAAAGATACTATATGAGAGAGATAATTAGGTTTTGTTTATTTTGAGTATAAATCAAGAATCCTCGATTATTTGAAATTTCTTAGAATTAGAGAAAATTTAACCATCTTTTGAGAAAAGTATTTCACTTTATTAGCACATAAAAAATATTAAAGTTATTTAAATCATAATTTTTTTGATCAAATTTTGGTTAGTCTCACAAAGTTTGAAGATGGTGTGGGGTCCTCACGATAAATAAAAATGATTGTTTAATTAAATTAACAAATAAAAAAAGGAAAAAAAAGAGATAAAATAAATGTTCTAATTAAACAATATTCTTTTAAATATCACAAAAGTGTTGTTTTGTACACGAATAAAATAATTTGTGAAAAATTAAATTTTTGTAATTTAATACTCAGTATTTTATTTTAAAACAATGTGAAAAAACTGAGAGAATTAACCAAACTTTGCAAATTAAACAGAGTACTATTAATTTAATTTTTATAGCACTGTCTTTTTCTCACTGAAAAGGATGGTCTACTATACAACCCTTTACATCTTAGCATAAGTACAGTGGAGGATTTAGTAAAAGATTTGGGGATTTAGGCTTTTGGATAATGATTATTAAAATGACAATCTCATCTCTATCCCTTTAGCATGTGGCCCACAATGATTGGTTTGTGACTCTAATCCTAGTATAAAGCCTAATCTAATTCATATCCTAGGCTAAGCTTACCATTTGGTGAAATAGTCATACGTTTCCACCCAAAGTTGAAGAACTATTAACACTATGCAATGCGTGATACTATTTCTTTGTACGAGGACGACGTATCATTTGTATTATTGGTCATACATATAAAAATATATTATTTCGAAGTAAGTTTAATTAGAACTTTTAACGCATTTACTCATTTAGTAATAAAGAAGTTTAGGCCATCGAGCCGATGGCCCGTCGCAGCAGCTTGATCGAGACACGAGAGGGGCCTCACGCCATTTTATATCTTGTTTGATTGTTTTTTAATAAAAAATTTGGCTCCTGATTTTTTATATGTGACTGATTTAATCATAAACAAAGTACTCCATATTTTAACAAATCACACGTCACCTGTGATCTATTGACATGTCAATACACTTATACTACGTTTCTATAGTCAAACAAGAATGTTGTCGCATAAACCGAACTACTCCAATTTGCGATTAAATATAAAACCTAAAAGGGTAAATTTTTGTAAATTCTAAAAAATAAAATAAAAGGTGAACTAGAAAACGAAACCACATGCAGTCAATTCTTGAAAAAAATTGAGTAGAATATTAAGTTTTTCTAAATCACATGGTATATTTGATTTTGAGTGAATTAAATCATTATCACTAGGGATGTCAACATAGCCTGGAACTCGTGGGCTGACCCGAATAGCCCGCTAAATTTATAGGATTAGAGCTGGAAATTTCTAGCCCGATAAAATTAAAACCTGATTAACCCACGACCCGTTAGGGATAGACCCGAAAACCCGATAAAATTTCTATTATTCTATTTTTTACTTCTAATTCGACACTTCATTCGACACTTCATTGATTAATATAGATAACTAAAAAAATAACTTTCAATTTTATATTAAATATACAAATTATATATTGAATTTTTATTAATATAATAATTGATAAATAAATTAAAAACTTCAAATTCACTTTAAAAAATATTTAAATTTCTAAACCATGCATTAAAATTTCACGAAATATCTCAAATATTAGTATTTGATCATGTTTATGATTGAGTTTGACCATATATCTCAAATTTATCATGATTAAATATTTTACATTTTATGATTATAACTAATTTTCATCATTATTTATTGGATTGATCGCATGTTAATCTTATTGGTAGCAACCCGATTAACCCATTGGGCTAGTCCGAAACCCGACCTTTTATGGTTATGGCTGAACTTTTACAATTCGAAAGAGTTCACAACCCGATTAGTCCGCATCCGATTGACCCGCAACCCGAGTCGGCCCGGCCCGATTGACATTCTAATTATCACCCATGTGATATAATCTTTTTGTTTCTATAATTATTGTTAATTCATTGATGGTGATTTGACACTTGATGCGAACGATCAATCTTATAAAGATTCCAACTTCTCCAGGATATGATTTTTTCATCATTGGATATTGATATTTATTTCATCATTAAATGGAATGACAGTAGTCTTTATCTTATTGGGACTGTACTAGAAATCCAAGGACGAGAGCATCCACAACACATAATACTCGGGCCCGGATATTGGGCCTTAAAGATGACCCGGTAGACCTTCCTGAACTCGGACTAGACAAGGGCCAGGCCGGCCCAGTTCGTGTCGTTTTGGGCTGGGCCGGAAGGTAAGCAAAGGACTCAGTTTCACACCTCATAAAAAAAAATCAAATACAGCTTGAATATTTTTTGCAAATGAGAGTTTTTCTGTGTATATACATAGAGAAACAGACATTTTCGTTAGAATTTACAATATATTTACAAAAGTGTGGCAGAATTCTTAGACATACCAAACCTATAGAGAAAGATACTCAACGAGGACTTGCTATGGTGGTGCCTTCTTTAAAGATGATACTAGCAACTTTTGGAGGGAGCCATGCTGGGTTGCCATTACTTTGGCCCTCTTGATTGCCGGCGTCGGCGATCCGCTTCCGGTTCCTTCGACATCTATACCGTAGCCCTCCAACGACGTTTCTTCCAACAAAGGTGCCTATTTTCGTGGCTGTGAACAGGCCGAATGCGATTGCCAGAGGCCGCACCGCCCAGTGAAAATCTTCGGCCAGTTCGTACTTCTCCAAAAGGCCGGGACACGTGTCGAATGAGACGCGCTCCACTTCCTCGGGGCTAGCCAAGAAACGAGCGTGTTCGTTGTCTCCGAGGACGAGCCTTCCCGGGAATTTAATCTCCAGGCAGCCGTTCGGAAGAACGCGCGAGATTCTTCCACTCGCCCACGAGCCTCCCCGTTTATGAGGCCACTCGAATTGGGGTGTGGCGATGTCGGCCTTCAGCCTCACGGACTGCCCGACCGAGAATGGCTCCACGACTCTGAGCTCGGAGTAATGTCCCCTCCATAGAGTATCCAGCCCCAAGAAGCCGGCGCCAGCAGTTCCATCGCGGTGAATGTAGTGCAAAATCCCGAGAGATGCGTGCTGCTCGTTTCCTTTTATCAGTTGCACCCAATCCCCCGATGCAAAGCCCAAGGTGACCCTCTCTATGGTTACGGCATTCAGCCTAAGCTGATTGTGCATGCTAGGGATTTGAACCAGCACGAATGCATCCCTTTCGCCATCCTTCTCAAGCCCGACCACAACTCCTTCCTTTACAACCAAACTAACGGGCTTGCAAGTGCTTATATCCTTCCTCGAACGAACTGTATCACCAATCTCAAGGCGATCTTTCGAGAGGTACCATGTGGTATAGCCACTGCAGTGTGGCTTATTCACATTCAGATTGCTCCCCTGGTTACTCCACGACCCGTTGCTGTAAACAGCCTTTCGCGAGCTGCAAAGTCCAAATTTCTAGTTTGAGAGTATCTAAAAAAACAGAACACTATGTGAAAACAGTCATTTTATGGAACCTTTCAAATGCTTGTAGAATGTCTGACATTAGAGGCCGGTTGCGAAAGTCATTCTCGAAACAGCCTTTCAGGACTTCTTCTACTGCAGGAGGAAGGCCACATGGAACGCAGGGCCTTTCTTGGCGTACTACAACAGAATGGTGCATCTCCTCCGGGGATCTCCCGAACCAGGGTGGAGTGCCAGTCAGCATTTCGATAATGCTGCAGGCGAATCCCCACGAATCAGTCTCGTAGGATATTGGACCTCTCACTCCAGGTTGCCATTGTTCGGGTGCTATGTAGTTGAGGCTTCCGAGCCTCACAGCTACTTGAGGATCACGCCAAGGAATCCCGAGAAGCAAGTAAGGGACCCCAAAGTCTCCAAGGACAACATGGCCGCCTTCATCAAGAAGGAAATTGTTCGGCTTAAGGTTCAGAACTAGGAGACCTATTTGGTGCAGTAGTTGAATTTCTTTCGCCAATTCAATACCATACCTGAAGCGATTTATCATAGTTAGTTCGAGATTTCTATCGAAAAGAGAGAATACACACAATGGTAGTTACCTCAGAACATCGGCTAATGAAAGCTTTCCTCCATTCATCTGCGCCATCCTGTCACCTACTGACCCCTCGTACGATTTCAATGCTATGCAGATCTGTCAAAAAGACAACATTATTACCTAAGGTTTTACACGCAAAAACGACAAATATGTAAACTAATCAACAGTTCACAAAGAAGATGAACCTTCCCGGATATGATAGAGATACCGTGCAACCAACAGACACCTTGCAAGTTTTGGGACTTTGAATTCCTCCATACTTCTTCGAACCTACGAAGAAACTCATTTTCGTGACCCTCCTTTATCGAATGTAACATCTTAACCACAACCTCATGATACTGATCATAGTCCTTTCCGGACCGATGATGCGTGGCTACCCAAACATCACCAAAAAGTCCGTGCCCGATCCTGTACTTGAGTTTCAAAGACGCAGGATCAATATACGAGCTGGGAAACACAGGTGTAGCGTCAACAGTTTTCAACCGATCAGGATCCCCATCATAAAGCTCGAAATCAAAATGGACTACCGGCGAAATTTGTTCAGTCATTCCCCCTCACTGCAACAAAGGGATCATGTATAGTGGCAAATTCATATAAACTACACAATTTATCTCAGGATCACTTCAATTTTAACACACTCTTTTCTAATTTCGATAGAATCAAACACAAAAAAGGAGCAATAAATTTTGATCATAAATTCCTACCACATGAATTACATAATTTTCTGTTTTCCCCATCATAACATTTTACCATATTTCAAGAACTGATTTTTAACTGAACTGAGGGGTTTCAAGCTACAATTGATCAGCAAAAGTAACGACATGCAATTTCCAGCTACAAAAGGTAAAGGGGAAAACATACAAATTCATTAATTCTCAAATTAATCCATCAATAAACCGTCACATATACACAATTATACTAAAAAGAAAAGCAATTTCACATTGAGCAATTAAAAATTCAGACAAAGCATACCTTACACTGCTGAAGAGATAAATTGCAACAGAGAAAGCGGAAAGATCGGATTTTTATTTTAAAATAAATTAAAAAAAAACTATTACAACCCACAGAGGGGAAGAAGAAGGAGAAGTCGCAGTCAGTTTGAGACGTACCCGTGAAGTGAACTACGACAATGGTGGACTATTTTACTCTTTTCGAAGGTTGCTTCCTCTTTTGTCTTATCTCTTATTTTTTCTAATTTATTCGTGATAGTAGTATTATTTTGTCTTTTGAATTTATAGATAATTTTGGCTCTGTTAATTAGTTCGCACTTGAAATTTAGAAATCCATCCCATATTGAAGCTAAAAATGATTAAAAATCTTTTGAGATTTATTTTCGAATTGTTATTTTGTACAGTATTGTTATTCATTGAGAAAATGAGGAATTATTTTGTCATCATTTTCACCTATGAGTTTTGCAGGGAAAATAAATGAAATTAGATATCTCAAACTATCAACTTCTTTTTTCTCTTTAAAAAAGAACATAAACTTTTATAGATGATAGATTAAGACTACAAAACATCATTCACTACTGCTTGAACTGATCCTAGCTGCATTTCTTTGTTTCCAAAACCATAATGAAAGTATCATTCTTGAATTTTCATTTCAAATCTCTAAAACTTAGAACATGAGAGCAACCCCTTGAAAGAAGCTTTTAATCTGGGCTTGACTTGTGGAAGCAAGTACCTAAGCTCTTCACTACCATCATTACATCTGTTAAGGGAGAAAACCCATGTGTTCCTTGAAGTTGATACATAATTAAGCTAAGACACAATAAGGGCTTGAAGTTGTAATAACATTTTCTTAAACTTAATCACCAACTTACGTTGAACCGCGTTTGGACTTGACTCTCCGATCCTTGGCCTGCTCTGGTGTTGGTGCAAGGTCTACTCTCAAGTGCTGGATGAAACGAAGCTGCAAGATCACGTGAAACGGTGAATCAGAGTTCTCTTTCATACTCTTTCGTTACATAGTAGTAGAATGTTATCCTAAGTTGTGAGATACACTAAATTGTAAGAAACACTATTTGCCTAATGCATTCTGTATATCAAGTTCAATCATAACCACAATCACAATGAGTGATGGAACAAAACCAAGAAAGGGAAGTTTGATTCATATATCTATTCTCTCCAGTGTTAAAACAGTTGAATGTTTATATAATAGTGAAACCCCTCCTTGTCACCTTGCATTGCAATACAAATTTCATTTTTTTTAAAAACACATCATTTCTCATCATATATCTTTAACAAGCAAACATCTAGCTGCCTAAAAATTTACAAAGGGCTAAACAACAAGATGATTTTCTGCAATAAAATTACTCCTGGAGACGATTGTACCTGATCGCCATCTTTGATCCCGTATTTCTTTATGCAGGCAATGTCGTGGATCAGCTTCTGGCCTTCATAACACAAGCAGAAGTGGCTCCATTCAAGGGCCATATAACAGCCAAAATTCATCAATTATCAATCTTTAAAGAAGCATGAATATTGCAACAGTCAACTAGAGATTCTGCTGACACCATTGGTCTAAAGACTCTAAACAGCTGAAATTCTTTGTTTTACCACAATTTCTGAAATCTTAAACACTACTAAAAATGTTGATTGTAAAGAAGAAGAGAGCCTATAGAGGAGGACAAATCCACAATTCTCAATTTCATCCTCATACATCACACAAAACAGATTCATCGAGATTTCACAAAACCCACAACACACTGAAAAAATCTAAAAGAAAAATAAACCAAAGTTTATTATGTAGCATAGTCTTATTCTATCGTCGTCGGGAAACTGATTAAAACGCCTCCTCCACAGCAAATTTAAGCTCGGCCACTGTAGCATTTCTCGCCACATTAAGATCTGCAAAATCAAAATTTTATGTTGTTGAAATAAACCCTACGAAAAAAGAGAATCAAGAATTTAAAATTTTTTCATAATTACTGAATGAAGAGCCGTCCAATTTATGAACAGAGAGATTGAGAAACTGCTGCTCCGGAAGCCTTCGATAGGTGGGAGTCCGGTTGTAAAGAGAAAAAGGGATCAACTTTTTGATGGGTCCATTCCTATTGCTCGTTTTAGGGAAAACCTTCACCATTAAATTCGATCGAGAAGGAGAATGAAGAAAGAGAGGTCTTTTCATTGTTTTCACCGTTATGTTTATATTGTTGTGTTTTGGATTGGAGGGAATATTTGTCTCATTTAATATTTAGATATTTCAACAAATATTCGATCATAATTCATTGTAGTACTATTTATTATACACCATTGAACTCAATAATCAATCCAAGAAAGCACAACAAACTCAATAATCCTTTCGATTCTTTCGACTTACAAATTTCTGTTTCATACCAAAAATCAACAATCAAATGGGACAAAAAAAGAAAACAGAAAAAAAAAAAATAATTTTTACAAGCAATAGATAACTGCTCAATCTCCAACCTTAAACATTTTCGATTTCTTGATTCTGTTCTTTCTCATCTGAGACAGATTCACAGCTGTCATCTGCAGCAGGAGGGCTCTTGAACATTTCATCGCTTTCTAACGCAGCAAACTTCTCCTTGTCTCCTTTGAGCAGCGCCACCACCTCTAGCATCGTCGGTCTCTTCTCCGGCTGACTATGTGCACAGATCAGTCCGACCAAGACGACTCTCTTCAGCTCCTCTTCGTTGTACTTCCCATCAAGCCTCGCATCTGCAAGTTCGCTGAACTTCTGTTCGCAAGCCAGGGGCAGAGCCAAGTCTGTGATCGGACGTTTCGTCGTTGAACTGAGCTTCTCTAGCGGCTTCTTGCCACTAGCAAGCTCGAGCAGGAGAATGCCGAAACTGTAAACGTCACAGCTCTCAGATGCCTTGCCTAACATCGCGTACTCTGGGGCAAGGTAGCCGAGAGTACCCTTGACCCTCGTGGTCACATGCGTTGCACCATCAGGTATAAACTTTGCAAATCCGAAATCAGCAACTTGAGCTCTGAAGTCGGAATCTAGCAGCACGTTGCTGGCTTTGATGTCTCTGTGGATTATGTGTGGGGTAGCATAATGGTGTAGATAGCTGGGATTGAACAAGAGTTAGCCTGGAAGGAGGAAGATGATAATTGAGTGAGCAAAAGTCGTTATGAGTACTTACACGATGCCCTCAGCAGCACCGAGAGCAATGTTCATCCGCCTTGTCCAGTCGAGATGACTTTCAGCAGAGTGTTGCCCGTGAAGATGTGACAGTAGGCTCAGATTGGTCATGTAGTCGTAGATAATCAGACGCTCTTGCCCTTCAGCACAATAGCCGCGTAAAGTTAGCAAATTTTTGTGCTGTACACGTGCAAGTATCTCGACTTCAACAGAAAACTCAACCTCCGCCTTGTTACTCCATGACTTTAACCTTTTTACAGCAATCTGTTCGGAGATGAAAGAGATAAATCAAACATCGATAAACATATAAGAAGGGCGATGTTTCATCTAGCTCAGCATGATGTTCACGTTTTCAGAAAGGGAACTTTGAAAATGTTGACTCTTTGATCACATAATAAACTTGTACAGTACATGAACTATTGCACATTCAGTATTTTGTCATTGCCTAATCACGTCTACCATGTTGATATCAATAACATCTCAAATGAAGGCAAGAATAGGAGTATCATTGAAGAAACATTAGCCGTAAACGTACTTTCCTGAAAAGACTATAATTGGACACATTGAAGGAAAAATTAGCTGAATACATATTCCTAAAAAGGCCTCATAAACACACATGAAGAGAAAGTCGAAGAATGACCTCAGTCACTAATGTGCATACCACAGCTACAACCAAAGCAAGTAAGCACAAAGGCAAGAACAGCCTAGGTTATTCGTCTCAATTTGAGACGTGAAAACAGGAGAAAAAGGCACCCAAAGGCCGTGATGCACAGGGCACGTTTCAACGAAAACTAAGAATCCTAATACAGATCTTTTCATCGATAGTAAATCCATAAACTGATAAACAGTCTAAACTATTGGCAAATCACATATTTTGATGAGCATTGATTGTACTCTCTTGGAACACTTTGTTAAATTATCATAACCAAACAGAACCATAAACTAACACTCTCCAACAACAGTGGAATACTATAGTTCGAGGACGATGAGAAACTAGACGAAGATGATGAAAGGCGAGGCCGTCTTACTTGCGAACCATCCCATAGCTGACCCCAATAAACACTGCCAAATCCACCTTCTCCGAGCTTGTTATCATAGTTGAAATTGTTTGTAGCCAATTGCAATTCTTTCAGAGAAAAAATCCTCCATGATGTCTCCTTTTTCCCTTGGGTTTTCCTATGGAGAAAGAAACATATAAATTACAGAGGAAAGTGAAAATGAAAATGCTAAAAATCAGTAAAATGAATAGAATTGAGGGGTGAATCAGAAGAAACGCTAAAATTCAAGTAAAGAAACAGCAATAGAAACAAACATAGACCTAATTAAACTGAAGTACTTACCGATCTGAACCCCTACCACAGCAAAAATATGAGAAGAAATCCATAAACCTTTACACAACAAAATCCCCCCTTTTCTGCAGATTTTTCACCGGAACTTGTTTAAGCTCAATAGCGCCGCCATGAAACCCCCAACTCTCACTCACTGAAAAACCATCACTTCAGCAAAGCTACAAACTTAAAAATTCAAAGAGGTGTTTGGGAAAAAGTGGAGAATTTATTGGTTTTGAGACCGATCGTCGTGAAGGGAGCAGATGCTTTGCTTGCGACAACGATTGAGCAAAGAAAAAATTAGAATTGACAAAAGTAGGGAGGTTTATTATAAATCGAGATAACGAGAAAGGTGGAGCTGATTGGGTATGCTCTGTGACTGTGTAGGAGAGAGAGAGATGTCGTTCTCTTGTTTTTGAAGTTTGCTTGAATCATTATTGGAGCTTTCCTCTTCCAGAATTCGAAAATTCCCACTGCTTGTCAACTTTTTCTTCCAGCTTTTTAAAAACGAATTATTTACTGTACTTATAATGGAAAATATAATGGATGGAGTATTATTCTAGAAAAATTAAAATATTATAATGTCTCATTATATACAGTCTACAGGGCGGTGGTTATATTATATTTTTAAAATATAAAATGAAGTTGGAATAATTAATTGTGAATTATGTGCGCGAGTGTAACACAATTTTAAGAGATAAATTGTAGAAAACCCATGAATAATTATTATATGACATGTTACTAATACTATTATTGTTTTCATGGGCATTGAATAATGAGATTTAGCGGTTGGTGGTACCTTTCAGACATTTTTATTAAATAATATCAACACATAATAGTTTGGACAATCAATTAATTATTTAAATACTAAAATGACTAAGTTACGTGACGAGCAGCAACACCTAATCCATTGTAGGTGTTTTGAATTTTCTAAATAATCATGTTGAGATTACAATTGAACATATCTATAGCTAACATGTTTACACTCTAATTAGGAGATCGGAAATTTGAATACTTGAATTACATAAAATCAATAAAATCCATTGTAGGTGTTTTGAATTTTCTAAATAATCATGTTGAGATTACAATTGAACATATCTATAGCTAACATGTTTACACTCTAATTAGGAGATCGGAAATTTGAATACTTGAATTACATAAAATCAATAAATTTGGCCATTCTGATATGGAAGTTTTCCAATTGGTTTTCTGTTTTTTCTACCTTTTTGTTGCATAGATTTACATTGCTACGACTCGATTAAATTTTAGTTTTCCACTATAGCTAAAAACTTGTCCAGAAATCAGAATTCCTAATACTGAAATTAACTTTTCCGGTAATATCTTAACCAACGGAATCTTAGTTTATGTATGAATATAATGAACATGCGAATATTCTGAGAAACAGTGTGAGTTAAATGAAGACAAAAAAGTTTAATCGATGAGAAGCAATCAAAAGCATATGGATATGGGACAAATAACACAGCAATAATAATAATGATTCCCTCTCAACAAATACCAATCCACACACTTTGTGAGTTGAAGAGAATTAAGAAATATTGGGCATAAATTAAGAACTCTGCTACAGAAACGGAGTAATACGGAGTAGTAAGAGTTTATATAACCTTTTTGTGCTTTTAATTTATAAATATAATTTCACACATTTTTCATTTACATCTAATACATATAATAGTAAAGCCCAAAAATTAAAACCAACATCTTGATTGAATTCAAGGTATATATGGAGTATTCACATTTTGATCCATTAAAACACGTACAACATCGCCAAAAATGAATGACTATGGTATATTTCATCCAACTTACAATTAGCATATAGTAGTAGATTTTTTAAAAAATGAAGTCCACAACTCTCTCTCTCTCTCTCTCTCTCTCTCTCTCTCTCTCTCTCTCTCTCTCTAAGATGACAATTACGGTTATACAGAGATGGTGAACAGATAGAGTTTAAGCACCAAAGCAAGAGCCAGCTGCAACAAGAAGATACCAGCAACAATGAGGAACCACCTCTCACCGGCAGACTTTATGTGGTTTCTCAGGTTGAGGGCAACGAATGAAGCGGACATGAAGCCAGCTACACCAGCGACTACCCATCTCACGATTTCCTGAGGTATAACAGATAAACACTGCAACGAAAACCCAAAAAATAATGTTTATATCTCAACAATAGAGCCACTCAACAAACAGCAGACAAGAAGAGACACTCTCCAAGCTCGAAAGAATCAAACCATGGGAAGAAAGATGCAACTTTTTTATCTTACCATAGCGGGAATGAAGACAAACAGTGAGTAGCCATACAGACAGAGGAGATGGACAAAGCCGGATGGAGCGGAGAAGTATTTCAGGATTAAATACAGGGCAAGAGGCACTATAGAGACATAGCCGTAAAATAGACCAGCAGACCAGGTCATCAGATTGATATCGTAGTCCCATTCTTTTTTCTGCACTTTGTGTGCTACATAGGTAACAAATGTTCCAATGGAAGCTGCCACAAATATCAAGGTAGTGCAGATCCAGAAAGGCCCGTACCTGTAAACAAAAAGAACAATAAAATACCAAATTCATTGTTCGAGATCAGGATGGTAAAGCTGAACCACAAATATAGAGGTATTGTAGATGTCAAACTTGTATGTAAGATCATATGATTATATGTTCTCTACCGATACATATACCAACTGTACTAGGTTCAAAATATCAATCCCATTCCCATCCCAATGTTTATCTACAAAATGACCACACAAGTTGCAAATTTGATGTCCTGAATTTAGCGAGCATGCATCCACAAAGTGACAAATACATACATTTGCTTATAAATCAAATATGTTAAATTCTGCAGCTATGCAGTTCATTTCTTGCATTATTTCATGATTAAATGAAAACAAAACACTTAAAGTACAAAGGGCCAGCACCAATCCATAAACAGAGTATTGTATTTCTCCTGGACAAAGCAATATTACTTGGAAACTACAAAAAAGTTTCTATGTATTCATATTATGTCTTGCATTGTACTCATTCACATAGATAAGTTTGACTTCAAATATTATATATTTATGTGCATAAGCTGGTAGGGTATATGACAGTGATAATGCAATGTGTGTCTAAGGTGCATGGTTAGTTGTCAGACTAAGACATATGATGCATCCTCATATCTAATGGTTCTTAAGTCTTAACAAGTACAGTGTGCTGGAGTAGCGTTGGCATGAACATATCTTAGTGCCCAACATAAAAATTAGAGGCTAGTCTTTTAACAAGTGAATCTCTTACGCCTTCGCATGAACATGCTTAATTGACCAGATTATCACAGACCACACAGATAAAAAGACATGAGCCCTTCCAATATAATGTGGCATACATCCAAATATACTACTCCTATCAAATTGATTTAATGGAGCAAATCAAGAGCTAAATCAAAGCATTACTTAGGAGACTAGGACATAACATTCAAACAGATAGGCAAATTATAGTGGGGAGACATTTAAATATCTACTTGTGAGTTTCAGTATATTGCCACGAATCTGGAAATTTATTCGCTCTTTCCTGATATCATCATAACTAATACTAGGAGTTTTGGAATGTTATAATACTTAATGGGTAAATACTAGAATTATTTTATAACCCATTCTTTCCTCATTTAAACCGATACACTGCAATGTATGTTTATTACAACAAAAACAAACTAATCATTTTATTTTCAACTTTTACCCAACTCAACTCAGCAGACAGAATTCCATTTGGATAATAACATGGAAAATCCCTAGTCTGTGTTCAAATGGTAGATACCTTTTGAAGAATTCTAAAAGACAAAGCAGTAATAGGCATATTGCCCATGGTTCTCTTGCTGATCATGGTACGACAAATGGCCCTCATCATGGAAAATTTACAACATCCAATTGAGTCAAGAATGGATAGGTTCATGGATGCATGATTGAAATGAAACAAACCAAATGAAAATGTTCAGTTCTTAGCGGAAAACAGTATACATTCTTAAATCTTAATTAATTCCCGACTCTGCTTATGTTTACTCCTCTATAATTGGGAAGATACTCAAACCTTGTAGCTTAAGTGCTTGCTTGTGTAAACTAAAACCAATGCAGCTTAAGTGCTTGGTTGTGTGAACTAAAACCAATGCAAACAGAGTCAGATAAGTGTGTCATATAGCAAACTCACAAATCTGGGTTATTAGCAGTCTTTTCAGAGAAGGTTCCGTTGAAAGGAAACAGCGAATCTCTTATCCTCTCTAAAACATCTGCCGTATCAACATCAAAATAAGGCTTGTATGCAGCAATTGTGAATGACCGAAACCAACCGCTTTGCTGAGGTTCGTCAGAACCAGACACTGGTTTGCCAAACGAATCTAAATCAAGAAAGAACATACATTGAGAATCACTGAAGTTGAATCAAAAGCACAACAACAATAAATAAAAGGAATCCGTACAGAAGAGGTTGATTTGAATTCAGGCACAGCAAAACAGAGAAAAGACTTACAATAAGAAGCTACAACGCCACAAACTACATTCATACATCTCCTATGTTATTTTACTGATCTCGTTAATAGCACTAACATATTGATTACATGAACAGAGCAACCTAATTCACAGTAACACAGCACATTTTAATAAAATTTAACAGTAATTCTCTAAGTTCAGGATCATAGCACAATTCACTACAGCCAAATCACTCAAATCTGATAACTAACAAATCTGGAGCAGTTCAAATAATCCAATCACCACAACAACAAAAAAAATTATAAAAAAAAAACATAAACTCAAAAGCAGCTCATGTTTTCCATTCAAAACATAATGCATATAATCCAAACAAACTTCAATCACATACTTAAAACTCAATAAATAAGAAAAATACCATCGGCATCACGAGGAGGTTGTGCGGCACCGGATATTTTCCCCTGAGCTCCCGAAGGCGGAAATGTCTGAAGACTGGAATCTGGACACAATATCGTCATCCAAAAAGGTGCAAATTATTCATCAGAACAATCAAATTCCCGTTGGAAGAAAAAAAAAAGGAAAATGGAGTGAAAAATCAAAATTACCAGCAAATTTCACGGCAACATGCGCCGGCGCATCGGCGACTGCCTGCAACAATATCGACACCAACAAATCTATCAATCGCATATAGAAGAAAAGCTAGTAGGTAAAATCAGATCTAGCAACAGAGAAACAAATTACCGGAACAGATCCGCCAACATTTTGGTTGTCGATCGAAGTGTAATTGCCGGACATCATCTTGACAAATCGATTCGTTTGTAGCCGAATTACACTCTGTATCTAATGTGTATGCATATGTTTGATGTGTTTTTAGCTGAAGATCTGAGATTGGGGAAGACAGATTGATAAAACTTATTGTAAATTTCTAATTATATTTTTATTTGGAGGGCCCCACACTAGGTAAGAGTAACTGAGTAACCAATTGCTCATTTTTTAGTCCGAAAATAATTATCAGTAGTAAGAGCATCCACAATAGCGTCTAACGCACCGCCTAGCCGAGCGCCGGCGCTAAGCGGTGCGCTAGGCGGTCTATTGCAATCGCCCAGCCATTTCCGAATTTAAAAACCGCCTAGCGCTTGGTGGTCCCGTGGCGCTAGGCGGTGCGCTGGGCGATCCGCTCGGCGCTATTGTAGCGTCCGGATCGCCTAGCGCACCGCCTAGCGCGTTTTTTTTTAAACACTATATATACGCGCTTTGCACGTCATTTTCATTCGCACTACTTGTTTTAACGAGTACTCTCTCTATTTTAATTTCTGTACAAGATCAACACCTAGAAATGAGTAACGCCGGTAGTAGTAGTGGTGGGGATGCTGAGGAGTACGAGTGTTTAATGAACGAAGCGCTAGAGGCCTATACGAACCGTGAGATTGATCAATGGATGCAGAGGGTCTTGCAGCCGGCGGTACCTCGACCTCGCCCAGTGGTACACCGTCGAGCGGTGATTGATCGTGATCACGTAGGTGCACATCAGGGCCTATACGAAGACTACTTCGCACATGAGCCGCAGTTCAACGCCAACCTTTTCAGGCGCCGTTTTAGGATGAGCAGGTCCCTGTTTATGCGTATTGTTAACGATTTAAAGCAACGATAACTGTATTTCCGCTTCAGGCACGATGCGTCTGGCAGACCCGACCACACACCTATTCAAAAGTGCACTGCGGCAATCCGGCAGTTGGCCTACGGAGGCGCGGCAGACATGTGGGACGAGTACCTCCACATCGGTGAGACGACTGCCCTGGAATGTATGAAGTATTTCTGTCAGGGCGTGATTGAAGTATTCAGTGATCAGTACCTTCGAAGCCCTACCCCCGAAGACTGCCAGGATCTGATGCAGATGCACGGGGAGAAGCATGGGTTCCCGGGAATGTTAGGCAGCATAGATTGTATGCATTGGGAGTGGAAGAACTGTCCCGCTTCCTGGAAGGGGTTCTACACGGCCGACTACAAGGAAAAGAATCCCACGATGATCCTCGAGGTCGTAGCTGATTACCGGCTGTGGATTTGGCATGCGTATTTTGGGATAGCCGGTTCGAACAACGACCTCAACGTCCTCAACTCGTCGCCACTTTTCAACGAGCAGTGTCAGGGTGTCGGTCCGGCCATCAGTTTTGTCGCCAACGGCAACCGGCAAGATATGGGCTACTACTTGGCGGATGGGATATACCCTAGGTGGCCCGTCTTTGTGAAGACGATCCGATGCGCATCAGATGAGAGGAAGACCTACTTTGCGGCACGGCAGGAGTCGGCGCGCAAGGACGTAGATTGCGCATTTGGTGTGCTCCAGTCTCGATGGGCGGCAGTTAAGGGGCCAACGCGTTTGTGGCATGTCGACTGCATTGCAGATATAATGTACGCATGTATTATCATGCACAACATGATTGTCGAAGATGAAGGTGTACAACTGACTGATTGGGCCAACGATGATAATGAAGCCGGTCCAAGCCACGGCGTGGCCGCCCCCAACGTACGGAGTGGGGTACCTCACGATGAAGACGGCCGTCTCCAAGCACATGCCGACATGCGCCAAACGGAGGCTCATATTCGACTCCAAAAGGATTTAATTGAAGAGTTATGGGCGCGGAGGACTGCACGGCAGTAGTTTTTTGTTAATTATGTAATTTTTTTAATTAATGTACTTTTTAAATTTTAATAATATTATTGAATTTTCTCGTATATGTCTCGTAAATTAAATTGCGTATTTTATGTGATTGTTAATTATTTGTTTTATACTCCCTCCGTCCCGGACTACTCGCACATTTCCTTTTCGACACGGAGATTAAGGAATGAGTGTTTAGCAAAGTCAACAATTGCGGCTGTAGGTGATAATTTTTACTAAAAATGGAAAGAGTGCAAATAACTTTGGACGCTCAGAAAGGAAATAAGTGCAAGTAGTCCGGGACGGAGGGAGTATAATTTTGAGTGATGTGGCTATTGATGTGGTTGGGCTATTTATGATGTGGCTAGGCTATGGCTGGGGTATTTATAATGTGGCAGGAGGATTTTTAGTGTTGATGATGTGGCAGGAGGAGTTTGTGGCTAGGCTATGACTGGGCTATTGCTGGGCTATTCCTATTGTGGATGCTCTAATAAGCGGAGTATCGCTCAAAATAAATACGTCTCTGTTCTAAATAATTATTCACTTTAATTTTGAAGCGGATTTTAAAAAAAGTTAAAAAAATATGTTGAAAAATTCAGTAATACAAATATGTAATTTTGGTTGGATATATATTTTAATGCATAATAAAATAAATGAGATAGAAAGAAAAAGTAATTAAATTATTGTTATCGGAGAATGAGTCATACCTCTTAGAGAGAAATGAATTTCTTAAATTAAAAAATGCACACTCTTATGGGATTAACTAAAAATAAAAGAATACATAGTCTTATAGGACGGGAAAAATAATAAAATATAAGTGACATGTTTGACCTATTTATAATTTGCAGTAGTAAAGTATAAGAGTGGATAATAAATGACATGAAATACCTTCAAAATTGAGGGTTTAAAAGAAAATTATGAAACCAAGTAAAATAATTTCTTCATCAAAACAAATTGAGAATTAGTTTAGTTTATTCTAAGTTCATGTTGTTACTTAAGTATATATTCCTTTCGTAAAGTATCTCATATTTCTATTTTACCATTTATTATTATATTATAGTACTAAATTTATTTTGGATAATTGTTTGTATCATAATTTTATTAATTTATACTCAATCTTATAACTTTTGTAACTTGAATATAAAAACACAACGTTAAAATTTTTCGTAATTGTTCCATAATTATCATAATTAAAACACATCTCCCATTAAAAATAAAACATTTCCTAAAATAAAAATAACATTATCTGTATAATTTTCCCTATCTCTTACTTTACTCTTTCTTCGTCAATTTACAAAACAACACATCATAAAGTCATGTGCCAGAAATCAAATTATTGGGATAGATGGGGTATGATAATAAAATAAAATATACTTCATTTAATAAGACAACACACCTTTTAGGTATATTAATATACTGGTACTATTTTAATTAACATTTAAAATATAAGTAACATTATTTTGTCAAAAACAATATGGATTTGTCATCTATATCACTATCACATTTGATTTCTCATAGTATTACTTTCAATATTGACCATCATTATTAATTGTGCAATATTTAATAAATAAGTCTCTAATTTCTTAACACACTATTATAGTAACTTATTACTAAATCCTATACGATTCAAAAGTGGCAAAATAAAGTACTCCATAGTACTAGTAGTAGTATTATTTATAATCAATTAGAAGAGAATGTAGTATGCCACGTGTGAAGCGTAGAAGTGTGATGAAATTGAAGAAGTTGACACGACACGTCCTCTAAAAATTAAATCAGAATTTGGAGATATATATTTCCAGAAGCAGAAGAAGCATGGGCGCTTGGACCAAACAAATCCATTGATTTCAATCTGGAAAGCAAAAAATGCAAGGCGACGGGAGACACATGCTGAGGGAGACGAAAGTGAGCGATCTGATCACGAACAAGAAAAGGCTGGTGGAGGTGCCCTACACCGCTTCCCTAGCCGACACAATCAACGCCCTCATGGCCAACCGGATCCTCGCCGCCCCGGTGGCCGCCCCGCCGGGTCACTGGATCGGGGCGGGCGGGTCGATGATCATGGAGTCGGATAAGCACACCGGGGTGGCTAGGAAGCATTATATCGGGATGGTGACCATGCTGGATGTGCTCGCTCATATCGCCGGCAACGGCCCGGAGGATCTGGACCGGAGGATGCAAGTTCCGGTTTCCTCGATTATTGGCCATTGCCTCGAGAGCCTCACATTGTGGACGATCAACACTCATACTGGGTAACTCTCAATTAGAAAAAAATTAGTATGAAATTCATGAATTATTTCCTATTAATTCCAGCATGTCCTTTAATTATGGTTTCTAAAAGGATCAATTGTTATCTGATAAATTTGGTGTCGAATGAGATGTAATAACAAATTTGAGGGAAGTTTGCTTATATTCGTTATTTGTATGCTTCGTGTGATGAAATGGAACAATGGTGGAATAGAATCCATATTCAGAGAGAGAGAGAGTAGAGAGCCATAGAGTAGTACTGCGTAAGAGGAGACTCTCAAAATGAGGGTGAAATCATAAAGTATAGTAAACATAATTTCTTCTAACTAAAATTTACACAAGATAGGGAATGGTTAATAACATGGGTTGGGGAAGGAAAGGCTATTTCTAATATAATGGGAATGGTGATTCGAAATGGAATGACTATTCATAATCTAATTGGAACTGCGATTTCAACATATATATTGTACTAAGCTAATGAATGAAATGGAAGTAGGTATTTCTATTTCCACTCTCATTCCCAAACATCTCCTAGGTATGACAATAGTTGTAGTCTTCTTTCTATATCTGTTCAAGTATTGCTTGTCCCTCCTCACCTTTGCATTCGATATGTCGGGTAATCCTCTTATCTCATATAGTATTTTGGAGGGAGGATTGTTCTAATCCTAATATGTGATAAGTCGATGAGATCTGTATTTGGTCCATGTCTAGTAGCCGATTGTTCTAAACATGAATGTGTAGGGCCGGTAATGATTCGAACAAGGTCTAGTGTTTATTGTAATGTGTGTTGATTGTTTGAATATATGGCAGCATAGCAGACTGCATGGAAGTATTCAGTAAAGGGATACATCGAGCTTTAGTTCCGGTTGACAGCCAAATGGAAAACATAGCTGGAGTGGAGCTCATGGAATCTGCATCTAGCTATCATATGCTTACCCAGATGGATCTCCTCAGATTCTTTAAGAACCACGAACACGATCTCCAACCTCTCCTTCAACGCCCCATCGCCCAACTTGGAGCCATCGTTGATGCTGTTGTTGGTGTCTCCAAAAAAACCAAAGTGATGGATGCTATAACTTCCATGAACAGAGCTGCTATAAACGCTGTACCCATTCTTGAATCTACTGGCGCCGTTAATGCAGATCACACAGAGCTTATAGCTGTAACTTCCTTCTTCCCATCTTGAAACTTGATTAATTTTCAATTTGGCTATTTTTTTTTACTATTTGAGTTTAACTTTAATTATTTTGATTTCAAAAGAAATCTTGTCAAGAGAAAGCCGTGAAATGTCTTCTGTCTTCTTGAACCCTCGGACTAACTGTCGAATTGTGACATTAGTTGATTGTGTGAAATGATTCAGGGCAAAGGCAAGAAGCCCGTGGGAACATTTTCAGCCACGGATCTGCGAGGATGCCCGATATCAGTGCTGCAATCGTGCTTGCAAGTGAGCGTGATGGAGTTCATCAACAAACTATCGGAGATCCCACAGCACGAGTCCTCCGGCCTGAGGAACTCCACAGACGAGCTCATAACCTGCCGGCCAGAGTCCAGGCTTGGGGAGGTGGTGGACAAGCTTGTGAGCAACCACGTGCATCGAGCTTGGGTTGTCAATGAATCAGGTATGCTCACTGGAGTCGTCTCCCTCACCGATATCATCAAAGTGATTCGAGGTTGGTTGCTATCGGACAGCACTTGATGAGATTTCGGTACACACACTGTCTTTGGGTAATGTTGTTTTTGTAGAGTCGTTAAGTTTCCACTTTTATGTTTGGTTTGTTAAACGTACATATCCTGCTTATTTTAATACGCTGTCTTTGTCTCAGATTTCAATACTAACAGTCTCGTTTTTCCACCATGGAGAAAAATGGTTCTCTTTTACCGCGTTATCAGCGTTATCATTGAGACTCAAATCCTTAATTTATTTGGTAGAGAAGAAGCGATCACTCAAATTGTCGATCTATTGGTTAGATTACACCCTTCGATTAAGTAAATTTACGTTTGCTTTCAAAGAAATTCAATATACAAAATTAAGAGTCTAGATAGGAACTAAAGAATAGTACTCCTTATAATATGGAAAATCACAGACCATGCTATTAAATCTATTGGTAGAGACTTCCACTATGAAAGAAAAAATGGCCGGTGCTGGAAATTTCAGACAATAGCCACGAGGAAAATTTCACATTTTTCTATCTTACATGTTGAGATGATTACTACTGTATGAGTTTTGACATTTCGTCCCAACACAAAAAACTCCATAGAAAAAGTCAAGGTTCGTGGTTGAATAGTAGAGATTTATTCATTCTCAATTAAAGATTAGATTAGTAGACCGATTTTTAAAATTCTAAAATTAGCAAGATGACTAATCACTTGGCTCTCCATGCCTTTAAAAATAAAAATAAAAAAACTAAAAACATTTGAAATTCAACTTTACATGGCTAAAGCAAATAAATGGGTTAAAGAGAGTGAGACGAGTTCATAATTTTTTTTACAATATTGATTACCATACTTCCTATCACTCATTGATTATGAATTTTAGAGCATCTACAATAGAGGACTAGTGCGCGGACTAGCCGCTAGTCCACTATTATGGGCAGCGAGCGGGTGACAGACGTCCTAGGCGGACGAGAGGTCGTCCGTCGGATAAGGCGGACGTCCGCCTTCTTGTCCATGTGCTAGTCCACTATTGTGGGCGGCGAGCGGGTGACGGACGTCCTAGGCGGATGAGAGGTCGTCCGTCGGATAAGGCAGACGTCCGCCTCCTTGTCCGTGCGTCGTCCGCTATTGTGAGCAGGCGACGGACAAGAGGTAGGACGTCCCATTTTTTTTTTACTTTTTTTATTTATACTCAATATTTACAACTCATTGCACTTCATTTTTTTTATATTTGATAAACACTAACAATTAAAAATGAATTAATCGTATTTTTCAATTTATTTTATCGACTAGGGCGTCGGCTAGTTCTAGTGTTTGTCCAAGTGAGATGTCCTAGTGATATGGCAGTGGGGTGGGAAGTCCTAGTGACGTGACATAATGTGTTTTTGGGAAGTCCTAGTGCTAGTCCGTAGGGAAGTGCTCTTAATCTCCAAATTCAATGTCATCATTTTTTTTACTAAAGTCTCAAAATGGTCCTTAACATATTGCGTTTTTTTTATTTTGATCCAAAACATTATCTTTTGAATTATTCGGTCCCTCACATTTGAAATCGGATCACATTTGGTCCATTGTGGACGGTTCCGTCAAATATTTGACGGTGTTAATTACCGGGTCACAAATCCGTCACTAACTAGGAGAAACTGATCCTCACAAATCCGTCACAAAATGGATTTATGGTATATGCTAAAATAAAGGACCATTTTGGGCCTTTAGTCGAGAAGAAACTGATTTTGATTTTGGTCCCCAAGCACAAAGGAGAGTGCATTTATTAGCAAGCAATCCAGCACCAAGATTAGTGATTGTAACACACCACTTCAAAGAAAGCAGCTTCAGCTTTTTACATCCAACAGCAATGCACCCAATCCTAATATCCGACACCAACCGGCACCTTCCCATCCACAACCGACACCAACCGACACTGCCGCCGCATCCCTCAGCTCCGTCGCATTGCTCAAATCCAGCTCCACCAGCCCCCCCATTTCGCGGCCAGCAGCGACAGCGCCGCGTGCGTGAAGAGCCTCGATCTCGACAGATCCACGAATCTCAGCGTCGCATAGTAGGCCTCCGCGGCGGTGGAGATCACACCGTCGTCGGCGCTGGGGCAGTTTGTGAAATCGAGGCGGCGGATGCGGCAGTAGCGACGGAGGGCCGCCGGGAGGGAGTCGGGGTGGAGGAGCTTGAGGTTTTGCGGTGGCGGGATTCGAGGGAGTGGAAGGATTCGGAGGTGGCGGAGAAGGATTTGGAGGAGGCAGAATCGAGGTAGTCGAGGATGGTGAAGATGATCTCTTCTGAAAGAGATTCCATTGGATTGTTGAGGAATTGCCGTCGTTGCATTTTTGATTTTTTGGATAGTTGAGATCTAACTAATTTTTAACTGAAATGGACACTGGGGAAGTTTTCTGTTGGGGAAGATACCATTGTTATCCTTTCTCCATCAATTCATTTTAAATTTTACTCCCATTCCGCCATTTAAAAATTGATGAATAGTAAATTATTTATGGAGTTTATGCAATATATTGGGATTAGTGACGGATCAGTTTCTCTTAGTTAGTGACGGACCAGTTTTTCCCAATTAGTGATGGATTTGTGACCCGATAGTTAAAATCGTCAAAAATTTGACGGAACCGTCCAAAATGGACCTAATGTGATCCGATTTCAAATGTGAGGGACTGAATAATTCAAAAGATAATGTTTTGGATCAAAATAAAAAAGGGCCATACGTTGAGGACCCATTTTCAGATTTTAGTCTTTTTTTTGAGGACGTGTCACAATAACCTCTTCTACTTTGAACAGTGACAAGTCCGCAGTGCAACTCTTTCCGCCCCAATCTCTCTCCATCTCCACCCCTCTCTCTCTCTCTCTCACACACACACAGACAATCTGGCACTAATAAAGCGGCCTCGTGCGCTCCGTCATCGAGGACCCCTCCCCCTCCTATATATTCATCCACCACTACTTCTTCCCAAGGCTTATCTCCAACACCTCCGCCGCCACAGATGAACGGAATCAGCACCACCACCCGCGTTCGTTCGCCTCCCAGCGCCAAATCCAAACCTGCAAACGACCACTTCTCCCTCTCCACCCCGGATCCCGACATGCTCAAGAAGCAATCGCCGCCAACCGCAACCGCATTCCATGCCAGGAATCTCTCCGACGCCCATTTCCTGAAATGGACGGCGGCGGACGCGCTGGGGGTGCTGCGACACCACCCCTTGCCCTGCGCCTTCGCCGTCACCCTGCTCTTCTTCATGGCCGTCGAATACACCCTCCGCATGATCCCTCCCATGGCCCCGCCCTTCGATCTGGGATTCGCCGCCACCGCCACCCTCCACCGCCTCCTCTCCGCCCGCCCCGCCCTCAACACGCTTCTCGCCGGCCTCAACACGGTATGTGCGTTTCTCTATTCAATGTGTTTGTGATTTGGTTTGTAAATGCATTTCAATTTCTGGACATGCAAACACATGAAATCAATCTCCCCCTCCCCCTTTTTTTTTCTCTTGATGTTGATTTGCATCCCCCCCTTTCTCTCTCTCTCTCTCTCTCATTATTTTCTACATTTTCTTAGTCCTTTGATGTTGATATCGTCACAGGTGTAAATGAGCTGTATCTTTCTGTTTTTACTTTTCTTTCGAATTTGGGGATTAGGGTTTGTAATTTCGGATATCTCACTTTCACAAATCAATACTATTATCAAGCTAAAAAAGACTATACTTTTTTAGCATTATAGGAGTACATTTTTATTTTTGCTTCTCATTATTCATTTGGCCAATTGGGCAAATTGGAAAGGAAGAATGATGCCATTGCCCTAAATTTCAACTGTTTCTAGCTTTATCTTTAGTTAGGCAAGCTTTTCAAATTTTCTTACTTCTGTGATTGTGTAAAAGGGCATGGATTTTGAAATTTACTAACATTACGATACTTGAATTTGGGGAATTAGGTTTTTGTTGGGATGCAGACAACATATATTATATGGACATGGGTGATTGAGGGAAGGCCAAGAGCCACCATTTCAGCACTCTTCATGTTCACATGTAGAGGAATTCTTGGATACGCCACACAGCTTCCTTTGCCTCAGGTTCTCTTTTAAATATGATTATCATCATCTTTAAATATTATATTTATACATTATTCTAATCTTGGACTTGTATACTGAGGAGCATTGACCTCATGTCACCACAATTACATTAATTAGGTCCAATTAATCATGCTTCAATACAGTATCATTATTAAAGAATTCTTGTAATTTAACTCATTGTTGAGTACTCCGTAGTTGGATATAGATTAAAGGGCTGTGCAGTGTCTGCCCAAGATTCAAGTGGTGGACATAACGCCAAGAATATCTACATGTATATATTTAATTCTATTAGCTCAACCCCATGTGTGACATGGGCCACATCTTGATTCATTTTAAAGATTCTGTTGTAGTTGTTTGTCTTGAAGATATGGACATCCCCAGTTAATGCAGATGTAGACCACATAGAATGCTCTAAAAATATAAAAATTCTAGTAATGAGTTTCAAATTAGATTTTATAATCCCATGTACTGTTATAAAGAGAAAACAGAGTAGAACAGAGGATCTGCTACAATGGATGTTGGCAACAAAAATTTGATTTTTCTTGGCAGGGATTCCTGGGTTCAGGTGCAGATTTTCCGGTGGGGAACGTGTCGTTTTTCCTGTTCTATTCGGGGCACGTTGCAGCCTCGGTGATCGCATCACTAGACATGAAACGGATGCAGAGATGGGAACTAGCTTACGCATTCGACATCCTCAACGTGTTGCAAGCGATCAGGCTGCTGACCACAAGAGGTCACTACACGATCGACCTGGCCGTGGGGGTTGGGGCGGGGATGCTGTTCGACTCCCTGGCCGGGAAGTATGAAGACAGTAAGATCACCAGAGCAGCTGCAATGTGTAATGGCAATGGGAATGGTGGTTTGTACAAGTCTCTCGAGTAGAGGGAAGTTGTGTATTAGATGTTAAACCAGAGTTGTTTGAAATGCATGATTTGTGATGATGACATGTCTTATGCAAGTCAAGAGTTTTGTTCGTATATAAAAACCATCTGAGTTGAGTCTTACCTATTTGCAGAAATAGTTTCTAATTCGGGAATATTAAACTTGAATTATACAAGGGAGAATCCTATCGAGTTTAAAGTGTCTTCTTTTTTTAAGTATTCATGTCTTGGTGTATGCATAAAAGAATATAATCCCTCCGTCCCGGATAATTCGTCTCACTTTGACCGGACATGGGTTTTAAGAAATGTAATGAAAAGTGAGTTGAAAAAGTTAGTGGAATGTGGGTCAAATGAGTTAGTGGAATATGAGGTTCACTATAAAAAATGGTAAAAGTGAAATGGGACAAATTATATGGGACAGACCGAAATGGAAAAATGGGACAAATTATCCGGGACGGAGGGAGTATTTTGGTGAGTTCTTTTGGGGAAATCCACCAAAAATAGCCTCAGAGATGAGAGACTTTCTAAAAGAAGAAGAATATTTTCTTAATAATCAGAGGACAAAATAAAACAATAAGAGTATTATATTATGCATAATAGAAATAGATATAGTTTCTGATTCTATCTACTCTTAACATTTTTATTAATAGTATGGTTTACTTGTTACACATTTACATTTACACACCAATATACTTTTCTAAAGCTTAGAAAATATGTAGTCTCAGGCTCTCATATCATCCACAACAAAATAAACAATTCATAAAACTTTATCCCTACTCTTCTTTACTCTCTCATTTAATATAATCCATCGAATTTAATTAAAAAAGGCGTATGGAAAAGGATAAGTTAGGTTGCCCAACTACTCAAATGAAATGGTTACACATGTTAAGGTTAATTTGAGGCCAAATTTCCCATTGTGTTATCATTTAATTTGTAGGCAAATAAATCAATCCAATAACTGTCAACACCTATTGGGGTAAACAAATGGAAATACTAAATTTAATTAAATTCGTTGGCACAAAATACGTCAATTATTAATTTAAGACATACATAAACGCCTTTTATACTATGACCATATTGGTATTTTTGCAAAAAATCTCAAAATTGAGTAATTGAATTACAAGTGGAAAAAGTTCAGTGTTAAAAATAATTTGATAGGGGACTTATATATTTTCTTCTAAACATAAAAATAATGTTATAAATAAATCGTTAAACAATTAACGAAAGAAATCTGTTTTCTTGAGCACTCAAAACACGCAATAGTGTTAAACAAAAGTGTTGCCTGTTAAAACGTGATCTAATGGGAAAGGTTTTCCTTCAACATGCTGGTTTAGTGGCTTCTGTTTTTTGCTTCTTTAATTTTTGTGGTTATTCAATTCTACGTATGCTTCCACAATCATCAATAAGAGCCTCATTTAGCATCCTCAAGTCTAATAAATTGACCAACTCCTATTCAACTTAAATCCCCTACTAGTTGCCTAATGAAACATCATACTATGACGATCTTAATTTCTCTTTGGTTTTGTTTTTCATTAACATCATAGCTTCTGTATGTTCTTTTGGTTATTTCGATTTCTAATTATTTGAGTTTTTGCTAGAATGATGGGTATGAGATTGGATTGGATTGGATTGGATTGGATTGGATTATACTTTTGTGACCTGTTATGATGTGCTACTGTTTTTTTCGTGATTGTTTGTTGGGTGTTATGTTTTCTTGCTGCCCCACTTGTTATTTTTTTCTTTTCTTTTTCTTTTTCTTTATTCGTACGTAATGTTAAATCATTAGAGCATGAATAACGCAAGGGGCCGGGCCGGGCCGGGACTCGCGAGTCAAGGCCCAGGCCGGTCCCGGGGCGGCATTTGCGGCTCGGTGACGGTCCCGCGTCCCGGCCTGGGCCGGCTTGGAGCTTCCGGGGCAAGGGGGTTCGGGCCGCAATTTCTGAATTTTTACATTTTGGAAGAGGAAGAAGAGGGAGGGGGAGAGGAAGAAGGAGGGAGAGGGGCGACGTGGGCAGATTTGCATTATTTATTTTTTTTGCATTTTTTTAATATTCTAATTTTTTTATATTTTTAGGTTATAATTTATTGTATTTGTATTAAAAATGAAATTCTCGCGTTATAAATGAAATTTTTCGTGTTATAAATTTCCGGCGTTTTTTATTTTAAGTGTAAAATAGGTTGAAGTTGTGAATAGTGTCATTTATTAGTTGCGGCCCGGGTTGTGGCATGCAGGGTTAGAGTAGTTGGGGCCTGGGCCGCAACTATAGAGGAATGATGACGTGGAGGGGACTTGGGGCCGGAAATGGGGACTGGGTTATTCATGCCCTTAGAGCATGCGCAGCGGTGGCGTCCGTCGCCACCGCCGTCCGCACCGCTGGCACGGACGCCATCCGCCGCCTCTGCGCTCGCGCCGCTGGCACGGCGCTGCTCGATGTATCGAGCACGTCCGTGCCAGCGGACGCACACGTGGCGCGCTCCCATTCGTCAACGGCATAGCCGTTGTGTTTAAACATTTTTTATTTTTTTTTAAAAAAATCGGTATTTAATTATAAATAATGATAAAAAATAAAAAAAAAAATATTTTCCAAATCCCAAAAATATGGCCGTTTTTTTTCCTGTTTTTTCTGAAATTTTTGATTTTTTTCTATTTTTTTCCCCAAAATCATCTATAAATACACACATTCATCACTCATTCATCACATCAATTCATCTCTCATTCATCTCTCATTCATAATTCTTATACAAACTATCAACACATTCAACCTTCACTCAAAACATCAAATGGATTTCACTCATCTCATGGCGGAAGCGGAGCGCGAAGAACAAGAATACTACGAACAACATCGTGACGCTTACGAAGCATATGTCGCGGTGAATACCCCCGCTCATCCTCCTCAACGCACTAGATCAAATCGCCGCTACATCCATCGTGACCGGGAGGGAGCCCACGAAAGGCTCGTTGCCGACTACTTTGCCGACCATCCGCGGTTTCCGGCAGATTACTTCAGGCGCCGTTTTCGCATGTCAAAGCGCTTGTTCATGCGAATTGTCAACACATTGTCCGCACGTGTTGAATACTTTCAAACAGGTGTAGATGCAGCCGGCCGGCAAAGTATCACGGCGTTGCAGAAGTGTACGTGTGCATTGGAGGTGGAAGAATTGCCCGACTGCTTGGAAGGGGCAACACTTAAGCGGTCACAAAGGCGGCGGCCCAACACTTATCCTTGAGGCGGTCGCCGACTATCGCCTATGGATTTGACATGCATATTTCGGCGTTGCCGGATCCAACAACGACTTGAACGTGCTCTATTCTTCACCACTCTTCAATGATGTGATGAATGGTGTAGCACCGGCGATCGACTTCACCATCAACGGAAATACATACCGCATGGGTTACTATCTCGCCGATGGTATCTACCCAAGGTGGTCGACGTTCGTGAAGACGCTCCACAACCCGCACGACCCGAGACGGGTTCTTTTTGCGCAGCGTCAAGAGTCAGCGCGGAAGGACGTCGAAAGAGCCTTCGGGGTCCTTCAAGCTCGATTCAACATTGTAAAGGCCCCGGCTCGGCTGTGGTACGTGAATAATATCGCCGACATCATGTTCACGTGTATTATATTACACAACATGATTATAGCCGACGAAGGGCCGAGGGCGGCTAGCTTCTACGACGAGGACGAAGCCGGAAGCTCAACAGCGAGGTCTCCCCCACGCCGAGGCGAGTATACGACGGTTGGCCAGAGGATCGAGACAAGACACACAATGCGCGATACTCGAATCCACAATCAACTACAAGAAGACCTAATCAACCACATGTGGGCGAAATTCGTCAACGAGTAGTGGTTTTTTTAATTTTTAGGATTTTAATTATGTAATTTTTCATTTTTAGGATTTTAATTATGTAATGTTTAATTTTATTTGTCATTTGTAATATTTATTGTGGTTTTTAAATGAATTTTAATATTATGGAAATGTTATTGTTTAATTGAATTTTAAATTAATTGTGCTCGTCCTTGCGGAAGAGCACAGTTGTGGGTGTTGTGCTTTTGCCAGAGAGCAAGCATGAATAGTACCGCCCGGGCCCACAACCGTGCCGCTGGCAAGAGCACGGTTGTGGATGCTCTTAACTCACTCTATTCACTATGTACGTATTACTCTCACTAATATACAAAAAAAGGGTGTAAAGAAAGCTAAATTCACTATTTGTTCCAACTCAATCACAAATCCATAAGTAAAGATTACTAAAACTTGCGAAATCAATACGTTTCACCAACTTTGCTCCACACTGAATTAGTGGGGTAGGTTCAGTTTTTACTCCAACTTTCTCATCTGTATCTTTGTTTCAAACTTAAGAAATCCACTCTTTAACAATGTTGAAATCAATAGTACATAATTTGCTTTACTAAGACATCTGCACTTTGCAGTCAAACATTAAACTAGATAAGTCTTGCCCAATACGATATACCACCACACACACACACTTCATTAGAAGGTTATGTTATTTTAGTACTTCAAATATACTCCCTATGCCCGCGAATAGGAGTCTCATTTTTCCATTTTAGTTCGTTCGTGAATAGGAGGCTCGATTCACTTTTATCATAAATAGTACATTCCACTCATATTTCATTTAAAACTAATATATACAAGTGAGATCCATATTTCACTAACTCTTCTCCACCTAGTTTTCTTAACATTTCTTAAAACCCGTGCTGTCAAAGAATGAGACTCCTAATGGCGGACAAATGGAGTACTACTAAAAAATAAATGAAAAACTAATCAACACAATCACCTTAAACTATGAACTGTGTTATTAAGACTTAAGAGAGTAGGAAACTGTAACAAAAAAAAAAGAGTAGGAAACTGTTTTTCATAATCTCAATTTAATGGCGGCTATGAATATGTGTATATTTCAAATGAAAGTGACTACTATTACATGGTGGGAATGTGAGTTATACATATGTATATACAACCTAAAACATGGATTTGATACTTGTGTCTCAACAGTGATCATGAGTGGAAACAAATGGGAACTAAGATGTCTAAGAATCCTCAGAATCAGAGTAAGGAGGGCAAGAACCATCATCCACATTAGCCAGTGGATCAAACATAGGTGACCCTGGATCCATACATCCAAGCACCAAATCAAGATTGCACCTATCCCCCTGCATTCAACACACAACTTCTCATCAGAGAGACACACACACACACACAAAGATATATATATATATATCTGAGAGAGATTCAACGATGACTTACGCCTTCGACTGATAAGTTGCCAACCATGGCACAGCTTGTCACCACCACATTAGTATCTGGAAATATGACCTCTTCACATGCACCTTCTCTACTCAACTCCTCAGCAAGGCCCTCGGTGAAGAACTCCGTTGGTTTGTTCCTCCACGCCTTGGGCACTTGGAACTGCAGCCGGTAGGGGCCGTCCCACTCCACACCATTCGTGAACGAGAATATTAAACTCGATGCTGCATAACCAACACAAGCTAGCTCAGACAAGTATCCACCATTTCAAAGCTAAGAAACTGCAACGAAAGGTGGATGTATACCGTGCTTTGGGATGCATATTTGGATCGTGTAGTAAGGGGGGTCGGCTTTTCCCCTAACTCTCTTGAGCATTGCCCTTGGCTCCCCACCACACATGATAGGCTGGTTGAACCCTCCTGCAAAATATCTATTCATCAATAGAACTACATCACAAAAAAACTGCATTACATTTTTAGATGTTAATAATCACCATTGAAAGCAACTCCATAGGCTTCATTAGGAACAAGATTTCTTGCAGCTGGATTGTAGAACAGCTTCAGCCTCTCCCCCTGTCAAATGCAGCTACATTAGATAGGAATACAACAAGTGGTGAAAACTCGAAAAAGGACTAGTTTTTGAGGGGGGCGTTTGCATACTGCTGTAGGAGGCAGGCCGTTCATAGTTTTCCAGTACACAGGAGCTCTTCCAAGATCGAATTCAGCCCACGAAGGAAGCACATATCTGGATAGCGAGGTGAATTCATCAATACAACAAGCAATCATATTACTACTACTAGTAAATGAATTTTTTCAGGAACTCACTCTTTAATTTCCTCAGCGGGAGGTGCTGCAACCGAAGCTGCAGCAGTGACTTTCCCACTGATCGTGCTCGATTTTCTCTTGATCGGATCACTGATCCGCACAGGAGCACCGAAGAATCGAACAGCTGCAGTTCAACATAACGATGGTGTTAAGTTAATAGGGTCTCAATACTATAGTAAACATCACGAGATAACTCTTAAATCCTAATCCCTCTCTTTCATACAGAAAAAGATTAAATCTTGATGAAACAGCCATACAAGGAAGAGATAGAGATCACTTAATCAGTTCTCAAAAGCTATCGGCCAATTGATTCAAGAATATCTATCAACATCAAGACTACATCCTTATTTCTTGAAGTGAAAGCTACAAATCAACACATCAATGCTTGTGTGAATCAAATCAATCTAGAAATCCACCAACTGATTTTAACTTCATGACGAAGTGAAAAAGAATAAGAATTGCATCAATCAAAAGCAAAAGATTGCATACCATGTGATCTTGAAGGAACACCACCAGAAGTAGATGCAATTTGCTTGGAAGAATTGAAAAGTGATGCACTTGTTGTAGCAGTTGCTGCAGCCATTCTTGCAAGCTCAAGAAAATTTTGATTCAGATATACAAGGATAGCATAATCTGGGAATTTAAAGGCAACCACTCATAAACAAAATATCTCATATACAAGAAAATGACAAAAATGGTGCATATTAAATATCTTTAATTAAAAAGGCAAAAAAAAAGGAAAAAAGAGAAATCTTGACTTCATTGTCATAACAGAACCCCCTCAATATCCAAAATCTCTAATTCCACTATTGAACCCTATAAAACTCCCACCGCCTTATCAGTTAATCACCTTCGTTGCCACGTTGCATTTTATTTTCTCCGTCCATTTACACTTCGATGACATCAAATTCTTGAAAATAAATATTCAAACTTTTCAGTTTTCACACAACCCCACAATTTTATATAAGCCTCGCATCTCACACAACTCAAACCCACGCCAAGAAAAATGGCTCTCTTGGCGCCACCACCGTCCAAGCTGAAGCCCTTCCAATCCCCATCTCTTTACAGATTCAACCCCTTGAAAATCACACGAACACATCAAAATTCGATACATTTCGCATCACACGCAAGATTCCCACAAAATTCCCTCAAAGATAGCTTCTTTTCCCGAGGAAAAGATGTGAAGATCAAAAGGGCGAGTCCAATTGTGCGTGCAGCGTCGATCCCTCTATCTGGGGATGAAAAAGATTCAAACTTTGGCAGAATTCTGTTGTCGGATGTGGCGGTGAAGAGGAAGAGGAATGTGTTTTGGGGCAGAAAGTGGAATTCTTTGGATATTGGGATTGTTAGTGTGGTGGCGGCTATGCATTTGTTATGTGTTTTAGCTCCTTCCACATTCAACTGGGGTGCCTTTGGTGTTGCTGTTGGATTGTATGTCATTACTGGGCTTCTTGGAATCACTCTCTCTTTCCATAGGAATCTTTCACACAGAAGCTTCAAGCTTCCCAAATGGCTTGAGTATTTCTTTGCTTACTGTGGCTCTCTTGCCCTTCAGGTTTCCTCTCTCTCTCTCTTTGAAGAACATAAATTTGATGTTTAGTGTTGAATTTGTACAATTTGTGGAACAGGGGAATCCAATTGAGTGGGTGAGCACACATAGATTCCACCATCAGTTCTGTGACTCTGATAAAGATCCACACAGCCCCATTGAGGGATTTTGGTTTAGTCATATGAGTTGGCTCTTTGACACTGAAAATATTACTCAAAGGGTGAGAATAGATTAGAATTTAGCACTCTTTTCTTAAATTTGTTTGTCTTCATTTTTTTGTTTTAAATGGAACATGTAACTTTTCCAGTGTGGGGAGCCAACCAATGTTGGAGATTTAGAGAAACAGCCCTTCTATAAGTTTCTTCAAAACACTTATATTCTTCATCATGTAGCACTTGGAGCTCTTCTCTATGCAATGGGTGGACTTCCCTTCATTGTTTGGGGAATGGTAAGTTATAATCTCGGGTCAATTTAATCTCGTTTATATAATTTGGAATAGTAAGTGATAAAATCGGGTGGGCCATCAATAGCATGTGCTAGTGTGTTCAATTTTATTCCACACCACTTGTTGGAATAGTTGGTAATAGCCTCACATATGTGTGAATGTGAAATTGAACCAAATCTCATGACTCATCAAACATGTGCAGGGTGTGAGGACAGTGTGGGTTTACCATATCACTTGGCTAGTGAATTCGGCTTGCCATGTTTGGGGCAAACAAGCATGGAACACCGGTGACCTATCACGGAACAACTGGTGACATGACGAATCAAATCTTGTTTTATTACATGAAATTTATAGTATATCAAATTTTGATGGAGAAAAAATGTGATTTTTTAGGTGGGTGGCAATGCTTGCATTTGGGGAGGGGTGGCACAACAATCACCATGCATTTGAGTATTCAGCTAGACATGGGCTAGAGTGGTGGCAAATTGATATGACTTGGTATGCAATTAGGGCTCTTGAAGCACTTGGACTAGCCACTGATGTCAAGTTGCCTACACCAGCACAAAAGCAGAAGATGAAGGCATTAAATTAGACTATATTGATAGATAGATATATATAGAGAGAAGAGTGAAAGAGAGAGAGGGAGCCTCACTTTTGTACAAGTAATTTAAATGTGGTACATGAGTTTGGTAGTATTGTGACTATTGTCAAAATGAGGAGTAATGTTCAACAATTGTGCGAAATTAAGGCACTCACTTTTGGTGTGGGGAAATCAAACAGTAGGAATTGTGTGGTGTGATTTTCTATGCATTTAAGAGTCTAAATTGGTTATGAACCAAACTAGTAGTGGTGTAATAGTGGTATATAATTTAACTAATAACATGGCACTCATGGCAATTTGTTTTTCCCATCAACATTCTAGTAGTATATGTTTATATCTGTCCTTCCTAACATGGCACTTTAGGGTTCTAGTGATGAAATAAACATTAGTGACACATAACCTTCTAATTAAGAGATGTTTGATGGCTTAAGTTAGGGGCTAATACTAACTTAGTCTTGGACCAACAATTTAATTGTAGTGTTTGGTAGTTTCAAGTTTTAGCCCACGTTTAAAGAAAAGGCGAAGGTGAGAGCTGCTAATTAATTAAAGTAATCCTCAAGGTCCATAAATTTCAATATTATTACTACATGATAATCTGTAATGTCTAGTTTATATATGTGGATAAAAAAAATCATAATCTAGCACACATTAATTACCAAAATTATGGTTTTTAAAAGTTATTATCAATTTATCATAGATGTAATATGTTAATATTATGGCGAATCCGTGATACAATTTTGGAGAGGAAACCTTTTCTTTGTAGACTAACAATTGTTGGCAATTGAAACATAAAAATGAATATAATAATATCTCACATCGGTGTACACAAAGAGCTTAATGCACTGTATAAGTCTCATGGGCCTCTCCCCCTATCACCAATTGGTTTTAGGATGGAACCCATGGATTTCTATCATGGTATCAGAGCGGGTCGCCGACTGTGGTCATATTTAACTGACCCAGCAATATATCTGGGCTGAAACCGAAAAAAATGATTGACCTAGCAGTATAACTGGGCTGAAAATTTGGGCCAGTGGTCCAACCGATCGAAAAAAAAATTGGGCCGATTGTCCAATCGATCATAAAAAAGTCCAACTCCTCCAAGATTCACCTTGGAGGTCTATTTTCGAAATTAGACCCTTCGGATGGTCCAGTCATGGTCCAACCCCTACTAATCCATGGTATTTTCGAAATTAGACCCTTCGGATGGTCCAGTCATCCAGAGGAGTTGGCCGCAGACCTAAATCTAAATACATTTTTATCATTGAAAATATATATATATTGCAGATTTTACTATAAATTACCAATATTTCATGTAAATTCTTGAAACAAAGTTCAAAGCCGTATATAAGCATAGGTAAACCCAAATATACCAAAGATAGATTTAAGCCACTAAAAGTCAGATAGATGTCTGCGGAAAACGCAAGATCCCTTAAAGATGGCTTAATCTTTCCCCCAAAGGGTGAAAAAGATTCAATCTTTGGCAGAATTAAGGTGTCTGATGTAGAGGTGAAGAACAAGAGGAATGTGTTTTGGGGAAGAAAGTGGAATTCTTTTGATATTTTGGTTGCTTCTGGGCTTGCAGCTTTGCATTTGCTGTGTGTTTTAGCTCCTTCCACTTTCAAATGGGATGCCTTTGGTGTTGCTGTTGCATTGTATTTCATTACTGGGCTTCTTGGAATCACTCTCTCTTTCCACAGAAATCTTTCTCACAGAAGCTTCAAGATTCCCAAATGGCTTGAGTATTTCTTTGCTTATTGTGGCACTCTTGCCCTTCAGGTTCCCCTCTCTCTCTCATGGATCCATAGGGGGGCTCAAGCCCCCACCAAAAGATTTTTTCCAATCAATCTTATAAAATCTTCACATTGTCCATATTTTGAATAAATTGAATGCATGCACTAGCCCCCATCAATACATCAGGATAGCTTGCACCTACTAGGAATTTTTTATATTGTGTTTCTTCCAAATAGAGCTACAAAACTTTGTGTATTGTTTAATTTTTTCGTGGCTCGATAGATGATTTTGATTAGCCGATGTTTTTTCCTGTGTTTCAGAATACAGTTAACCAACATTGTAACTAGTCAATTACGATAAATTGGATCGGATTTTGCTGTTTTTTCTTCTTCAGTATCTCGCCGGGACATGAGCATGAAGATGTAAAATTTCATCTCAAGTCCTTTTTGCCCTTGAACCCTGTTGACTTGAGATGATATTTTTCATTTTAGGGTTCAATAGAGAGAAAGAAAAAAAACGTGATTTGAGATTATATTTTTATTTTTCAGAGACATGTATTATGGACCTAAAAGGTGAAATCCCCATATTTTTATTTTTGATTAGAAATAGAATTAGTCCTTGAAATAGAATTGATGTTTAATTGCAATTTGTTTATCCAGGGGCATCCAATTAAGTGGGTGAGCCTACATAGATACCACCATCAGTTTGTTGACTCAGAAATAGATCCACACAGTCCAATTTGGGGGTTTTGGTTTAGTCACATGAGTTGGCTCTTTGACACTGAAAATATTGCTCAAAAAGTAAGATTATTTGTCATCCTCAAAATCACATTTGTTTTTCTAGGGTTTTTATTTTTAATATTTCATACTATATCTTTGATTTCAGTGTAGAAAGAGAAGCAATGTTAAAGATTTAGAGAAGCAGGCGTTCTATAAGTTCCTTGAAAAGACTTATTTACTTCATCATGTTGCACTTGGAGCTCTACTCTATGCAATGGGTGGATTTCCCTACATTGTTTGGGGAATAGTAAGTTACTATATTTTCATTACTTTTATAACATGTTCTACAATTAATTATCACCTATCAAATTTTGGATAACCTAATTGTGTGCGCTAACTAAATACTTAATTTAGATGATGTTAACTGTGTGTGCCAAGCAAATTTCTCGTTGACTAAAGATAATTTTACAATTAATTAAGCACATATGAAATTTAGGGGAAGGTTAATTGAGTGCGCCAACCAAATATCTCATTGACTAAATTAAATAGATAAATTTTGAACCAATTCAATTAGATTTAGAGCCCAACTTTACAATTTGGTAGTACCAAATTAGATATATATACATGAAATTCAAATTTTATCTAACTTATGAGTAATGCTAGTTGAGTGAAACTAAAATTGAACCAAATAACAAGAATATATGTAAAAAAATAAAATAGTGTGAATAAAACGAAAATCTTACCTCAATTATTTGTGATTTCATTCTACTAAAAGAGTATAAAATGTCATAAATGTGTAGGGTGTGAGGATTGTGTGGCTTTATCATATCACTTGGCTGGTGAATTCAGCTTGTCATATTTGGGGTAAACAGAGATGGAACACCGGCGATTTATCACGCAATAATTGGTATTACTATTATTACTGAGTTACTACATCGGTGCATGTCATGAATCATATTAAAACCATGATTTTTAGGTGGGTGGCATTGCTTGCATTTGGAGAGGGGTGGCATAACAACCACCATGCATTTGAGTATTCAGCTAGACATGGGCTAGAGTGGTGGCAAATTGATACAACTTGGTATGCAATTATGGTTCTTGAAGCAATTGGATTGGCCACTCATATCAAGTTATGTACACCAGCACAACAACAACAGAAGATGGCCTTAATTAGCTAAATTAAGCCTTTAAATTAGTCATATATGAAGAGATAATAGAGATCTATATAGAAGAGATAAGTTGGGAACTAGAACAATGAAATAATTAATAAACACTTGTAGCTAGACTCTCTAGTAATTGAATGATCAATAGTGGCTATATAAGTTCACTATTTAACATTAATTATTAATAATATTATTATTATTTAAGCGTGAATAGGTGCGGCCGTGATTAGGGTTGAATTATTTGTAAAGAATCAAGATATTAGGAAGTGCCGTGGATTATAAAAGGAACAAACTTAATTAGTTAATGATGTGGAATTGTGGACAAAGAGTGATGCTTTTACAAAATTAATTATTTATTGAAAATGACTTATCAGTTAATAGGCTTACCAAGTTCAAATCCGATTTAGATTTATTGAGCCCATTGGGCTTCAATACCCGTGTTGGTCCATTTTGATTTAAATTTGCATTGTTACTTTTTTGGCATTTAATTTTAAGAAATGTTGTTGAGTGTATTAAATGATTGAGAATTTAAAATATGATATGATATAAAGTAAAGAGAGTGCTATTTTCATTTTTATAAACATGTTATGTTAATTGGATATCCTAAAACTACAAATGTGGTATATTTGAGTGAGCCGAAAGGAGTAATATTTATATTTTTCTCAAACATAGGAATATTTATAATTTTTCTAAAAAACTTGGATGGTAATGCTATGTACGGACACACATCGAGCAATGAGTCTATTCCACTTAATTGCTCACGACTCATTAGTAGATTTATTATTGATTAGTTAATTAGGAGAGGCGAATTACAAGGTAGAGTTGACAAGAATATATCCAACATTTGGAATTTCAAAGCTAAAAGAGGAAATTGAGTGTGTTACTATTGTCAAAAGTTTGTTTTATGTTTGAATGATTAAGAAATTGAGAGAGAAGCACAAAGAAACCCTATGATTATGATTATGAATTCTATGTTTGATAAATGTAAATTGCGGTAGTTTTGTCATCATTTCATGGTACTTCTTGTCTAATGTTCAACATTCTTTTCATAATCATTATGTCATAAAAAATAATTGTCATTAAACCATAGCTCCTTGGTCCAAAACAATGACGTCATCCAAGCGTGCATTATCATCCCTTCTTTTAGTTCGATAAGTTATTTTAATCTTTAAATAATAGAGTATTATATTCTAATGCTTATACTAGTATTTCTTTCTTCATTCTGTGAATCATTTGTGATAAATTGTTAAATGGTGCATTATAATAAAAAAAATATATACGATAAACTTTTTATAATAATCAACCATGTAGTATTTTTTTACTACTATTAAATTTGAAACACTATAGTTTAGAGTAAAAATATGCCTATGTTGGTTTAAAAAGGATAGGATATTTTCTTATTTATGAGAAAGATAGACTCTCATTCCTCTATATTAATTGTTTCAATTTTTTTTATGATTTATGAGAAGTAGAAAAAAGGAAAAAAAAATATAAAGTTTATTTTATTATGTGTGGGTGGAGCATGCCATTTGAGGTAATCGAGGTTTCTTAATTTAATTATACAATGCTTAGTTCTCAATCTATATGTTAAACAAAACTTTTCCACATATTGGTAGCTTACAATTTATTATTATAAGATAATGAAAACCGTGAAAAGTGAAATATAAAACTCATGCGTGCGTTTAGATTTATTTTATAAATAACATTAGCAATATTTTATCCGACGTTGAAGGGCTCAACATGTTATCAAATTAACTCAAATGCAAAGGGGCATTTAATTGTAAAACATTCGTTAATTTGGGTTTGTAAGTGTAAAATTTTCCTTTAATCTGTCTTTTTCTATTTTAGTGTAAGGTCTATTTTGCTTATTGTTGTCGAAAAATCATATTGTACAAACAAAAACAATAATTGATACATATAGTGAGCTCAAATCGTGTGAAGACTATTTTGGTAGAGACCAGAATTGACTACATATAAAAAGCAATTTGAAGGTAAATCTCTCTTGGGCTGACATTTTGTGTTGGACATGTTATTTCTAATTAATGAATTCATCCCAAACTTATGGAGTATATATATAATTGAGTGAAGTTGAATGGGAAACGGTTCATGGGAGTTTAGGATAAGAGTACACCATTGGGCTATGAGGGAGTAAATATTTCTTAAAATTCAACTCTTTTTTGACCGGTCATTGATCCTATTGATCAGATTGGGGTTTATTCCTGCTCTTTGTTTATCATTAATTGTTCATAAAGGCCGCCACATCGCACTAGGTCTTAGGCCATCCACAACGCTGTTCCTAAACCGTTCCTTAAACTACTATTTGCGGGGCCCACTGTACTTTTTAACTCCATTTTTTAACTTAGGAACGGAACCTGCAACCCTCCGTTCCTTAACCGTTTCTTAAATTACTATTCATTCAATTTCATTTTTTATTTTTATTTTCAACTCAATTTAATTAACACAAACACACTTCATTAAACATTACTAATTGGAATAACAAAATTATAAAGAAGAATAATAAAACATTAAACATTTCTAATTGGAATAACATATTACTCAATTCAATTAACCCAAACACACTTCATTAAGCATTAAACATTACTAATTGGAATAACAAAACATTATTAAAAACCAAACCCTTCTTCTTCTTCTTCCTCAACCTCCTCCACCACTGCGCTGCCCACCCCGACGCCACCCCCCTCCTCACCTTCAAATCCACCGCCGACCCCTCCAACTCCCTCCTCCGCACGACGCAGTGGGCGTCACGCACACGCAGGGGTGAGCCACGTCGCCGAAGCGCGTGGCGGCACACACCGTGCCGCGTCTCGTGCCGGCGGCACCCGGAACGACATGGGAACGACACGCCGACGGAACGCACCGCCGCAACGCGTCGCGTGCCGGTTTCGTTCCGCCGGAACGAAACGCGGAACGGCCGCTACCCGCGTTGCGGGTGCTCTTACAACGCGGTTTGTCATTAATACAATGTTCCAAAATTGAAGGTGAGAAGCATGGGAACAATAACATGCCAAGGAACAAACAAATGAGAATAAAGTTTTGAAGGAAAGGTAAAAAAAAGTGAGTAAAAGCAGTATGAACGAATGTCGGGTGACTTGATAGAGTCAGTGACGCTTTTGACGCCGCTCCATACACCTGAGCCCGCACGCCCCCCTCTCCTAAGAGCATCTCCAATGGTCGGCGTCACCACCGGAGCGCCGATTTTTCGCCCACGCCGGTTTGACGCCGAACCATTGGAACCGGCGTGGGCGAAATCGGCGTCAAAATCGGCGTCGCCATGCCGATTCCCGCGCTGACGCCGGTTCCCACGCCGATCCTCACGGGCGCCATTGTGGCTCCCGGATCGGCGCCAAACCGGCGTCGGATTTAAATATTTTTTTTTTTTTTTCGCAAAACACAATATATACGCGCGTTGAACCTCATTTTCATTCGCACCACTTGTTTTAACGAGTACTCTCTCTCTACCTTACTTTCTGTACAAGATCAATAACGAGCAATGGAGAACAACTACGAAGGTACTCCAGTTAATCCCGGGGGATGGTCTCAGACTCCCCCGGCTCCCGGTGTAGGGTCTCAGACGCCCCCGACTCCCGGGGCAGGGTCCCATACTTCCCCGGCTCCTGGGGGAGGTGGTTGGCCTCCAATGAGCGGGTACTACAACGTGTACCCGTGGCAGCAGATGATTCCGGGGTGGGCACCCGGCATGCAGCTTTTTAAATTAATGTACTTTTTACTTTTTGTAATTTTTTTAAATTGTTGTACTTTTTTTTAAAAGTAATGTACTTTTTAAATTTTAATGTTATTATTCGAATTTTCCGTATTTGTCTCGTAAATTAAATTATGTATGTTGATACAATTGTAAATTAAATTATATAATTGTTATTAGTGATGTGGATAGGTAGTGTGAAGGCTATTTGATGGCTATTTGATGTCCAGTTGATGTGGCAAGCTGATGTGGCAGGAGAATTGTAGTGCTGATGATGTGGCAGTGTGAAGGCTATTTGACGGCTATTTGACGTCCGCCAGCATTGGAGATGCTCTAATAAATTATTTTTATTTGACTAAATTACTTCTAGACTTACTATCCTAAAACATACTCTAGATCAATTTTTGGATTTTCACCGGGCTCAATATTATGATCTATTGTGTCCAGATAGTCCACCGATCAGTGTTTGATTTGAAATATTTAAATAATACTATTAGAGCATCCGTAATGGGGCGGACGATAGGCCGCCGGATGCCTCGGGCGCGCCATCTTCCGCCCACTGTGGGTGCGCGGACGATGCAACGCGTTTTATTTTTTAATTTCGAAAAAATTATTTATATAAATACCCCCTACCCCACCTTCATTTGTAACCTTTCCATTCACTTTTCCACACTCAAATTACACTATAAAATGGATTTCGGTGAATACCCAAGTCCGAATAGTCCGATGTTTGGGGGAGGTGCACGTTGGCCGGATACAAACCCTAACGAATATCGGCGACTCCAACACGCAGTACGATCCCGAATTCAGTACGGATTCGTACGATCTGTCTGACATGGAGCCGTCTCCAACTCGCCCTGCCGCCCTTTCCCGCCGCCCTCGCCAGAAAGAAGCGGAACCGGCACCGGGCGTACTGCAAGGTGCCACCTCCGGAAACGAATGAAGAGTACGCCCCCAGGAGGACGAACTACCAACCGGATGAAACCCTCGTCTTGGCGAGGTGTTGGGTGGATATTTCAGAGGACCCAGTGTTCGCGAACAACCAAAAGCAGGTTGCGTACTGGGAGCGCATCACCGAGCACTACAATGAGGCGAAGCTGCCGATCGCGTACAAACGCCATAGGGAGCAGCTCCGCAAGCACTGGGATCAGGTGAAGAAGCAAGTCAACCTGTTCTCGGCGGAGTACGAGAAGTGCTCGAGGGAACAGACAATGTGCGCGATAGAGCGCTGTTGTCGTACCAGTCAATGTACAACGACTTCAAGCATTTCAACATCTGGGCGCTCTTGAAGGACAAGCAGAAGTTCCAGGGCGGGATTCTGGCATCGGTTGCGCCAAAGAGTACGAGGACCACCGAAGCGGTGCTTACATAAGCAGCGAAAGCGGCGCATATCCGGTGGACCTCAACCGGTCGATGTACGAGGAGGAGGAGAGTTCCGGCACACCGATGTCTTCCCGACGTCCCATTGGCGTCAAGGCTGCGAAGAACAAGGGGAAGGCGAAGGCGACATCCTCCTCGCAAGCCGCGGCCGCCCCCCATCGCCGATCCCGACACCGGCGGCACTTGCCTACGCGGAGTTGGCAGCGGCCGCCAACCTGAGGACGTTGTTGGACACGCACAACGCCCTCATGCAATGTCAGGACCCGGCCAAAGTCGAATACCTCCAGGGGATGATCGATGAGCTGCGCCGCAAGTTGTGACTTTTGGAGAGTAGTCAACTTTTTTTTCATTTCTAACTCGTGTAAAACTTTTTTTTAATCAATGTAGGATTTGCCATTTTTAATTAATCGTGGTATTTTTAAATTATTTTGCATTGACATATTTGAAAACATTTAAATTAATTAACAAAACAATAGTGGAACCTATAGGGAGCTTATAGGGCACCCCACTGCATGTGGAAGGGTAGGAGGATAAAATGGTGACGTGGCGGTGCATAGAGCTGGCTTTAGGGCACCCTAGCTGACGTGGCGGTGCATAGGGCGGGCTTTAGGGCATCCCTTAGGGCGCCCCACTTCCAAGAGCATCCACATCCGTGTTCTTGCCAACGAGCACGGATGTGGGCCCGGACCCACTTTTACTCCCTGCTCTTAGGCAAGAGCACAACACCCACTTATGTGCTCTTCCGCAAGGACATGCTCAAGGGTTCCATCATTCTACTATTCAATTTAAATAAAAACATTTTCACAATATTAAAATGCATTAAAAATAACCGGAATAATATTACAAATTACAAAAAAATTTAAAATTACATAATTAAAATCCTAAAAATTAAAATTTTCTTCATTAAAGTCTTAAAAATTAACAATTAAATAATTTAAATCCTAAAAATTAAAAATTACATAATTAAATTTATAAAATTAAAAAACCCATTACTCGTGGCCGAATTTCGCCAAAATGGTGATGAATATGTGTATTTATAGATGATTTTGGGATTAAATTTTTTTAAAAAAATTTCAAAAAAAAAATCAAAAAAATGTTAATAAAATCTGTATATTTTTGGGAATCCAATTTTTTTTTAATTTTTGGTATTATTTTTATTATTTTTTAAAAAAAATGCCAACTGCCAATAGAAACGGGTCACGTCTCCCTGCTCGCAGGCACGGACGTGCTCTTAGCTAAGAGCAGCGTCGTGCCAGCGATAAGAGCGCAGCGGCAGACAGCGATGTCGTGCCGCTGGCACGGATGGACGGACAACAATGTGCTCTCAGCTGTGAATGCTCTAATACTCTTACATAAAAATTTGAAATAATGGGTTTGAGTTACTGAATTAATTCAGTGTATAATTTTACGAGATATATAAATATAGTGGGAAGGAAGCATGAAGCTGGTGATTATTGTGAAGTATTTTTACAGCTTTTGTAGTAGAAGAAAAAAAAGGGTGGTGAAAAGGGTATGGTGTGGTCTGGTAGATGCCCCACATTTACCTCGAATTCCACATTCCTCTTGCCAGTAACTTTTCGCACTCACTGCCAAGGCGTGAATTTACTGTACATAACAATTCTCAATGAATTAATTAGGTGTATTTAATTTTCTCGCAAAACAGACAATTACAACCTCAATAGTTACTCTATAAAACGAGGAAAAAAGCTATCTGGGCAGGCCAAATTTTCAGTTTATTTTTATATCATTTTTATTATTTATTGCTAAACGTGTTATTGTTGCTCTTTTGTAGTATTTGCTCATTTTATTAATACTGTCATTTGTTGATTGTTGCTCAACGTATACAGTAATTCGTGATAGTAATGTGTTTTACATAATGAAATTCAAAGATAAGTACCAACTCACAAGTTCATTCACACGCATATAAGGTTATATTAGTAATTCTAATTTTTTTATACATGTAAATGGACTAAATTAACACTTTATGGCCGGCCATAATATAGCCATTTAGCATCACTCTAAAAAGAATCATGTGTCCGGAGATGGTTCAATCATTTCTTTTAGACACGAGATTTATTAGTATATATATAGTCTCTCATTTTGGCTTATTCTTGAAAGTAGCAGTAATAACAAAAATTGATACAATAAATTCCATATTTGTTTAGATTGCGGTTGACTGTTGTTGCTATGATAATCATTGGCGGACACAGTAAGCAATGGAGGAGGGCTTAAGCCCTTCCCAAAAGTTTTATTTGTCCATTTTTCTTCTTGTGCAATAATATTTGAAAATTTTGAAATTGAGTTTCAGCCCTTCCCAATAATTGTTGCTGGAGAGTAAATTATTGTAAGTGAAATGAAAAGAAGGGGTTGAATCTAATAAACTGAACGCACATTAAAATAATGGATAACACTGCATTTAGGAAGAAAATGTGGGCATTATCAAATTCAATATAATAGCTTCAAAAAAGAACCACCGATTTATTAGAAATTATAATATTAATTTCTTCCCGCTGATTTAAGTAATTAAAAAACTTATACTACTATTCTATTTCATTTTTAAAACTTAAAGATTAAAACAATGCATCTTCTTTATTTTTTTAAAGTATTGGTTAGTTTTCACCAATAATTTTAGTTTTCACCAACTTTTTTTCCTTATCAATTCAATTGTAAAAAAACTTTTAATTTTTTTTAATTCTTTTTAATTCAATTTTCTATTTCAAATACACTGTTAAGTTGAAGTATTTTTTAAATTCTCTCAACTAATAGGCATTTATTCGTTAGTTCTTCTGATATATAAATATTTTACTATATCTTTTATGTTTTAAAGTTTTGAGACGCTATAACTAAAACTGAAAATTCATGGATATGTGATCGTGTACACACAAACTTACACACACACATATCTTGACAATATAAATATACTCTCTCAGTCCGTGAAAAATTGTCGCATTTGCCATTTCAGAATATCCGGGGTTCAAACTCTCATTCACCTTTTTTCATTTTAGATAAGTAGACTTCACATTCAACTAAATCATTGCACTCATATTCTATTATAAAACTAATATATGGAGTATAAAAATGAAGCCTATATTCCACTAACTTATTTTTCCATATTTATTTACAAAGTCAAACATTTTTGTAAAACTCGTGCCGAGTCAAAATGAGACTATAGATGTTGATGGATGGCGCAACGTACAGTAAAGCCCCTACCAAACAAAATTTCTGCGTCTGCCACTGATGATAATAAATTAATAAAAACTCTTTATTGACTTCATTCGATTAATAATTATCATCATAGTCTTTTCACATCAAATTTCTGTTTCGTGTGCTAATCATCAACAACTTTCAACAAGTCTTACCTGGATTATATTTTTGTAAAGCATTTTCACTGCATATTACTATAATTTACTCGATTTTTGTCAAGTTATCACCGCAAGAAGATTTATATTGAGGATAGAAATTCATTTCTTATCTCTTTGACATATACTCCTTCCATCCCAAAAAAATCATCTCACTTCATTTTTTCCGCTCGTTTTACAAAAATAATAAGAAATCATTAATAAAGAGTAATGCTAAATGGCCACATTATGGCCAGTCATAAAAATAAAGAAATAATAAAAGATAGTGTATTTAATGCCATTTCATTGAAATCAATACTTCTAAAAAGTATCAATTTTATTTGTACAATTGTACCCTTAGTTATGAAATATAAATATGAAGAGACTAGAATTTATTCAATTGGATCATTAGTTAACTCATGTTGCATGAAATTTATATAAATAAAAATTAATATTTATTAAGGTTACATGATAATTAATTTAATTATTTCTTATATTTATAATACCAACGCATCGTGATAATACTTTTATTTTTCATATTTACTTAAAATACTCTAAATGTTTGTATATTTACAAATAAGTAAAATTGAGCTTTGATCAATATACTTATTTATATTAATAATCATGGGTTAATATTATAAATGATCACTAAACTACAGAGCATGTATCAAATTAGTTCCAAATAAATTTATTTCATAACGAGTACAAAACTTTATTGATTCCAACTTGGTATAATAGGAAAACATTTTTAAAAGGACAAAATTTTAATCTTAAATTAAAAAATAGTGTAAAAATAAATTATTGAAAACGTAAAATTAAAAAAATGAATGAATCTAATAAAAGAAATACGTATAAAAGTGTAAAATTTGGATTAGAGAAATGAAATAAAAAACAACTAGAATTAAGTAAAAGGGTAATAGTGTAAAATTATTTGAGCATTAAATGACTTATTTGAAACATTAATAGTCATACTATCTAAATTTACTAAAATGTCATTTTATGGCCAGCCATAATGTGGCTGCATAGCATTTCCCATTAATAAAATAGAGAGAGTAAAATAAAAGAGAGAATAATATAGAGATTAGTCTTATCTACATTGTTTCTTCCCTCATTTTATTCTCTCTTAAATTTAATTATTTTTGTCAAATCAGTGCAAAAAAGAAGTGGGACAAACTTTATGGGACGGGGGAGTACTATGCATATTTTTCAAGTTTATTTATATTGTTTCTTATTTTTTTGTTAATTCATAGTACCAACTACTCCATCACAAACAAGGGCAGAGTAAGAAATTAGTCCTTACATTTTTATTCAAGATGATCATTAGTTTAAATAAAATAGAAAAATACATTATTAAAATGGGTGAATGGGACAAAAGCAGGAGCAGTTATTTGAGAGGCACAGAAAAAGATCTGTGACAATTCCACCGCCACCCTTTAAATCCCCTTCCTTCCTTGCCTCTTTCTTCAATTACCAACCAAAGCAGCAACAATTAATTCACATTCTTCTCTTACTATTTTCTTTGGATTAAACAAGACAAAACGGGTCTACCTCTGTGGATGTTGGGACTCAGTGTGGAGCAGCTTCGAGCTGACATGAACCGTTTGCTCGCCATTCTTTTCCACCAAGTATACATACATACAATTCTTCTTCTTCTTCTTCTTCTTCTTCTTCTTCCTCCTCCTCCTCCTCCTCCTCCTCCTCCTCCTCCTCCTCCTCCTCCTCCATCTATCTCTAATTAATAAGTTACTCCTACTAATTAATGGATTAATGCAATTGCAGGGAGTGTTGGACGAGCAGTTCTTGCAGCTCCAGCAGCTTCAAGATGAATCTTCCCCCAACTTTGTGTCTGAAGTTGTCACCATTTACTTCCACGAGTCCGAGAAGCTCCTTCGCAATCTCAGAGCTTTGCTGTAATAATTCAATCCCATTAATTCCATTTGACATATATACTTACATAACATACTTACATCTGATCTCTCTCTCATTAATGAATGAATGAATGATTGAATTTAGAGTGGATAAGGAGGTATCCGACTACAAGAAGATGGGAATCCATTTAAATCAATTGATGGGAAGCAGCTCCAGCATCGGCGCTCAAAGGCTCCGTAATGTCTGCATCGCCTTTCGGGCCGCTTCCGAGCTCAACAACCGCCCCGGGTTCGTCTTCTCATTTAAATCAACCACTTTACGAATTTCATAGAATATGAAAACTAAATATTAGTCAATCAATAACATTTAAGAAAAATCTGAACACCTTAATTTAATACTTACTACATTATTTCATTTTCAATTTAACAAATTTCATAATGTATGGAATAAAGTTAAATGTAAATTGTCACACCTTTGTGGATTTTACAGATGCTTGAGGGCTTTGGAGCTGTTAGAATATGAATATTGTTACCTCAAAAACAAGCTGCATGAATTCTTTCAGGTAAACCATGTGCAAAATTTATAGTATTCACCAATTAATATAGGAGTACTAATAAATCTATAGCCCCATCTTCATCTCTTACTCATTACAAATTAAATCGAAAAAATATGTATATCAAGTAAAAAGATGCAATTCGACTTATCAATACAACATAAAAGGGTGTGACTTTACGAATATTTCGTAGCTATGTCGAGCCGGTTGTATACGACTTTCAAAAATAGTTGATGGACTATTACCCTATATTTTGCTATTGCCAACTTGTTATGGCTCCAAAAAGTCATGAGGTTGTAGATTTTGTTAACAAGTTGCAATTTTCCCCTATTCCTTTTTGCGGAATAATAAACACGATCGGATGATAAAAAAAAAATCTACAATTAATAGATGCAACTTTTCATTGTATGAATGCAGAAGCCTGAGTAGAATTAGGGGCGAAAATTTAGTACTTATTCTTTAATTTCTTGATCGTAAAATTTTAAGAGATCGTCTCATTTTTCACGAAAAAATATCTTGAAATTGAATAAAATAATACTCCTATATGGCTTTTATTCACGTCCATAAGTGCACTCATATCTTATGCAAATATCTTTTTGCGGAGTATATCATTAAATTTAATTACGGACACATTTTATTTATTGAATCTTGACTAGACGTCACCACGGTTCCGGAACCGGCGGTTCACGGTTCGGAACCGCCGGTTCCGGTTCAATAAATTGATGAACCTGAACCGGCCCGGCCAAGGTGTGGCGGTTCCGGTTCGTGAACCGTGGAACCGCCGGTTCAAGTGAACCGTGGAACCGCCGGTGATTGGCCGGTTCCGGGCCGGTTCGGCCGGTTCGTTTTGATTTTTTTTTTTTTTTTTGCATTTTGTAAATTGTAATTCAAGTTTAAAATGTAAAAAAACTTGCGTAAATAACATTAGAATGAAGCGATGTACAAATGTAATTTTATTGATACAAATTACAACTTCAAAATTACAAATTACAACTTTAAAATTACAAATTACAAGTTAAAATTTACAAATTACAACATAAAAATTAGAAATTACAACTTCAAAATTATAAATTACAAAAGACTTAAAGTCTTCATTACAATTTACAAAATTACATATTCGAAATAAAGGGGAGAAAAAAGAAATAAAGGAAAAGGACTTGAGCTCAACTTAAATTTAAACTTAAATTTAAAATTTAAGTTGAAATATAAGTTGAGATGCCTACGTATCCTCAATGCTCAATTGCATTTTGGAATCAAAGTCCACGTAGTTCTCTTACCTTGCTTACCTATTTGGCTTGATCGGAAGTATTGGCGCCTACTCTTCTTCGTCGGGGAAGTAGTCTTGGTCGGGTTGTACTACTAGTTTGTCCCAATCCGGTTCTTGGTCTCTAATTTCGGCGGAGCACCAATCATCAAGTAACATGGTGGCTTCCATGTTTTGTCCGGTGAGCCTACTTCTTCGGTCGTCCAAGACGTTGCCTCCAACACTAAAGGCGGACTCGACGGCGACAGTGGAAGCCGGAACCGAAAAGATCTCCTTGGCCATTGATGTAAGGATGGGAAAATCTTTCTCGTGTGAAGACCACCAATCTAGGACGTCGATTTGTTGGGGAACGGGACCTCCTTCTTCCTCATTGAATGAAAAGTGTGAGTCTAAATATAAATCTAACTCACTTACCGAATGTGCCGTCCTTCCTCCGCTGCTGAAGGCGTATAGGTCCGCCAATTGGGATTGGGTGTCGGGGTCATCAACTTGGAAGAAGCCAAAGTTCTGTGTTTGACGGGGGGGTCTAGGTCGAACTTGGTGGGTAGTGTTGTACTTGACTTCGTAATCGTGAAAGAGAGACCGCAAGTCGAACTCAAAATTTCTTTGGAGGCTTGGGAGGTGGGGGAGGTTTATTTGGAATGTTTGGGCAAGGTTTATGTAGTTGTCGTCGTCGTCAGTTTGCAAAGCTCGGAGTGGTTCAAGATCAATAGAAGCTAAACTGTTGTAATAAAATTCTAAAATTTTGAAAGTACCAACTAGTTTCCACTTTGGATCCAAAACTTTGGCAAGCAAAAAAACTGTTGGGATCTCATTGAAATACTTGAGCCATTTTTCAACCATGTAATATAAAACACACATAAGCTCAAGATTGTTTGCGGAATTTTTCATTGCAGTTTTAAAACCAAGTGATATGATCATGCAATGTTCTAAAACACGAACGGATGTGCAATAATACACACCCGATAACTCCATAGTTGCACTTCGAAAATTTTTGAATAATTTAAATAAACTCAGGCTTTGTTCCCAACAAGAAGATGTTAGATATAAATCATCAACAGGGTAAGTTCTATAAAAATCAACTAAATAGTCTATATGCTCCATTGTAGATTGCAACATGTCATATGTAGAGTTCCATCTAGTAGAAACGTCTAAAGTAAACTTTGTGTACCTTATTTTCTTCGAGTGGCAATACTTCTTCCACGCCTTGCCAATTTGAGGCTTCCAGTGGATCAAGGATACAGCTGTAGTAATAGGTTGAATATGTCTTTGCCATAAAGACAAAGCATCTTGTACACATAAGTTTAAAATATGACAAATACATCGTTGATGAAAATACTTACCACTTATCACCGGGGAGCAAGCCGCAATTAAATCGGATATACTTGCGGTGTTGGCGGTTGCGTTATCAAAACCAACCGAAAATATCTTGTTGCATAACTCATACTCATTCAAAACTTGAATAATTAAAGAAGCAATTGCTTGTGCGGTGTGTGGGGAAGGAAATTGTCTAAAACCAATCAAACGTTTATTTAAAGACCAACTATTGTCTATAAAATGACAAGAAATACCCATGTAAGAATTTCGTTGGAAAGAATCCGTCCACACATCGGAGCAAATATTAACTTTGTGCCCCAAGGTGGATAGACTCTTTGCAATTTCCATTTTTTTTTCAAAATACTGCCGGTTGTTAGATCTTTGAGCAGTAGAGGGGGGAATTCTTTTTGCAGCAACATTAAAAGCTTGTTGCATAGTCATTTCATATTTTCTGTCATTAAAAAAATTGAACGGCAAATGTTTCATTGCCGCCCATCTTACCATGGTATCGGTAGTATTTTTGGGATCGTATTTAAATAGTGGCGTACCTGTTTGAGACGATGAGCCGGCGGGGAAGTTGATTTGGGTTTGGGATCTAGAATGCCCAAATTCCACGGGGTGTTTTGCCTTCAAATGGCGTGTGAGAGTACCATATCCCCCACCGATTACAAATGGATAGACTTTATCGCAATAGTTGCAATAAGCTTTGAACTCGCCTGTCTCCACGGTAGTGGTCGAATCATCAGGATTAGAAATTACCACCGGGACCTTCTTGTAATGTTTGGTGAAGATGTCGGATTTCAACTTTGGAGGCATCTTCTTCTTTTGTCTCCCGGAAGGAGGAGGAGCTTCGGCCTCCTCGTCATTTTCGCCAACTTGGCCGGCGCTAGAAGGTGGGAATTGATGCGATCCATCGTCGCCTTCGTCCGATGATAGATTCACATCGTATTCGAAACGCGAATCCGAATGTGGCTCTTCGTCGCCGAGGGTGGCAAGTAACAAGGCCGCATTTCGATCTTCTTCCTCCTACGAGAATTATACACATTAAAACATATCATATAACATATTAAAACATATTAAAACTTACTAAAACATATTAAAACATATAAAACTTACTAAAACATATTAAAACTTACTAAAACATATTAAAACATATTAAAACATATTAACATATTAAAACTTACTAAAACATATTAAAACTTATAACATATAAATCAAAGGAAGGACCACGCTGAGGCATTCCACAATAGGCCATCTTGCACAAGGATATAAGAAAAGGCGGTAGTCCGCACATAATCTTTTTCCGAGCAAGTATACCAAATGGTGCTCTCAAATTAAAGACTTATCATATAACATATTAAAACATATTAAAACTTACTAAAACATATTAAAACATATAAAACTTACTAAAACATATTAAAACATATTAAAACATATTAACATATTAAAACTTATAACATATAAATCAAAGGAAGGACCACGCTGAGGCATTCCACAATAGGCCATCTTGCACAAGGATATAAGAAAAGGCGGTAGTCCGCACATAATCTTTTTCCGAGCAAGTATACCAAATGGTGCTCTCAAATTAAAGACTTATCATATAACATATTAAAACATATTAAAACTTACTAACATATTAAAACTTATATCATATAACATAATAAAACATATTAAAAAACTACTAACATATTAAAACTTATTATAACATATTAACATAGTAAAACATTTAATTTAGAAGTTTAGAACTTACTTGTAATCGAAGAGCGGCTCGCCTTCCCACCTCCTCCGCAACTTGTGCTCTAGAAGGGGCACGACGACGACGAGAGTCACTTTGATCTTGGGCAATTCCCTTGCCCCGATCACCACCACGACGAGATGAAGACATGATATTATGGAAATTGGAAGTAGAGAATAGAGAGTAGTGTTTATGTGATATTAACGTAAACAAGAACAACGTGAGTAAATTATGAGCGCAAATAACGTAAACAACTTGAGAGAAAGAGGATGGAGAATAGAGAAATTGAGATTGAGAGAGAAATTCTTATCAACACAAGAATGGGGTAAGTAGAAAATGAAGATGAGGGGGTTATTTATAGGGGAAAAATGTGATTAAAAAAGAAAAAAAAAGAAAAAATTTCAAATTTTTGAAATCCGGCGGAACCGCCGGTTTTACCGCCGGAACCGCCGGTTTACTCGTTGAACCGCCGGTTTTTGGTCAGAAACCGCCGGTTTCGTCAACGGTTTTCTGACAAAAACCGGCGGTTTCTGACCCGGTTTCTGAAAAGGCTACGTCTAGGCCGGTGGTAGCCTGAAAAGGTGTCGGAACCGGTGAACCGCCGGTTCGGAACCGCCGGTTCCGGTGAAAACCGGCGGTTCGGAACCGCCGGTTACGGTTCGCAAATTTCATGAACCTGAACCGGCCCGTCGGAACCGCCGGTTCCGGTCACGGTTCGGAACCGCCGCCGACGGTTCCGGTTCCGGTTCGGAACCGCCGGTGACGGTTCCGGGCCGGTTCAGCCGGGCCGGTTCGGTTTGGTGATGTCTAATCTTGACCCACAAAAGGGTTTGGACAACTCTTGCAAGTACTATTATTGAAATATTGTTCATCATCCAACTTTTTTGACTGAACCGTGTTGCCAAAATTCTTTGAAATGATCTTCTAGGTAGGGTGGTCGGTGGCAACTGGCTACAGTTCTGTGACGAGTACTTCCAAAAATATCAAGAAATTATTTATAATTAAATAATCATCGTCTCATCAAAAGAAATTCTAGCATCCATCTACCACAATCACCCACTCCTTCGGTTCTAAAAAATAATTCATTTTGAGTTCGGCACGGATTTTAATGCAAAATTGGTAAAGTTAGAGAGAGATAAATATAAAAAGTAAATATAGTATTGTTAGCGGAGAATGAGTCTCACCTCATTAGAAAGAAGAGAGTTTCCAAAATTAGAAAGCGCATGTTCTTGTTTGACGAACTAAAAAGGAAAGTGTGCATATTCTTGTAAGATGGAGGGAGTACTACTTAGTCCCTTAAAAATAGATTTTTTTTTCATTTTGGATAATCCCTAAAAAATAAAAACTTTCTACGTTGACTCCATAATTTACTAACATCGTTTCTACTTATTTTTTTCTTCATCTCTCTTACTTTATTCATTTTTCTTCTCCCATCTGTTACTTTTTATCAATTATACATTATAATTCAAGCCGTTTCAAAAAATTTAGTTTTTGATGGATGAAGGTAGTAGTAGTATAAGAATAATTTACAGTGGATTGCCAAATACTACTAGATGTGAATTTATAAGTACTACTACTAGTTTTATGTCTTTTAGTGAATATATGAAATGTGAACAACATGATCCAAAATTCCAAATGCCTTATGCACCTATATCTAGCACTTATATATTTATATAGACCGAAAACGGATCTTGAAATAAAGAAATTATACAAGCATTATTTGTGCATGCAAAAGGCACTTGGATGGTAGTCATATTTTTTTTGCTATAAAGTTTTTGCATCAAATCTGGTGAGGATTATATACATCAGCTTTTGTAGTGTTGCATGTGTGTTAATTTATTAAGAGAATTTGCTACTTTGATAATTTTTTCATAAATTAGTGAATGGAATAGTACTTTGATACTACTACTACTACTTCATAACTAGAATTTTACATATTTTCTTTTAATTCACATTACATAAAAGTCAAAAGATAAAACCAAAATCAAACCGCAAATCTACAATCTACAGGATATTCAAATTGGAATCCTCACCGGTGGGGTCCGCACCGACCTTGCTCCCGTTGTGAACGCCGCCGCCCGCCTCGTCGCCGTAGATCTGATCGAGCACCAGCACCAGCCCCATGGCGAAGGCACCGTCGAACCCCGCCTTCAGCGAAAGCACGAAGACGTCCTTCCCGAGCACCACGTTCGTGGTCGCGTCCACCTTGCGCCGGATCTCAGCCACGATCTCCTTATCCGCGGCCAGAATGTTGCAGTTCCGGCACGCGAAGGAGCCTTCGATCTGGTACTCCTCGCCGGGGTTGGTGTACACCTCTACCGTCATGCTCGACCGTCCGATTATCGACGATCTCCGCACGCTGAACAGCGCCTTCTTCCCCTCCGATCCCTCGCCGACGAAGCCCTCCCACCGCTGGTGCAGACTCGGCCTCTGCTCGATAAAAATTGGGGAAAACAGATCAGTGAGTTGATTCAGATGCTAAATCACACGATCGCGGCGCGAATTCGCGTAATGATTGATTAATTAACACGGAAATCATATGAGTTTGGTGAAAAAATCACAAGCTACAACACTCCACTGTATACTCAATCGCCGAAATATGTAAAAAAAAAATCCGCAATCTGAGATGAATACACTTCACTCCAATGCTAAACCACATGATCGTAGCGCGAATGCGTGTAATCGTTGATCAATTAACACGGAAATCATATGATTTCGGGGAAAATAAATTAACAGCTACAGTAGTACACTTCATACGCAATCGTCGAATTATGAGGAAATCGGCGATCTGAGATGAATACATACCTTGCGGCGGACGGTGAGGATGCATCTGCCGGAGGCATCCATGAGAACGACTTCGCCTGTATCGCCGCCGTCGGGGCCGTACGAGTCGACTCGGAAGACGAGAGCGCCTTTGCAATCGTAAGCAGTGAAGCCGTCGCCGGCGAAAAAGAGAGAGGTTTTCAGCACGGTGAGATGCGTCTCTTCTTCGTACACGTAGCCTTTCTCCACGATCGCGCCGCTCTTCGTCACTGTCTCCGCCGCCATTCGCTTCGCCGCCGACGGCCACAGCATAACAAAATCGAGAAATTAGCGGCTGCGGCGAAGAAGAAAGGGAGCTGATTTTTTTTCCTTTTTTGGAACAATTTTAATAGGAAAAGAAAATGAGCGCGATGAAATTGAAGTGAGGACTCAGGACAGTGTGATGAGTATTTATATGGGAAATGGAGGCAGTGGGGCCTACTCTGCGCCACGTATTAGTGAGGAAGCATTATTACTTTAATAATTTATTCAGATACATAAGGATTTGATTATTTATTTTATTTATCACTTTTTAATAGTAAATTATTCAGATTCAAAAGATTTGATTATTTATTTTATTCCTACTAGTATCACTTTTTAATAAACACATGAATAGTATGCATGTGTCTTGATTTATAATTGCTGGACTAATAATTTAAGTGTAGTCCAGTTTTTATATTCGAATCTTTTTCTCTATGCCAATTACAGTTCATTTCATTTTGTTTTTAAAGTTGCTTTTGTATACTAGCTTACAATATTTTAGTATGATTTATTTATGAGTTTGGTGATTTAAAACGTTTTAAATTCAATCAAAATACATCAAATAGTACGTAGTCTTGTAAGAACTTTGGCTTTTCATATGCTAACTTAAGTGGATTATATAATTATTAACAGAAAAACCTATCATTTTATCAATTTTTTAATTATTCACCACTTTTAGGAATTCTAGACGTGTATACGTGAATGGGGAACATTTGACATTTTGAAAATTTATGAATAGATTATTTGACCTACTTAATAAGCTTTCTAGATTTTTTTGAAATAGAGAGGAGAAATTTAATGGTGTTGGGAGTTTTTCTGTCTAGGAGTTTGAGACCATTCATCTTCTATACACAAATTAAAATAGTATTGTTATATTTTGATTATAGTTTATTATTTTCATTTGCTTTTATGCATATTGTTCAATCTTCGTTGAAAAACGATTTCGTATAGAAGCTAACTCATCCAAATATGAGTTTGACACGTTTAATACTTATGTGGGAAGCTAAATCCAACTAAGTATTTACCAAAAGGGGCTGGGTAAATCTCTTTACAGCTATTATTAGGTGGAAACATTGTTTTATTTGGACTTATTAATGGTGGCAAGATTAATGCCAATGACCATGAAAATTTGAACTCCAGCCCTACATTGGATAACAGGTCAAATCTCATGAATATGAATATAGAAATCTGAGGCAGGATAATTTTGATGTCATATCAGTTACCATTATTTTTCTAAGGTAAAGTTTAGTCATACGTGTTTCCTTAATTATGGTACGACAAAATTAGTAAGAAAAGAATAACGAGTGAAAAAAAGGTTTGAGTCAAAGAATGACCATTATTCAATAATATCATAATAATCTATCGTCTCATAGATCATCCAAGAAAATTTACTGTATCCTTTATTCAAATTGAGAAATCTAGCAACTAAAAAAGTAGTAGGACGATTGAAGTATTGGAAATTCTTGATTATCTTGGTCAAAGATAACTGTTTCATACAATTTAATACTCCGTATTAATTAGTTACTTTTAAGGGTTATTAAAATTTTAGATAATCCATCTCTACAAATCCTAAAATTTTAGATAATCCAACGTCACAAACCATGTAAAAACGAGAATTTTGTTTATTATATTTCTATTACAAATTTAGTTCAAGGGCGACAATGTAAGTCATTTAAAAATTAAAATCACACCCTTTTTAAAAATCCAATGTAGTATATAATTATATAATAATATGAAATAATATATTCAATTATGAATTTATTAATTTCAATAAGTGGTTAAATGTGTAGTCCAACTACGTACGTGCTAGTCTCTAAGAAAAAGAGAGCAATTTTATTTCGGTTGCTACTTTTATAACATTGCGAGGGGCATTAATTTGTAATTTATGAATAAAACACAAAAATATTTATATGTTTACAACATCGTAAAGCTACCTATTTTAAGATACTAGATTTGTAAATCCAAAAGTCAATAAAAAGTTTCCTCCCAAGTGTTGGTGTCAATGTCCGTTTATAGCTTAGCGGATATTACCAGTTAACCACAAGGTTACTATCTTTGGTAATAAGGTTAACCAAACCTACCTACTACATAGATCTATCCAATCTTACAAAGATGTAATAATATCTTACATTACAGTTCACCATCATATAAATGTATTATATTCAAGCTCAATTAACCTTTACATTGATGGACTTAAACTTTGAAGTCAATATACAACATTTTCTTCTTTACCTGCAAAATATACACCAACTATTCGATATGTACAATATTTTAGGTTTCGCTTCTAACTTATAGTAAGGACAGAGTGTAGACTGACTCCACCATCGACTCATAAGTTTGAAAAAAATTCATTGAATTTGTCCTTTAGAGATGCCACCGAGACCATGGTGCGACATATTTGGGTCACTTCCGTTCTTCGATCACCATTCATTGTCGGCATGGCAGTTGCGCCGCCTTTGTCTTTTGATTCAGTGAGAACACATTCTTGACTCCTTCCAACTCCAACAGTTTCGTTTTCTAGATCTGCAGTTGCGTCTAACAACATAACAGTTAGATACTTGCATATTTATTTTATACATGTACATAAGTATATTTAAATGTTAGGAGTATAAACCATTGACAATCCAATGGCCCAAATATCGTAATGTTTTTGCAAAAGACTCATTTAGTCCATTCCTGCCTGCACATTGCCAAGTCTATCCATTGGGCCATGACCTTGTCATTCACAATTTATAAACTTTCTTGCTAGTCTAACATATTTAAAAATATTGTAAGATTAATTGTTCCACTAAATAATTTTGGTTTCCCAAAATTCATTATGATTGTATTTCAATAATTATAATATAAACTATTCCATATGATATAAGAACATCAAGTCGTTGTAGTATAGTGGTAAGTATTCCCGCCTGTCACGCGGGTGACCCGGGTTCGATCCCCGGCAACGGCGTATATTTTTTTAAAAAAATTACTGTACTTTATATTTTTTGCTTTCACTATGCCCCAACGTCTATTTTTTTATTTTGTAAATGCAAAACATTGCTTTCACTATGCCCCAACGTCTATTTTTTTATTTTGTAAATGCAAAACATTGTTTACGATGAATGATATGTTATATACCTTATGTGAGCTCCTTATGTGAGGACTACTCCCGTTTGAAGCACGTTTAGCGTTGTTCGTTTCGATTTATATATTTAGTTTGATTCTAATACATTAAAAAATGTTATTGAATTTTTTAATATCACAAAATTCATAAAAATCAAAGCTTGATTTGTTATTTTATTGATTTATTCAAAGTTATAGAGAAAAGAGTAAATCAAGCTTTGATTTTTATAAATTTTGTGAAATTGAAAACTTCAATAACATTTTTCAATGTATTAGAATCAAACTAAATATATAAATCGAAACGAACAACGCTAAACGTGCTTCAAACGAGAGTGGTGCTCAAGGTGTGTAGCATATCATTCCTCTATATATTGAATTCAAAATTTTAATTACTTTTCACTTTTCACCATCTAAATTTTGTATTTAGTTACTGTTAAATGATTATTATTATTATTATTATTATTATTATTATTATTATACTTCAATAAATATTTGTGTAAATTACTAAATACCCTTTTATATGTTCCATAGTTCAATTTATACAAGAAATATTATTCAGAACTTTCACGGATGGTATGTATTTACAAAAATAATTTCCAATAAACTTATTCTAACCAATAACCAAAATCCCAAGATCGAATTTTGAGGTTTTACAGAAAACTAAATCCACAGACACGGAAAAGATATGGCATATCATTAAGTGTGGCTGAGAAGTTTTTGCTGCAACAATTCAAGATTTTCCAAGGGGACCCTCTTTCTATTCATCAGCTACTTGCAAAGAAAAATAAGGCTAAAATCCAAATACCAAGAAAATTCACCATATTCTAAGTCAACAATTCCAAAGTCCAAATGAAATTATAGGAAGCTAAACCACTTATATTAGAAACATGGATACCATAACATTGTTCATACAGAGAGATGTTACAGTCAGAATCTTGCTATTCTTTAATATGTACAACAGAGCAATAAGACACATACCAAGAAGCAAAATTTCATCAAGATTCAAGAATGTTAGAGCACAATTTTCTCCTTGGCACTTGATGACTACTATATTTTGATGTTATGTAGCTATATTAGGTTTCCGACTAAGAAGCTGCTGCGATAGGAGGCCAGTGAGCTCCCTCTTGTAAGAAGTTGGATGAAAGATTGCTTCTTTTCTCGTACATATCGTTTACTTCTTCTTCCTCTTCCTCCTCTTCTTCTTCCTCTTCGTCATCCTCAGCATCCCATAAGAATCGAGCATATGAAGCTAGAACATAGCTGCACCGTGAAGTAAAGTTTCAACAAAGGATAAACTAATGAAACAATTTATGTTTTCTAACCAAAAGCTGCACAAGTTTTAAGTTTATCACATGATTAGTTCACCTGTTTAAGTGTTCATAGTGTGACATAACATTGACAGACTTGCCAAACAAATCAAAATAGCATGTGCTCAGAACTAAATCAACGCAGTCTAAACATGAACTAAAATTAAACAGATGCATAAATTAGCAATGAAGTGGAGGTAGTTAAGTCACCACAGATAAATATGACCAAAACATTATATCCTTGTTGCTCATGGAGAGTCATTCATTGCAAAGTATTCATAGCTCAAACCACTGTCTAAACTAACTAGCCAAACAAAATGGCCAACTCAATCATAACAAACATTTCCCTCAGAGATAATAAAAGAACCAAGAAAGCAAGAATCATATCCTTTTTGCTGTGTACCATAGCTCATACCAATGTGAAGCTAATACAACAAACTTTTCCCCCATAGATAAGGAAACAACCAAAAAGGAAAGAATCATATCCCTCGTACCATTGTTAAACTAAAAAAGCAAACTAAAGGGCCAACAAAATTATACTAACAAACTTTTCCCTCAAAGAGAATAAAACAGGCAAGAAGGAAAGAATCATATCCTCACCAATCATTGGGGTCAGTTTTGACAGCTTGATCAAAATAGGCCTCGGCTCGAACAGCGTCTCTTTGCGTCTGCCATATTAAATCAGCGTAGAGCGATAGCACATTACCATCAATCGGATTAGCCAAAATCGCCCTTCCACAATACTCCTCTGCCTTTACCAAATCTCCCCTAACCTACACACACACATCAAACAATTCCAAATTCAAATCTCAACCCCTCCAAATACAAAATCACACAAAATGATCAACAGGATAGCTATACAAAGCATGAATAGTGAAACACACAAAGGCTCCTGCGACGAAATTGAAAGAATAAGGGATATGATGCCCCAATTTTCAACCCAAAACCTAATCCGAGATTAATTAGCAGAAGAAAACTACCTCCTTGAGGAATCGAGCATAATTCGCGAGGAGAAGAGCATTGCCAGGATTAGCTTGAATCATCATCTCATAGTAAACGTCTGTGCTCTCCCGGCCGGGACCCGACCCCTCATCCGATCCCCTACCTCCGCCGCACACGCCTCCGCCGCCGCATCCCCCTACGCCGCCGCCAACCACCAGCGTCTGCGGCTTCCCCTGCCTCTCCAGATACCCCACCGTGGACAGGGCGCTGGGCCCGACCTCATGCCACTCCCTCCGCTCCTTCACCCGCGCCAGCTTCGGCACCCGCGGGGAGAGCTTCGCCGGATCCTTGAGATCGGAGTCGAATCGGGTCGGCGTGACCCGGCCGAACCCTTCCTCGTAGCTCATGGACATGGAAAAGGACCGTGTCCTCGTCAGCTGCAGCAGGGATTCCGGCTCCGGCGAGGATCCGGTTGTTGAATTGTTGTGAAGCCATGAATTCAAAATTGGGGACGACGCGCTCCTCAGCAGCATTTCTTTTGAGTAATTTATTGTTGTGGATTGATCAATTTGTGTTGATTCCAGTTGGTGGCGGTGGTGGTGGTGGTGGTGGTGGCTCCTCCTTGGTTGTTGAAGGAGAGTGGTGGGGATTTTATAAAGGGGGCGGAATTGGAATGTAGTGATGAAAAGACAAAAGATTTTTATTGAATAAATGAACCAATAATTATCAAATGTTTCACGTGATGATAATGAGGTGGCAGTAGGAAGCACCGCTCATCAGTGATGTCTGGGCCCCACCCGTGTATTCTTAGTTAAATACCAAGTCCATCCGCAACGATATCTTAACCGTCTCTTACCTATCTCTTAACCGTCTCATCTCTTCAACTTTTCATCGATCTCTTAACTAAGACACATCACCTGCAACCCTCCATCTCTTAACCATCTCTTAACAATCCACAACGCTGTCACTAAACCGTCGCTTAAATTACTATTCACGTGCTCCACTGTACTTTTTTACTGCATCACTTAACTAAGGGACGAAACCTACAACCCTCCATCCCTTAAATTACTATTCATATAATTTCATTTTTTATTTTTATTTCCAACCAAATTCAATTAAAAAAAACACAATTCATTAAAAATAAAATAAAATTACAACATAAAATAAAAATACAACTTAAAATTCAAAAAAATAAAAAAAGACATAATTAAAATACTAAAAAAATAAAAATGACATAATTTAAAATTCAATTTTATAGAAAATAAAAAAAACTACTCCGCCGGCGAATCATCCTCTGAAGGCGGTGGAGGTGCACTGAAGCCGTGAGGAGGCGGAATGCAGAGTTGTGCTGCCATAAATGTAATTCCGTTAAGCCAGACTTGATATTGGGCGGGCGTCATGCGGGAAGTGTCCGTCATTGTGGCGGTCATATACCCGAGCCCGCCTGGCTTGATTCGGCTAGGCCCCTCCTCCCTCTAGCCGTCTTCGCCGCATTTCTCCCTTGCGGCCGACAGCGCCCACGGGAGGACTCCCCGGCATCGTCTGCCGGAGTCTCAACCTCCTGAGAGGCAAACTCTTGTGGCCCGCTGCCCGAACCGCCCTCACCAGACGAGTATTGGTCACTCGTCGTGTGCTTCATGCGCTTCGAGGTCGAGCTCGTGCTGGACCGCACACCGCCGGCCCACCTTTCCTCGTCCTTGACGACCTTCCAAAGATCGACATATTTGAATTGTTTGCCGGTGTCGTCGAAGTAGACCCGCAAAGCCGACCTCAGAATGTCGGCTCAACTGGCTCCGCTTTGGTAATGAGCCGCTTCATTCTTGTGGATGGCGCATAATCGTTTGACCTCTCTGTCGACTAGGTCAAAGTGAGCGCGGAGCATCTTATATGTGCGGCGGCGGGACCCCTTCGACTTAATCTGGTGGTAAGCCTCGGTGACCTTTTCCCAGAAGCACTTCCGGGGTTGTTGATTCCCGACGATGGGATCGTACGAGACGCTGATCCAGGCGTTGTACACCGCTAGCGTTTCTTTGGGGCCGTACGGATGCCGGCCTAGATCCTCCTCCTCGTCCGCCTCCGCCTCCGCCCTGGAGCTTCCACCACCTTGGCCACCTGCCCCGCCTCAGCCTTCTTTCGGAGTGGGTTCAACGGAATAATCCTCCCAAATTTGGGATAATCCCTGCGAATACCGCGGGGCGGAGGGACGAACGTATGCATCCACGTCAAATTTGGGTGGTTGGTACCCCCCGGCGTCGACGAACCCTGGGTGCCCTGTGTCGACGAACCGGAACCACCCAATGTGTTGTACATGCTCTCCCAGTCGCCGAACGCGTTGAGATCCCACCCGCCGGAGTTTCCGTCGCCGGACATTTTGTGATGAGATGTTAGATGAAAATTGGAGAGGAAATGAAGATGATTTGGGAAGAATAGATGTGTAGTTGTGTGTGAAATGAAGATGAATTATGAGTATTTATAGATAAAAAAATGGAAAACAGCTATAAACGGTAATATTACCGTTTTCCACTTTTAATTTTTTTTAATTCGAATTTTAAAAAAAATAATTTAATGCATCAGCGTGACGATGCCCACTCGCGGCCGGCAAGTGGGCGTCACACATGGCGCCGGGGTGCGCCACGTCGCCTCGGCACTTGGCGAGACGTCTCGCCATTCGTCACGCCGTGACGGAACACAAAACGGGCTGGGGACGAGACAGGGCGCCACAACGCATCACGCCGCCGTCTCGTTCCTTTGTGACAGAATACGGGCCACCCGCGTGACGCGTTAACCATCTCATCCCTTAACTATTCATTCAATTTCATTTTTTATTTTTATTTCCAACAAATTCAATTAATAAAAACACACTTCATTAAATAATATAAAATTACAACTTAAAATAAAAAAAACACATAATTAAAATCCAAAAAAAATTAAATATTACATAATTTAAAATACAATTTTATAGAAATTATAAAAACTACTCAGCCGACGAATCATCCCCCAAAGGCGGTGGCGGTGCACTCAAGCTACCTGGAGACAGAATACCAATTTGTCTTGCCATAAACTCAATTCCGGCAATATAGGCTTGATATTGGGGAGGCGTCATGCGGGAAGTGTCAGCCATCGTATCGGTCAAGTACATGGACAATAGGGTGTTCGAGTCCGAGACCGATCCCGCCTGGCTTGATTCGCCTCGGCCCCTCTTCCCTCTAGCCGCCTTGGTCCCTTGCGGCCGACGGCGCCCACGGGAGGACCCCCCTGCATCGGTGGTCGTGCCCTCAACCTCTTGTGAGGCATTGCCTGACCCGCCCTCACTAAAAGAGTATTGACCACCCGCGCGTGTGCTTCGTGCGTTTCGAACTCGAGCTTGTGCTGGACTAGACATCGCCAGCCCACCTTTCAACGTCTCTGACCGCCTCCCAAACATCGACATGTTTGAATTCTTTGCAGTTGTCGTCAAAAAAAACTCGCAAAGCCGCTCTCAGAATGTCGGCTCCACTGGCTCCGCTTTGGTAATTCGCCGCTTCATTCTTGTAGATTCCGCAAAAAAATTTTACATCTCTATCGACTCGGTCAAAATGACTGCGGAACATCTTCATGGTGCTGCGGCGGGCCCCCTTCGGCTTGTTCTCGTTGTAGGCGTCAGTGACCTTTTCCCAAAAACACTTGCGGGTTTATTGATTCCCGACTATGGGATCGTACGAGACGCTGACCCAAGCGTTGAACAGAATCATCGTCTCCTTGCGACTGTATGGATGACGACCGATATCCTCCTCCTCCTCTTCCTCCACGGCGTCGAATGTGCGACCCCCGGAGCTTCCACCGCCTCGTGCTCCTTCCGGAGTGGGTTCATCCAGAAAATTCTCCCTAATTTGGGATAATCCTTGCGAATACCTCGGGGTGGAGAGACGAGCGTATGCATCCACATCAAAATGAGGTGGTTGGTACGCTGCCGGCGTCGACGAGCCTTGGGTGCCCGGCGTCGACGAACCGAAACCACCCAAGACATTGAACATGCCCCCAGTCGCCAAACGTGTTCAAGTCATAGCCGCTGGAGCCGCCGGAGTTTCCGTCGCCGAACATTTTGAGATGAAAATTGGAGAGGTGAGATGAAAATAGGAGAGGAAAGAGAGATGATTTGAGAAGAATAGATGTGTGTTTGTGTGTATAATGAGGATGAAAGCCTAGTATTTATAGAGTAAAAAAAAAAAGAAAAAAAATACCGTTGAACGGTAAAAAAATGGTAACATTACCGTTTTAATTATTTTTATTATTAAAATAGATTTTTTTTAAAAAAAATTATTTATTGCGTCAGCGTGACAACGCCCACTCGCGGGCCGGCGAGTGGGCGTCACGCCTAGCACCAGCGCGCACCACGTGGCGCTGGAGCATGGCGAGACGTCTCGCCAGCCCACCCTTCGAGACGAGACGCCCGCATAGATGGAGGGCTGCAACGCTGTCTCGCTGTCGTCTCGTCTCTGCGAGACGAGATAGAGATAGCAACGAGATGCATTGCGGATGGCCTAATACTCCTGCCGCTCTCATGCGTTCCGCTTCGCATAAAATTTAGTACTCCTATGATTTTGTTAATTAAATGAAATAATAATAAAATAGAAAGATAAATAAAACTAATAGGATAAAATAAAAGAGTGAATAAAATAAAAGTTTTAAATTTTTTTATATTAAGTGCACTATATTACTTGAAATTATGGCTGTGTAAGATATTTTTAGAATTGTTTCTGCTAATATTTTCTTTTCGAAATCTGTTTTTTTAGCTAACTTTTTCCTTTATGTGCTTTTAGCTACTTCTAATCCTTCAACTTTTACAATTGGTCTTTATTGGCTTAATAAGGACTAAAGATGGTTTCCGACAATTTTAACAAAATTAATAAAAAATAGAAAAAATAATAACATTTATTGGCTTAATAAGGACTAAAGATGGTTTCCGACAATTTTAACAAAATTAATAAAAAATAGAAAAAATAATAACATGACAGATGCTTAAGTCTTTACCCTTTAAATGCGTCTTTTTTATTACATATTATAATGGAAGAAAGATGAAGTATGAATGTGAACCTCAATGTCATAAAATTATAAGTATTATTGCACCATAAATCAATGATGACTTAAATGATAAATTTGATACTAGATTTTTCTTACACTTATGAGCCAATAAGAGACTACTTTGAAACAAGATAAATTGTTGTTGAATATCTACGGAGCAAAAAATGATTGATAAGTCATAGTATAGACTAATTAAATCGACTGAAACAGTTTAACGTAATAATTGTCACACACTATTCTTTTAATCAATAGGTCAATTATTGAATTCACCGAACCACAAAGTAAATGAATTAAAATTCATTATTAATTATCTATAAAATTAAAAAATCTACTTAACCACAAATATTTGCTAAAGATTGTTCAATGAATAAAGAATGACCATAATAATGTTTCCTTTATTCATTAAATTGATTAACTCTTTGGGCTTGAAGCAACAAGTCAACAGGCACCATATGATGTTTCAATTTCTTTATTCTTCTTTTTATTGATTAATTTTTAAATTTCTTACAACAATTCCATATTCCAAAACTCAAGAATATTCTTTTTGACGGTTAATACATATTAGAAGTAGATATCATTAAATTTAGGAAAACTCAAAAGTAAATTTACAATATCTTGCACAAGTTTTTCTATATTTATACATCTAGGCAGACTTTGTATATAGATCAAACTTTAAGGCTATTTAGTTTATTCATCCAATCCAAGCCCTACTTAAAAAAAAGTTACACTAACTTAAAAAATCAAATACATACTAAAAATAGCCTATGAAGGCATTATATTTAAAAAATCTCAAAGTCGTACTACAGATATTTATCTAGCTATAGGTAAAATTGAACCAGCATTACATTTTTCAAAGTCCATTTCAACTAATATCAAATCAATAATTAAGATTTAAGAAACACCATCCATCAACAACTTCTTGGATGCCTGCGTATATATGAAGGCCCAATTGACGTGATTATATTTATCATCCACAAATATTCTTAATCTGGAAAATGGGATTAAAAAAGGTGACAAGATGATATGTTAAAATTGATATTTTAGCAACGAGGGGCTCCACATCTCACTTTTTTTTTCTGGTGAAGAATTATAGTATTCCTAAGTAAACTTGAATTAATCTCAGATTATAGAAAAGCATGAGAACGACAAGCAGCTAACCACACTCCACTTCTGTAGATATGGTGGTGATACATTATAAACCAAATTTGCAGACTAAATAATAAAATAAATTTCACGGTCATGCTCAAAAGCCAGGATGAGAAACACCCAAAAGGGGAAATGGACGTGCCTTTTTCACTTGCTCGGTCCATCAAATAACAGGCTGCCACGACTCAGAAACAGCACAGAGAGGGCCGTCGCATTCCATCTTTCTTGATCATTCATTAGCCGCATTTGGTCCACCAATGAGATCGAGGCAGACCTGCACTCGGGTGCCCCCATTGATGCTGATAAGGTATGGACATGTTGCTAGCTGGGACCACAGCCTACCTTTTGATCACGTCGTCAATAATTCTGCAATACAACAAACAGAGAAGATGAGTGTTTCAAACTTAACTGAATACTCTTTTTTATTTCAGACAGTCAAATATGGCCTAATGAAGATAGGGTGAAAAGGTGAGCATGGCAGTTGTTGGGTTTGGATATGGTTAGGGAGTAACTTCAATCAGGTGCATCCAAAAAAATCAGTATTTTGTGGTAGAAAAATTGGCTGAAGGATAAACATATCCTCCATATTGACAATTCAACTTCAAAAAGTAAAAAAAGATTGCATTTACTGAAACTAAAAGAGAAGTCATGCTGTTGATATTGAGGCGAGGATGATATACCTAATAAGAAATTCTATGCATATGATCAAGAAGGCAAACAGTGGATATTCATGCTTTTAATTTGATTGATACAATTGATTGATACATGAAATGTTCTCTCCATTTGCTAATTCTCTTCATTAACTGTACCTAATATTCATGCTTTCTATACAAATGTTCTCTTCATTAGTTGTATCAATCAATTTTCGAGCTTCGTGTATGGTGAATGAAAGATTAACCATATGAAATGATATTCATTGAAGTTATTTGGTTAGGTATGAGGGGGCCAAAAAGATCCCCAAGAAGACTGAAAATGTAAAAGCAAACCACCTGCAAAGCAATGACGTAGATGCTTTCAGGTGGAAATGTTTGGGGACAAACATGTTCATCAGTTGTTAATTGTTAAGGAGAGATGGTTCGGCTGATTTCCCTTTTCAATACTCAATGATACTCGATTTTTTAAGAGTGCATAAGATTTTAAGTGGGAATTGAAATTATGTTTGATGGCTGATACGTTAAGTAATGGAGTAATAGTGTTAAGGAGGAGAGGCAGGGAAAAAATGTGTTAATCAGTATTCCAGCGGATATGAGTTATATTTCTTTGTTTGCGAAATAGATAACCTAGCTGGAAATTACTTCCTAGTAGAAAGAAGTATCATTTCAGCATTCCATTTGACATTTTCTACACATACCCTCATATCAGCCTTATCAAGTGAAGCCGTGGAGGTAAGATAAATGTACAACCTTTCATCTTGGCCTAGCATATGGTATCAAGTTTAAAGACCACCTCATTTGAAAGCTTAAGATGGGGGCATCATTATAATATTGAAGTTAATAATACTACATAATCATCAAGTCACAAACTAAAACCATGATCGAAATAAACAGGAAAGAAAGTTTCAAAATGTCGTCATGGTCGTGGTTCCATTCTATGATGCATGAAGTTATTGGCAGAAACTGGCTGCTGACTTATCAGACTCGACATCAGACCCTGTCTGCAACCTTTCACAATGTTCTGTATTGCCTACCAATTTTTTTAAATCCATTTTCTTTCAGAACATAATGTCGCTCTCAACTGCAAACCTAAACATATTGCCTTGAGTTTAAGTAAGTGAAAGTTAAATCACAAGTTGGTGACCTTAACTAGTACAGTCAAAATCTATAGCCGTCAGTTCTCACCGATGCCTGATCTTCAACCATATCATTATAAGATTATAAGTTCCCAACTAATATGCACTCAAATTGATTGATACAATTAGCAAATGAAGAGAACATTTGTTAAGGAGAACTGGAGAAGTATAATCCACTTTTTAATTTGCTAGAATCCCCACTCCTTAACAATGTATCCTTAACAATGTATAGAAAGAAATATTCGAAGATTCTGATTTCAATGGATCTCAGACCACCAGTTATCGAGTTTACTGAACTGCACTATCTCAATAGTTAACAAAACCCCTCTTCTCATCTCATTTATTTATGACCTTCTCAAATCTCATAACGTATTCAACCAGTCCCCAATAGTACAATGTCCAACTTATAAATGCACGTCTCGTATTCTCATCATATACACGCAACAAAAAAAACCTCTTGATATCCAATTACCATATACTGCTAGGTTTAAGGATTACTTGGCTTGTAGAAAGTGGGCTTATTAGCTATCATAATTCAGAAAACCTCCATTATTTACTTTGTCTAATAATATAGACTTGCTATTTGTTAGTAATTACTACTCCATCCGTCCCCGATTAATTGTCATTCTTTCCCATTTCGGTCCAGTCTCTCAATAATTATCACATTTTATTTTTACCATAAATGATAAGTAGGTCTCACATTCCACCAACTCACTCCCCTCACATTTTAGTATAAAACCAATATAAAAAAGTGGGTATCACATTCCACTAACTTTTTCAACTAACTTTTCTTTATATTTTTTAAAACTCGTGCCCGGTCAAAGAGTGACAATTAATCGGATACGGAGGTAGTAATTCATATGTAGGTGAAGCTTCCTCTGTCAGGCATGATATTAAACGATGAACATAATAGTCAGAAGATAGTCCGTACCAAGCAAAAGAGAGTGGATTCAAACTGACCATTGACTAACACATGATCACCAATAATGGCAAACTTCCTAATGGACCATGCCCTTTCCTTCTACGAAAGAGATTCTTCGCCGCTGATTGAGTGAAGTCACATATTAATTGACACTAATCCAATTAATACTCTCTCAATCGTTCAATCATCCAGAAAGTATACAATACAAAGGATCAAACATAAGCTTTGATACGTCCAGCCAACCAATTTTAACACACATCAACAGTCAATAAACTCATTCTAGATTGATAATCCTAGGTAATTTATCGGTAGAAACTCAAATGATCATATATTAAAATCAAAATTGATGGCAACGAGCACGACTAAATTTTCTAAAAAAACATGAAAATTGCACCAGATATTGGAGACAGATGTTGCTCTGAAGGCGGATCCGGGGCTGGACCGGTGGCTCGGGGGCATCCCAACCACGAATTGCGCTTGGGTGGAAATGAATCACGGCGATCCAATTTAAAGGAATAAGAATAAGAAAAAACGCAGGAGATCATACGGTCAGTGGTTGCGGCGGTACAACTGTAAATTTCCGGCGGCGGAATAGCACGGTTGTAGTGGTGGCGGTGGAGGTTGACGATCTCGCGGCAGGTAAGGGAAGAAGACGCCATTTTTTGTTGACATTTTTCTGTTTCGTTCATTAATTCAGTAGGCTTCCGGCCGGGGCTCCGAATATCAAATTCGGGTCTGGATTCGGCCCAAAGAGTTAACCCAACTTCTCATTTCCCTCTTTCTGTTTATAAAATTCGGCCTTTTAATTGAGTTTGTCACATTTAATCTTTAACTGAGATTTGTCTTTTCTTATTTTAACTAATTCATTTGAATTGAAATTAATAATTTAAATTAGTGAGTAATAGATTTCAAGAAAAAAGTAACCTGAAATTTGAAGTATATATGTCCTTTTGTGTATGCATACTTAAAAGGGTTGAAGTGAATGACACCACTTTGTTTGGTTCCAATTTATGATGCATGCAATTCTGATCTTGATTTTAGACGTATCATAATGTAAAAATATAAAAGTGACTTGGTAAATTGTGAAATGTCCAATCAAATATGCTGAGCCCCCACCTAACCTCAGATCTTAAAGAAGAGATCGAAAACAACAAGCCAACAAAATGATAAATAAATTCATACATAGTTCGGCGTTCTTCCAATATCAGGCCATCCACAACGCCGTTCCTATACCGTTCATATACCGTTCCTTAAATCACTATTTGAGGGTCCACTGTACTTTTTTACTCCATTCCCTAACTAAGGAACGGAACCTGCAACCCTCCGTTCCTTAACCGTTCCTTAAATTACTATTCATTCAATTTCATTTTTTTTATTTCCAACTAAATTCAATTAAAAAAATACACTTTATTAAAAAAAACACACTTTATTAAAAAAAAGCACACTTTATTAAAAAACACACAACATTAAAAAAATTACAACTTAAACTTTAAAAAATAAAAAGCACACAATTAAAATCCTAAAAAAAATAAAAAGCACACAATTAAAAACCTAAAAAAATAAAGGTACACAACTTTAATAATTTCATCCGCCAAAATTTGCCCAAATGTGCTCAATTAGATCTTGTTGGAGTTGGGTGTGGGCACTAGAGTCACGTGTCCTTGCACGAATAGATAACCGTTCTTGTATAGACGGATGCGCTCCACTTCGAGGCGGACTACTTGCGGTTGAGCTTTCGGGGGATTCGTCGTCGAACCAATTTCCCGCCTCGGGTCCTTCGTCTTGGACAATCATGTTGTGCAAGATTATGCATGTATACATGATGCCGACCATGTTTTCCATGAACCACGTACGAGCCGGGGCTTTGATGATGTTGAAGCGCGCTTGGAGAACCCCGAACGCCCTCTCCACATCCTTGCGAGCAGCCTCTTGCTTCTGCGCAAAAAGAGCCTGCTTTGGGTTCGCAGACCCACTGCACGTCTTCACGAAGGTAGGCCACTTCGGGTAGATGCCATCGGCGAGATAATACCCCATTTTATAAAGCCGGTTGTTGGCGACGAAGTTGATGGCCGGCGCTTTACCATCCAAAACTTCGGTCAAGAGGTCGGACTGGTGGAGCACGTTTACGTCGTTGTTCGACCCGGGGACCCCGAAGTACGCGTGCCAGATCCAAAGGCGGTAGTCGGCAACCGCCTCAAGTATAACGGTTGGGTGGGTGCCTTTGTGGCCGCTCGTGTAGGACCCCTTCCACCAGTGACGGAACCAGAAATTTTAAGAAGCCGGGGCTGAAATTTAGTAAGACAGTGCAGCGCCAACACCCTTCTAGTTCTTCTGTCCCATTAAAAATGAAACATTTTCCATTAAGACAGTGCATCGCCGACACCCTTCTAGTTCTTCTGTCACATTAAAAATGAAACATTTTCCTTTTTAGATTTTCCCATTAAAAATGAAAAGTTTCCTTAAATAGAAATAACTCTATCTCTACTTTTTCATCTCTTTTACTTTTTACTCTCTCTTCATTTACTCATAAAGCAATACTACATAAAATTATGTGCCAATTCTCAAATGTTTCATACTATTTAATAGGACGAAGGGAATATTTAGAACTTCTTTCTGAGACGAGACCCATTTTAAACCAACACGCTTTTTCTTTTGATTTCTCTTTTATTTTAATAAATTTGTATTAAATTTTATGTTAGTTCAAAAATGCATATTTTAAAATAAAAGGAGTAATAATTTTTTTATACAGATACATAAAAAATGTGGTATTGCAAGAGTATTGCAAAATGATATTAAGAAACTATAAGTAATTCGTGTATAAACTTTCTAGCATAAATGATAGATACAAGTCACATTTAGAATTATCATTTTAATTGAAGATATGTACATAGGGATGTATTCATTTCCTTTTTGCATATTTTCTCATTTTTCCTTCTTGATCTCAGCCCCACGATTTTGTCATCCGACGGTTAGATTAGTGTCACGTGTCATTTAATAATGCAGATTTTCCATTGAATAATGCACACCGACTAATAATGCACCATTATAGTGCAATAATGCAGATTTTCAGTTGAATAATGCACACCGACTAATAATGCACCATTATAGTGTAATAATGCAGATCATCTGGACCGTTGATGAATGAGATCTAATGGCTCGTATTAAGAAGAATAAAGGATCTAAGTGATGAATAGGAGAATAACGCTCCCCTATGTACATATAGTGAATAAAATACTTAAAAAATAAAAATACCCCTTAAATGCACAAAAAGACAACAATAATTACTAGGACAGTACTCTCTTTCCTCCGCCCATTTCACCCTCATTTATCTCTCTCTCCTCTACGCCCAATCTCCCCCTTTTCAACCTTTCCAGTCCTAAATTCCTCTGTATACATGGTCGGACGGTTTCGGCAAGCCCCCGCTCAAGCGGGGGCTTGGCCTATGTTGGTTCCGTCAGTGCCTTCCACGCCACCGGGCAATTCTTCCAGTGCCAGTGCATGTAATCAACGCTGCCGAGCATCCAGTGGAATCCGTGCACTGTTTCGTGAAGGTCGAGCAGGAACTGACAATCGGTCGTGCTTGGCCTCCGGAAAAATTCGTCGGTGAAGGCTGTCCGGACGCCTTTGCAGAATTTGAGCAAGCACATTCGCCCAGTGCTGTCTCCGATGTGGAGGTATTCATCGAACATGTCGGCCGTTTGTCCAGTCGCAAGCTGGCGGATTGCTGCAGTACATTTCTGCAGCGTCGTGTGGCTGGGACGGCCGACCGCGTCGTACCCTTCCTGGAAGAACTCTTCCCGGGCTGCCAAAGTATTCGCGATGTGGAGAAATAAAGGTTTCCCCATACGGAAACGGCGACGGAAGTACGTATCTCCCCAAACCGGGTTATCGCAGAAGTAGTCGCGTACTAACCTTGCAGCGGCTTCCTCCCGGTTACGATGGATGTATGTACGAGAGCGTCGTTGGGGCGGCGCGGCTTCTTCGGCCTCCCGTCATCGATCTTCTTCAAATGATTGTTGCAATATTTGACGCATTTGTTTAAAATGATCCATTAGTTTGATTAAATTTGGGAGAAGGAAAGCAGAGTTGATTTGAGATGAAAATTGGGGTGGAAATAGAGAGGAATAGATGTGTGTTTGTGATTGAAATGAGTATAAAATAGGAGTATTTATAGAGTAAATAAATAAATAAAAAATAAAAAATAATACAAAACGGATATAAAAAAACGGTCACATTACCGTTGCAAATTTTTTTTTTATTAAATTCGATTTTTAAAAAAAAAATGAATTATTGCGTCACCGGGACGAAGCCCACTCGCGGGGCAGCGAGTGGGCTTCACGCGTCGAATGGGAGGCCGCCACGTCGCCTCGGCGCGTGGCGGAACGCGACGGAACGGAACGGCATAGGAACGGCATGGGCACGGAATGGCGACGGAACGGAGCCTGCAACGCGTGCCGCCGCGGAACCGTTCCGCCGGAACGGCATAGGAACCGCAACGGCACAGCGTTGCGGGTGCCCTCACAGTCACATATAAAGAAATAAACTGTAGAAACAATCATGACTTTTAAAAATAATAGTACTACATCTTTTTTCACTTATATTTTTCCTTAAAACAAAATAAAAAATTTATCGAGTAGCCTTTTATTTTTTACTCCTATGTCTATTCTTTTTCTCTGATGTACTACCTCCGTCCCCCAAATATTGGCACACTTTGATCCGACATGTATTTTAAGAAATGTAATGGAAGGTGAGTTAAAAAAAGTTAGTGGATTGTGGGTCTTACTTTTATATATTAGTTTTATAATAAAATGTGGGTATAAATGAGTTAATGGAATAGGAAGTCCACTACTAAAAATGGTAAAAGTGAAATGAGACAAACTTGAGGGACGGACGTAAATGGAAAAATGGGACAAACTTTGGTAGTATTTGCAATGAAAGTGAACATACCTAAATATAGAATTGATAAAGTCCTCTGCATGCAGTCTGTCTCCTTACTCCAATATTCATCTCATGTAGTATAAATCTATAAATGTATACAGTATACTGTATATATACATCAAACTAAAGTATATTCATTTGGTTTTATCCACGAACAACTTTAAACAAATGAGATTATACAAAATAAATAGTGAAAAAAGACAATTAATTAAACTAGTGCATTCGTACAATATAAATCCTAAAAAAATATACCAAACCAATACTCCATTAATTATTGTCGATAATCTAGTTTATAAGTAATTAATTAAATAAAGCGTCTGATACAAAGTTATAAGTACATGATCAGAAATATGAAAATGTTTGATTAATTGGAATTAATCAAGGTTGATAAAGCTTATTCCCACACCTGCATTTCCAAGAAAGAAGATAGTAGCTGTTATCTCCCCCTCTGTGATAAGAAGCACCATAACTTGCCCTTTGGTGCGGTGGAATTACCAAAGTAGCCTCGCAGGGCCGGCAGCTCATGCACCGGTTCACGCAGGCCGGCGGCCTCGACCGCAGCACCATCTTCCTCAGTTCCTCCTCTCTTGATGCACCTGATCATCAAAAACAGGATTAATCGGTTAATAATCTCATGTCATGCAGTCATGGAGGGCATTTTGGGAATATCACCTGAGGAAGGGGGGAGAGAGAAGAGAAAGATGATGGATGTGAGAGCAAGAGTGAGGAAGATGAGGTGGTGGTGGTTTGTTGATGGAGGCATGGTGAGTTTTGTGATAGGGTGGGGAAGTGATATGTATGTGTAATGTGTTGAAGCATTTGAAGACAAAGGTGAGGACTGTGTGGAGAATGAGGGACATGACAGTTTCACAGTGTTGAGAAATCATAGGCCTCTTGCATTCTATCTCAATTCACAGAAAACAATGTTTTAATTTGCCTAATTTCTTCTTTTAGGAAAATGTTGTTTTGGTGACTTTTGTGGTGGTGATCAAATTTTAACACATTTTCATTTTTTTTCTAAATTATAATGTCTTTTTATAACACATATGGGGTTTTACTATTCACAGTTTCCAGTAGCTAGTGCTTTTTTTTTTGTTATTTCTGCATCTTATCTACCGTTGGATTATATTTTCGTGATGCATGCGTTAGGTATTGAGTATTGTATTTGATGATTGGTAAATAAATGGGAAAATTAGAAGAAGAAAAACAAGTATTTGGTCGAAGTCTGATCAGTCTCGTAAATTTCAAACGTGATTATATAGTTATATTATTATTTTGATATATTTTTTTTTAATTTTGCATTATTGATTGTAATTGTCTATGATTTGGTGGCCAAATTACATTATCGTATATTCCACACTAATTTTATTATATTTCCAACAATTTTTCCTAAATAAATTTGTGCTCTAACAATAAATAGTAAACAACTACAAAAAAAAGACGGTTTACCGAGCACCAATAGCGAGCACAGTTAATTATGCTCGAAAAATGCCGACCACCTTCAATTGTGCTCGGCAACATACCGAGCACAATAGAAGGTGATCGGCAATATCATAAACCAAGGCGTTAACCTGCGAGCCATACGAGCACGGTCAACGTAATCGGCGTAGCAATTCAATTCAGGGAAGTGTTGTGCTCAAAGATTCCCGACCATCCGAAATATGCTCGCATAATAAATGTATAAATATTCAATGTATGGCCATGCAAATGGTGAATAAATATTTTTCAGAATATGCGAGTACCTGTTACATGCTCGAAAAATTCTGACCACCCTAAATGTGCTCGCCAAAATAAAAGACTTGTATAAATATTCAATGCATGCCATGCGAATTGACTGAATTGTGGTTAAATATATTAGCGAGTACTTGATACGTGCTCGGATGATTCCGACCACGCATAATGTGCTCGGCATTCAAAAATAAAATATATTTATGCAACATTCCAGCAATGATATATGCAGCATTTTATTTTTATAGATATTGCGAGCAATACATGTGTGCTTGGATTTTCAGACCACTGGACCTGTGCTCGGCAATCCCAAAAAAATATATTCATAAAATATATATGCAGTGTTATCGATTTATTTTTATAGATGTAGCGAGCACTATATAGTTGCTCGGAAAATAAAAGACTTGTATAAATATTCAATGTATGCATTTTACGAAATACCGAGTACCTGATATATGGTTGAAGAATTCCGACAATATTCCAACAATATATATGTAGCGTTTTAATTTTATAGATATTGCGAGCAATATATGTGTGCTTGGAATATTACGACCACCCTACGTGTGCTCCGCATTCCAAAAAAAATATATTTGCAATATTCTAACAATTATGTAACCATAAAATATATATGCAGTGTAGTCGGTTTATTTCTATGGATCAGTCGAGCACTTTATATGTGCTTGGAGTATTCCAACCACCCGACCTATGCTCGGCATTCCAAAAAAAAATTATCCTCCAATGTACTAAATAAATTAATTTCCAATAATCTACCATGGAATATATGCTTTTTTGTTCTCGAAATTGCCAAGAATAATTACACTAGTTTTTTCGGAGTACATAAAATATAACTAATTATTCAACAATAACAAGAATTTAAGACATGTAAATATTTTTAAACAATAGTTCCGAGCACCATACATGTGCTTGGCAAATGCCGAGAACCATATATGTGCTCGGAAATTATAAAATAATAATAATTAATAATAATTATTCAACACAAACAATAACTTATTCAACAATAACCTAAAAAAAGGCTAAACATTAGCTGATGCATCTATGGATTTCGCTCCACCATCAAATCCATACCAACATATGTTGCATGATGCGTGGGGACAGACAACCGGTCACGAGTCTTATCATTTCGAAACGCAACACTCTGCACAATATGTTCTGCCTGCCTACATGCCAGAACCTCCCACTAACGAGTCGCAACAGTTTTACAATGCATTAGAAGCGGCGCAGATTGATTTGTGGGCGAGATGTGATTACTTGTAGGTGCTCGCCAACCTGGTCGAAAAATCAACTTGTGCTCGGTATATTCACATCTCCAAAATACCGAGCACCCATTGGTGTTTGCCATATTCCGACCACATGTAGGTGCTCGCCGCTGCCGCGTGGTAACCGTGTTTAGTTGACCAATTCGCCGAGCACCAACAAGCACTCGGGGAAAAATGCTTACAAAGCATATACCGACCACCTAAAGTGATCGGAATGTGCTCGGGAAAGGGTGATATGCCAAGCATTTTCCCCTTTATGCCGACCACTTTGGTGCTCGGTAAACTCCTTTTTTGTAGAGAACAAAGAACAATAATTCCGGAGAAGTTGCATCGTAGGGTTAGCGGTCCAAAGGTTGAATTTAACGAGATTTTCGATTGTGATGAGCTGACAATGGGATGTGTCCACGGTGGGGCAGCCGTGGCGACCCACTGCTAGACGAGAACATCCGGAGCGGTGGGGCACCGCTGGGTGCGCGGACGGGGGATTGTCCACTGCCACCGCGCCGGCGGTCAAATTTTGTTATATATTTTTTTTGTTAATTTTAATTATTTTCTATAAATACACTCAATTCTCTCATTTTTATTCCAATCCAATTAAAATATATCAATAATTGATTAAATAATGTGATTTGTGGCTGTGACGTGACTGTTATTGGGCTGGACAAGTTATTGTGACTGTGGCGTGGGTGTTCCGCACCACCGTGGACACTCTTAGCTACTTGCCCCAGCTCTATAAACTATTTTGTCATGTTACCTTATGAGTAGTGTGTCTGTACATATATGTATGTTGATTCTGTGCAAATATATATCTCTAACATAACTAGTTTACAGGCTAGGCCAACTAAGCTAAGACAGCTAAAACGTAGGAATATTTCTGTATTAATATTGAGAAAACAATATATAGGTCAACAATATAATTAATTTTAACTGAAAAAATAAAATAACTTGACTTTTGACTTTTGACTTTTGACTTTTGAGGCATATCTCTATGGCCATGATTGTAGAATACTTATTTCATAGCTCAATCACCAACTTCTTGGAAAATTAACAAACTTTATTGGAAATGCTCATAGGTATGGAGATTGCAGCTTTGCTCAAGAATCATGTTCCCATCCAAATAAACAATTCTTCTTCCAATTTTGCAATCCATATAACTTCTGGTAACTCATAAATAAATTACACTGGATAAAATAATTTGCATGTACTGTGGAGGTTTAGATTATCTCTTTTTTTTTTTTTTGTTTCTAATTCACTTTTTATATATAATGATTGGTAGCTGGAAAATGGTGGAGTAGAGTGTTGGTAGTGAGAGCCTCCACAACCGTGCTCTTGCCAGCGGCACGGTTGTGGATCCGGGCGGTACTATTCATGTCTGCTCTCTGACAAGAGCACAACACCCACAACTGTGCTCTTCCGCAAGGACGATTACAATTAATTTAATATTCAATTAAACATAAACATTTCCATAATGCTAAAATTCATTAAAAAATCACAATAAATATTACAAAATACAAATAAAATAAAAAGACATAATTAAAATCCTAAAAATTAAAAATTACATAATTAAAATACTAAAAATTAAAATTACATAATTATTGGCTAATATTACCCGAGGAAGACTACTCATCCGGCGACAACAACCCCAATTGTTTTTGGAGACCCACTATCATGCCCTCGTGCGTTTGAAGTTGCGTGGGGGTCATAGTTGACCTATCGGCCATATTGAGTTGGGCCAAAATGGCCCACAACGAGTTGTTCGGGGGTGGAGGTGGAACATAGGGTGCGGGTTCGGGGGCGGGGGCCGATGGAGTCGCGGAGCGCCGGCGCTCGGCCGCCGCCTTCTTCCTTCCTTGCAGTCGGCGTTGGGAACCGCTTGGTCCGGCGTCGGGGCTACCCAAGTTAGCTCCGGCGAGTTGGCTAGCCACTTCTTCGGTGCCGGAGTCGGATAGGGATACCGACCTTGACCGTTTGGAGGAGCCGCTAGAGGAGGATGTTACGCCTCCCAGATACCTCGGGTGGAACCGTGTTTCCTGCCAAACGTTGAGGTACTTGAACGACTTACCGTTCATGGATTGGTATGTGCTCAGCGCCGCAGTGATGATGTCGACCTCGCTCCGGCCGCTCCCGGCATTCTGCGACTCCTGGAGGAAATAGCCATTGAACTTGCCAATTTCGTCGTTGGCTCGACCGATGCAGTTGCGCACCATACTCTCGTTGCGCTCGATCGTTCCCGACGGCCGGTTTGCATTGTACCGGCGAGATACGCCGCATATACGGAGATTTCGAAGTACGCCTTGAACAATTTATCCATCTCTGCCGGCGTGTACGGTGTGCGGACACCGCTGCCGCGAGTAGGAGCTTGCGGAGGTTGGGAGGGGGCGGTCGGCCTAGGCTCCGGTGTCCACCCGTATCGTCCTTCGGAGGCACCTTGGTCGTCGATTGGGTATGGACGGTAGCCACCCGGAACGGCCGAATCTTGGGTTTGAGGAGGGGCCGAATATTCCGTTTCCGGACTAGGAAACGGTTGTGAACCGAACCATTCGGGGTTCCAACCGTGGGAGCCCGTAGGGTTATCGCCTTGGCCGGACATAGTGATGTTGTAGGGTATGATAGAATGAAGATGAAAATGGATATGAGAGATTGAAGATGAGAATGGAGATGAGAGAATGATGATGAGAATTGTGTAGTTTGATGTGAATTTTTGGGAGTGAAATTGAGGGTATTTATAGATGAAAGTGTGTATTTTTGGAGTGAAACGGTTATAAATGGATATAATTTTTTTAGGAAGTGAAATTTTTTTTATCGGTTTTTTTAATTAAAAATCGATTTTTTTTAAAAAAACCCAACGGCTATGCCGTTGACGAATGAGGGCGCGCCACATCAGCTGCTCGCTGGCACGGCGCTGCTCGATGCATCGAGCAGCGCCGTGCCAGCGGCGCGAGCGTAGCGGCGGCGGGTGGCGTCCGTGCCAGCGGCGCGGACGGCGGTGGCGAGCAGCGCCACCGTTGCGGATGCTCTGATGGATGTAACTGCCTGACTGGCAAAAACTGTTTACAGTTTACCCAACACTACAGTGGACTAAAATATAATGAAAGATTTTTTAAATAGGAATATATTAGTTGTAACAATTATGGATGTGCTATTAAATTTATTTTTATTAAAAAAATTCCTGAAGTACTACAAAGTAGGAAAGTTACTATTCAGGCTTGAATTGGAGTGGCGACCTGTTAAGCATGAAATTCCTTAACTCGTAGATTTTGCGTCGAACGTCGCGGGAGCTTTGGTCCATCGATCAATCCGGCGTCAAAATTAGAGTTTTGTGCGTTTTGCACGTTTAAAAGGAAAGAGAGATAGTGAAAATAAAATAGAATGGTAATTGATATTTCTTGAATGATCAAACAATGTCCACTATTTATAATAGTGGATACTAACTTAATGAGCAAAACAAAAGATATGAAAAAGATATGCAAATTCATAATTAACTAACTAAATAATAATAATAATAATAATAATAATAACAATAATAATAATAATAATAATAATAATAATAATAATAATAATAATCATCGTATCAACTCTCCCATGGTTGAAATCCACCTTGTCCTCAAGGTGGGCACCATGAAGCAACGATGAGTGTCGAGGAATCCTCTTAGATCAAACATACACCGAATAGTTGAGCGTCTCCCTGCATAAATGCGTCCATTAATGCTCAAGCATAGAGTGTCATTTTGCGGAGGAATCAACCGGGCATCGGCGTCGAGCGATGATGATCGATGATTCATACTTGCGACAACCCTGACATGAGATGAATCACTCAATAATTTCAGCGATGCGTTGTCCACAATGGAACTACCCAAACCAATCTGGACTTGGGGAATCTTGAATTGAGAAGCATTCAATTGTCGCGCCCACTGAATCTCTATGCAACCGTGAACCGGTTTCTCTTTACGTGCGGAATCCGGACTGGACATCTCTATCTTCTCAACCTTTTCAACTACACCAAAATGAGAAGAAGAATGTAGAATCTTCTCCGAAGAATCATCAAATCCTTACTCGACTTGATCACAGTCAAGAATCACAATCTCTTTCTTATTGCACTCCAAATCATTCCCAACTGAAGTCTTGGACAGAGCATAAGCCAACGAGCGATATTCCACTTGCCAAGGAAGAAGTTCTGGCGGCGGCGGCGGCTCGAGGGCGGTATCGGGAAGCAGCGCAAAGGGTGGTGGTGTTGTACTCGACTGCTGCGGCGGAGCCAATGAGTCGTAGGGGACTAAACCCGACGGCCCCGGCGAAGCCTTGCTATTTCCTGATGGAGGAAGGTGCTGAACGAGGTCCCCAAACCCAAAAATTTGGGAGCCGCAGGGCTGCGCAGGTTCAGGCAGCTCAGGAGGAAGCATGTTGTTGATTCGTCGGTCGGCTGCAACAAGGCGAGACTCTATCCTGTAGCATGCTTCCAATAATTGTTGAAGTTGTGCGAGAGTCGGATGTGCCGTGGTGGTGGCTGGACAAGGTGGATGTGGCGCGGGTTGATTCCATCCTGAGTTATGGTTGGGGTGCAGCAGATGATCGTATGCCAAGACCTCGTGGAAGGGGCGTTGTCCCGTTGTCTCCCAGTAGGCAGGTGGATCCCAGCTAGTGGGTTGTCTGAGCGCGGTGTGGTGTGACTGCTGATGCGGTTGATAAGACTGAGAGTATCCCTGCTGCGTGCACAACCTTGGCGGGTCCCAACAAGAGGCGGTGGTGGCGAGTACAAATCTGTCTCGTGGGACGATGGTTGCTGACACAAAGTTTCCTGGCGCAGCCATGGCGGGTCCCAGGAAGTGGGTTGACTGGCTTGGTAGGGATGGTGTGTAGGGTGGAGTCTCCCATCCTGAGGATATGGATATGATGGTTGTTGATCTAACGCTCTGATCGGATGGAGCAGGGGTTGAGGTACGGGCTGCCATGGGTGGTAATCCGCCTGCCGGAGTTGATATCCGGTGTAGCCGTAAGACATGTAGACAGTGATTCGGAGGAAGAGCTCACGATGAAAGCACCAATTGTTAAGGATGAAGTTCCTTAACTCGTAGATTTTGCGCCGAACGTCGCGGGAGCTTTTGCCCGTCGATCAATCCGGCGTCAAAATTAGGGTTTTGTGCGTTTTGCACGTTTAAAAGGAAAGAGAGTAAGAGAAAATAAAATAGAAGGATAATTAATATTTCTTGAATGATCAAAATGACTAACAATGTCCACTATTTATAATAGTGGATACTAACTTAATGAGGAAGACAAAAGATATGAAAAGATATGTAAATCCATAATTAGCTAACTAAATAATAATAATAATAATAATAATAATAATAATAATAATAATAATAATAATAATAATAATAATAATAATAATAATAATAATAATAATAATAATAATAATAATAATAATCATATCACGACGACCCCGTCTGAGAAGGGCAATTTTTGCAATGCATGGTGATGTGAAATTCAACAGTTAAACGGTATTTTAAAGTAAAAGGTGCACCTAATTTACCACTGGAAAATTAGAAAGAAACAATATCAACAATAGTAGGTAGCATGGGAGAATCCAGTGGAGAATCCAGTCATCTCAGTTTCAGTACATATTTTTGGTACACTATACACATTTTATTTTTCTAGGATCGATGAGCTAGTTTTCTAGATAATCTCATGTACTCCTTCCATTCCATATTAGCAGAATTATTTTTTCTATTTTTAAAAATTTCAAGTTAATTAAGTTATTTATATTTTTTATAAAAAGTAATTCTTCATTTTACTTTACAATTAATTAATATGCAAACCTAGTATAAACTATTGAATGGGGATTTGTATTGAATGTAGATATAATTCGTAGAAGAAAGTGGAAAAGAGTCTTGAATTTATTCGTTTCTAGAGTGTCAAAAAATGCGATGCGATTTGGCGACTTCAGGCATTTGTAGAAGACCGCTTTTGACGTCATTTATGAGCTTGCTGGCGCACGCAGTTTCCTTTTCAGACCAAACTAACGCTTCTTTACCTCAAAAGTTTTATCCACTGTATATCTTTTTTCTATTGACCCCGGTAAAAAAAGTACTCCCTCCCTTCCAATTAAATTGAGACAAAATTTTTAAAAATAGAGATTAAGAAATTGGGTTGAAAAGTAGAATAAATGAATAAAGTAGAATAGATGAAGAGAGAGGAAAGTAGATGATGTAAAAAGTAAGAGCAATTGAAGGTTTTGTTTTTTTTTTAAAAAGAAATGACTCAACTTAATTGGGATATCTTAAAAAGAAATAGGACTCAACTTAGTTGGCCCAACAGATGAAGTAGTAGTCATAATATAGATAGGACCGTTTAAAAATAAGTTATGATATTTTAAATTAGATGAGATGAGATGATGCTCAGAATAAGTTAGTAGTAGTAGTATATCTTTTTAAATATCATGATGAAAGTCAAATACTCCCCAAGTCAAATACACCTCTCCCTTTATCCTATTCAAAATACCATATTTTCATTTTTTTTTCTTAAATAAAATTGGTCTATTTATTTTTAAGAGACATTCAAAATAAAAATGTTGAAGGTGTATTTAATGAGATAGAGGGAGTACGATATTTCAGACTCTAGAAAATATGATGATCAATCGTACACAATTCGATTATCTTAAGCTCTAGACTAGATGAAATTTACAAGGTTTATACTATAGAGTTCGGAAAGAAGATTATCAGATAGAGGGTGTAATCTTAAATTATTTTCTAGTCTTTAATTTAAGGAGATTGTTCAAAATAATTAACTACAATATGTGATGCATCAATCATCCACCTTCATATCCTACATCGATTTTTTTACTTCTAATTTGTAGCATAAAATTTTCAAACACACATCAATATTTTACCATATTTTATCAAATGAAAACTAACACTGTGGAATTTTGACAAGATACACCATAGTTATTTCTGCAGAAAAATGTAACAATAGTAAAAGAGGGAGAAAGCTGTTTGAATAGTACCAACAAAAATGACACAACAACCTTACATTATTCCAAATACCTCTTTAATTTTATCTACAGCCAAAAAATATATGTAAAATAAAGCCATTTTGAACATGTTGCTGATATACTTACTAATTAGCATCTCCCTGCTTAGATCATCTCATACATTCCTTCATCATCCCACACATTAACCAGAAAATCCACCATTTCCTGCAAAGTTATTCATCAAAACAGTCAGTCACGGCGTCTAACTTGCCTGCACGTACGAACGGAACAGCCATACCCCAAGAGGAACCGGTGTGGGAAACGGCTCTGGGCTGTTAAGCAGCCTCTGCATATCCTTGCACGTAGTTGCGGAGCAAAGATGGAGCTTTGTATCCATGCAGATAGATCTTGTGAACCAAAAAACACACACCATATATAACATCAATAAATATATAGCTAGCTAGTATTGCATACAACGAGAGCTCGTTAGTCGTTACCTTAATTTGAGCATGTGCAAAAAATGAGATCGAGTAACTATCTTTTTATCGGCTACCCATTTCTCTCTGGTCTCGTTCCAGAGTCTAAGACCTATAACCAAAAACTAGACAAATGAGAGAAAATCCATTTATCATTGGAACAGAGAGCAACATACAGATGAATGGCACAAATGATGAAAGAAAAAAGTTCATCATTTGAAGATAACTACATTTCTTCCTTCCTTAGTTACATATGCATATGAAACAAACAACAAGGGGAATCGAGCATCATAAAACTAAAAAATGTAGCAAAACGAGAGAGGAACTTAACAAGAATCATAACTAACCAAAGCAACATAATTTGTTTGAACAATTACAAGAAAATGAACTGACCAGGATTTACATATTCAGTTGATTCTTTTGAACAGACAGCAACTTGATTGGCATGCTTTGGGGTCGGCGCATCTCTTGATGACATGCGCAGTCCAAAGCACGTCGGGCTAGACTTCATTTCTCGGGTGCTGACTGATCAAAAGCTACTGATATGGTAGCTTTTGGTGCCTGCTAAGGATCCCTTTCAACAGCTCATGAAACAACCACCGTTGATCGTTCCTTATTCACAACACAAACCACAACACATCAATCTTGTAGCTAGAAAGGAATGGATAAACTTCATCTAACATTTATCAAGTAGAAAATCTTAGTTCAGAAAAAAAAAAGGCTAAACATTAGCTGATCCATTACTCCCATAATGAATCACAGTAATATAAGGGCTCCTGACAATTGAAACAAGTGTGTTCACTTTTCCATGATGGAGAAAAATCAATGATGTTTGTTTTAGTAATATAAAGATATCTAAGCATTACTATTACTGACAAACATAACACAAAAAAATCAACAAACACGAATGTAATCAACAATTTATTGCTAAATTACAAACACACTATAATCCAAAAAACCATTGGTTGCAGAAATTGTCAAATAAGTATACCAAACATCAACGGAATTTGTCAAATTGCCCAAAAAAGAGAACATAAAATAGGGAAATTTAATAAATAAAAGAATGCATACCTAGAATTTAAAAAAATCAGGAAAGGTCTGACTGTAAGCGTCGACGACAGGAAGGGTAGCTGATAGCTTCTGCCATTTACCCAAAAAATAATATAAAAATTCATGTAATTATTTACATAAATTGGACAACAAATTGGAGATGGTAGATAGATTTACATAGAAATGATTTCTTCCTGAGATCGATCGCTTCTCAGCGATAAGACTTGTGGTTCTGTTTTCTTAGTTTTCTTCTTCTCCGACAAAGGAGCAATTTCATGGCTAACCTATTATGTAAGTAGTGTGATGTCTGGTTGTTGCTATTTTTAGCTAACGGTTTTTATAAAAATAACTGCCACGATATATTACTACGACTTACTAGGATATTCACAAATTTTACTGCATATATTTTTTTTTGCTAGTAAGTAGTAAGTTATGCTATTTCTTCAGTGTAAAGGGATAAGAATTTAATTATGTGATAATGGTGTATATTTTTTGGATAGGTTTTGGTTTGGTGAGCCAATTCAATCTAATCTTTCGGAGTTTCGAATGATTGGTTTACAGAATATATACCTTCTTTTTGTTTATCAAAATTTTCTTGAAAATTCATAAACTATGCAGTGGGGACAGGAGTAAAAATTGCCAATTACACTTTCCGTTGTTTGTGTTTTATAGTTTGTCTTCGTGATTTTTTTTTTGTTTACTTGGTTATCGGATATTTATGAAGTATGTACTTTGTTAGCTGTTATTTGATGCTACTCATTTAATTTGAACTTGTTGAGAGATCATTCTATTGAATAAATAAAGTAAATACATAGATTATTTGTTTTTATCAATAGTACTCCCTCCGTCCCGCACTACTCGCACGTATTTCTTTTTTGGGCGTCCCAAGTTACTTGCACTCTTTCCATTTTTAGTAAAAATTTTCACCTATAGCCGTCATTTTTGACTTTCCTATACACTCATTCCTTAATCTCCGTGCCGAAAAGGAAATGAGCGAGTAGCTCGGGACGGAGGGAGTATTAATTATGGAGTAATAGCAGAAATAGACTTATAGAGCATAAAAATTGCTAAAAAAATATGGAGTAATATACATAAAAATAAAGACACAAAGAACGCTAGATTTTTGGCCATAGACTGTAAGAGAAAATTATGAAAATTATAATATGCGAATAAGTTAGATACCCAATCTCATAGCCATAGGCCACAAAATAATTTCAGATATTGATCTATGTCAATCCATTTCTTTAATCTTATTTTCATAAATATATAGGAGTATAAACTCCCATCATTTTTGTGTTCCAATTGGTCGGATTTAGATTCCACCACGAATCCATGAGACAACAGCTAATACATTAGATTTCTCATTTCTTTCATATTTCCCTTTCCCATATATCCCAACACAACCAATATTCTCTGTTTAGTTTGTTGCTACTTCATTCGACAAAAACTGTAGTAACTGCAATTTCATATTCCATCTTGCTTCTCAAATAGTCCAAAATAAAATAAAATTCCTAGAAATTTAATTGCGCAAGATTAATCCAGACCAGAAAACTTTATACATCTACACAAAATCAAACTTACTAATTACTATTAGCAACAGCTAATCAGTATTTACAATGATTTATCATCTCCAAACCCGAAACTAATTAAAAAAACAGTGATTGATCTGAATCAATAATTGATAGTAGTAGGAGTATTAAATTAATTAATTATTGAATAGTCAAAAGGAATACCCCATTGTGTTCATACGACCCTTCAAAATCCCCTTGTAGAGCGCAGCATGATTCGGCGGCAATTCATTTCCACACCGATTCTTCTGTATTTCGATTTTCTTCCTCCCTGCTTTTCTGTACAGTTCGCCATTCCCCTCCGGTTCCTTCACATCCTCTGCAAATTTCACTTTCTTTTTCTTCTTCCTCCTATTGCCACCTGTCACCACTCCAAACACTCAGAAAATGCAATTCAAGAAACCAATAAATTAAAGCTCTGTGTGTGTGTGTGTGTGTTAATTACCTGAAGAGAGGCAAGATTTGAGGAGTTTCTTTTGATGGATTTGGGAGATGGGAGGGAAATACTTTTCGCGGAGGAGATCGAAGAGGACGGCGGTGCCGGCGGAGACGGCCACGGCGGTGGCGGTGGCCAAGACTACACCTTGAGAAGTCAACGTCGGAGACATGGCAACAAATTCTGATCTTCAATTGCCAAAGATTAAATTAGTGTATATTAATATATGAAAAAAAAAAGTTATGGTGGGGGGTGTGAGGGAGTTGGTTTTGAGGAGAAATAAATATTGAGTACTTGTATATGAATATATTAATATTAATTGGATTTTAAAATTGAATGTGGAGTAATATGAATGAATATGAATTTGAATGGAAAGAAAAAGGAAAGTGGGAAGTGAAGAGGTTTATTGAGTTTGGGAATTGTCGAAGTGAACCACACGCCATGACCAAGTCGAAATGTGGTCAACAATAGGAGTATATCACTATCTTTATTTTGTTCCTTTTTAAACTCTAATAAACATTTTAAATCACAAATTTTAGTTATATTCTTATTTGTTTCGGAAGGTTTAAAACATAATACTATTAAATTGTGATGTTTCAAATTTTCTGAATTTTTACATACATGTAGACAATGTCATATTTGATGATGCTTAGTTTAATAATGTTTTCCAACTTTGTGGAATTGATCATAATTTGATCAGATTTATAATTTAGTTAATTATTATCTTTTAATTTAAATCATAAATTCGATATATAAATTTTAGCGATCAATATTCATTGATATAAAGTTTGTGGTATTTTAGAAATCAATATTCCTTGATTTAATAAACCAAAGTAATAGGAGTAATTTTCTTTGTTAAGATATTATTCTTGTACTCACACTAATATTTTCATATGTCAAGATGTTATTATTATACGCACACTACATAGTGGTTGTGGAAATCTCTAGCTAGAAACAATTTTATAAAAAGGCGCTAAAATAAATATAAAATATTAATACAAGCCAAATTATAAAAAATGAATACAAAAAAACATCAAACTATTAGTTACTTTATTATTTTCTTTTTATAAAAATTAGTAAATAAATTGTAGTGTAACATTTTTGGAATCTTATCTAGTCATATTAACAGTTAAAAAATGCCATTCCATTTCTAAAGATGTCAAATTATACATACTACGTTGGACTAGATGCAGTCAATGAATCAATATAAGAAAATGTCATTCCATTTCAAAATAGGAAAAATTTATTACATAAGTTGGACTAGATGCAATCAATATAAAAAATCAATTTATTTCTAAATATGGAAAATGTATACATACGTTGGACTTGATGCACTCAATTGTAATTCGTTCACATAATAGTGGAGTACTAATTGATAGAGTAAGAGGAGGCCAATTTCGTTACAAATTTTGCAAAATTGGGATTTTATTCGACTAAAGTTTTGGGAGGAAATGAAATGCATGTGCGATTCATTAAAATCATGTGAGTTGTCCCATCTTTGTCATGGTAATCAAGACAATCAACATGTTGGATAGAGCTTATTGAAATTAAATTACTAGATTGTTTGACTAAAACACTTTGGTTCATTGGATCTTGTGATCTAACTGTTAAATTAATGTCACGTGTCATTTAATAATGTAGATTATTAGTCTAATAATGTAACTTAGTTAATAATGTATTATTTTAGTAAAATTATGGAGTAGCATTTTAGTCTAATAATGTAGTTTGGCTAGTTTATCACAATCATTCAATCCAAGAGTTGTGATCTGTTTGATACTTAACACTAAAGAGCTGTGAGGACCCTAATACACACCTAGCTCTTTATTATAAATTAATTAATGTTGTGCCTTCAATTTTAATTCAAAAGTCAATTATTCGCAATTCATTATCTAATATCCATGCATCACTACTCATTTATTCATATCTAATTTATTCATATCTAATTTATTCAATATACGTACTTCACTCCTCATATATCCATTACAAAAAGTAAATGGTGGGAGACTTCAGAAAATCATAAGAAAGTTGTTGTTGCACTGTGTGCTGCTGCGTGTTGGTGGGCATTCAATAGTGTACAACGCTGACTGCTATGCCGACACTCTTCCTAATCCTTAGAGCATCTCTATCCGTGCTCTTACCAACGAGCACGGATGTAGATCCGGACCCACTTTTACTACATGTTCTTAGGCAAAAGCACAACACCCACATCCGTGCTCTTCCGCAAGGACAAGCCCAAGGGTCCCACCATTCTATTATTCAATTTAAATAAAAACATTTCCACAAAATTAAAACGCATTAAAAATATTTGGAATACTATTACAAATTACAAAAAAAATTAAAAATTATATAATTAAAATCCTAAAAATTAAAAATTACGTAATTAAATTCATAAAATTAAAAAAACCCACTACTCGTGGCCGAATTTCGCCCAAATGAGAGATGAATGTGAGATGATTTGATGTGAAAAATAGATGATAGATGTGTGTATTTATAGATGATTTTGAGAATAAAAAAATCAAAAAAATTCCAAAAAAACGTTAAAAATGGCCATATTTTTGGGAATCTGAAAATATATTTTTTAAAATTTTTTGGTATTATTTTCAATTTTTTAAAAATAAAATAAAATTTCCAACAGAAATGTCGTTGGCCAATCAGAACGATTCACGTCAGCTGCTCGCTGGCACGGACGTGCTCGATGCATCGAGCAGCACCGCGCCAGCGGTAAGAGCGCAGCGGCGAGCAGGCGGTGCCGCGCCGCTGGCACGGACGGACGGACGCGTGCCCACTCACAGCTGCGGATGCTCTTATGTAGTTATTTATCGCCCCAAAAATAAAAAAAATATTGAAAAGGTTATTATACAAAATTGAGTTAATTAATCATAGAAATCGTTGGCCAAAAAGTTGGTAATCATGGATTTCATGTGAGCTTATCTCCATCTTTACTTCCTTCTCATTTTAAGCTGCCAATGGGTGTGAGTTGTGTGAATCTTGGGGGTCTTTAAATACTAGTAATAAGATTGAAGTAAGCTGTCATGCTCAAATCATTTAATTTGAACACCAATGTTGTCTGAACTGTCAAATGATTCAACTACTGAATTTGGTCAAGAGTTGGAAATGGAATAGTAGTACCACTTGTACACTCCAACCACTTTACCCTATTCTTCAAGATATAGTACATGAATTATTGCACCACTAAACTAACCAATCTTTAAAAAATAAGTGAACTAATGAAGCAATAATAGTACTAGTACTCCTATCCGTCTTTAAAAAATAGAAACATTTAAAACGACTTGAATTTTAATGCACAATTGGTAAAATAAAAGAGAATAATTGGTAAAGTAAGAAATGAAAAAGAAAAAGTGAGTAAAGTAAGAGAAATAACAGTGAAAATAGTGTTAGTTGATTGTGAGGTTCACCTCCAAAATTAAAAATCCCAAAATCGAAATAGTAGTTTCTATTTTTAAGATATGTATGTATCAAAGTTTACAAGTTTATAAATAACAAGTACAGTATCAAATAATACACACAAGTTTTTATCAAAAAATCTTATGTATACAACAATTAAAAATTTTAAACTGAATGCATTATTTGAATAGTAATACAGAGTAATATCTTTCGCTTTCATTCCTAACTTTAAGATTTCTCGTTGTTAATGTTAATTTAACTTTAAAAAATAATTAATTAAAAATATACTCTATCTATTTCTTAAAATTATCAACTCTTTCATATTTATTCTGTCCTACAAAAGTATAAACTTTCTAATTTTAAAAATTCATCTCTTTCTAAGAAGTGAGACTCATTCTCCACTAATAACATTTTAATTTTTCTTTCTTTCTATCTCTGTTACTTTCCCATTATGTATTAAAAACTCGTGTCAAATTAAATATTCATACTTTCTAGAGATGGATAAAATAGTATAAGTTGGAAAACCAGTTGAATCGCCGGCCAATTCACTATTGAACTGGCCGATTTTTCCGTTTCTTGGCGATCCAATATTCAGCGTATTAACTTTTAAATTTTAACTGTCTAAACATGACGCGTGTCAGTTGCAGTCTAGGTAGCAAGTCCGATTTAAAAAAAATGTATAACTAGTTTTATATTTGAGGAATTCATTTATAAATTTCAAATTCTGTTTGTTTTATATTTTTAAGGAAAATTCAAATTATGTTAATCCACTGAAATTGTATAGAAAATATCAATCTGCTAACGAAGTTGGATTTCTTTTTTTTCTTGACTCATTTCTGTTCGACGTGGAATTTGTTAGTTGTTACTCCTCATAAGGGCATTCGGTATTCTTAAAGTAGGATGGAATTGATTATGTTTGACATATAAGAATGAATGGATAATAATGCCTCTTAATTAGGGTTCATTTAACTGGTTAAACCTAATCATGTGATTTGGGATATATTTTATAACCAATTTAAAAATGACGTAATTATTTTGTATATTACGAGGCTATTCGGTTTTTAAGATTATATATCAGGATACAATAGGTAGTGTGTTTGGTTTATGAAATTGAATCTCATAACTCAATCCTAGATGAATAATCATGTGATAATTAGTCGTAGTCAATCCCCTCTAACTAAAATAATTCCATAACTTAATCCTAGATTATATCTTGGTAGTACTATTTTATCTAGGAAACCGAACACCACCAATGTGTATTGTTAGTCCTACTTCATGAATCATGAGCATAGTCATCATCCTCATTAAAAAAAGGAAATGTTTAGAAAGAAAAGAAAATGGAATCTAAGGAAATAAAATGAGTAAATTTTAGCCTTGCAATTTTGCTATTTTGGGAAACCTTGCCTAGTTACGTTTATATTATACTGAGTATATATTCTAGCCTGTTTTTCTACTTTTTGTTAGGTTAACCAAAATCCCTAACTTTCCATTTGATCCCTAATTTAATAGGATCATTAACTATATAATAAAGTTATTGGGTACATTTTAAGTTTGTGTTGGAGTATTTTTTAGTGATTCAAATCGTCGACCTATTGAGATTCAAGGGAAGCGTCTTACCATCTGCACTTCGTTGTCGTTGGAGTTGGCAATGTCTACTACGAAATGACAAAATCATTAAAAGCAAGGAATGGAGTTGTAGGAGTCGTATTGTGATGAAAAAGATGTGGTGACAGGTGTATAATTAGACCAAAAGACTAGGTTATACATAATGGCAATAAATAATTAACTACACATTGATTCAACTATCTATTTGAATAGGTTTATGGTGATGGCCATCCATACCTTCACTAGTTAATGGCTGTGTGAATTTGAGAGGTACCCTTCAATCAATTCAACCATTTTCATCCTCCCAACTTGCTTTCGGTCTCAATTTGGCCATCAATTTTGGTTTTTTATTTATCTTGGATTTATATGATATATATCCAAACACAAATCAAAACATAAGTTATGAATTTAAGATGTACTAGTCATCAAAATGAAACTCACTTTTTAGATAAACTATGGAATTCCAATACAACTGAAATAAGCAACATTTTAAGCAAACAGTGAGCAATCAAGTCAGCAGTAAAATCTAAATTCAACACCAGCAACATCAACTGAGTATGCACAACTCTGCAGATCATAACAGGCATACATCTTATTATGCGGAATATTAATCGAGACAGGATCCAGACAGCACGTGACGTCCTTAGGTGGTGAGGATGGGAGGGAGATAGTCAGATTTAGCGCCAAGAACGTGAGCTTTGGTGTCCGGGAAGAACTCCGCTCCTGGGAGTTCTGTTATCTCACCTTCACTCGCAATCCCAACAGGGTAACGGAGCAAGTGACCTGGCAGGTCACGTTCTAGCTCTTCGCTGGAGTAGAGATCCCAGTACTTGTCCGCCATATCATTCACCTTCGTTGCACATTCCTCACTCTCAGGGTGAAGGAAAGCTTCATCGATCATGCCAAGGTGTTCGTACCATAGCGCCATCCTGAAACCGTGGATCTGTCCCCTTGCTGGCTGTCTGTTTGCGAGATGATACGGTTGATAGGCTCCCATGGCTATCTCGGAATCCCTTGCACCATCCATTGATCTTTGGTTGATATTTGCTGATCCAACTATGATATATTCATCATCAACTGCAACACAACAGACCGAATTCAGATCATATTGTGATTCAAATGGATATATGTTACCGCAATAATATACAAATATGAAGAAAGGAAAAGTTACCTATCATCATCTTGGCATGAACGTAGATCATAAAACGCCGAGCCTCCTGAGCTTTGAGATAGTCTGAGTCGGGTTCGGGTTGCTCAGAAGGTTCATATTCTCCGCTCTTCTTCACTTCTCTATTACCAAGGCAGAAGAATGTCAAGTAATTTCTGGGATCCTCTTCGACACCGTTAGCTTTAAGGGCCTGAATGATATCTTTGTACATCATCTCCATCGTCCTCCTCTGCCAGTCTAATATAGCCTGTACTGAAGCACTCTCCGGAATCCCCTCAGGCCACATAGGAACCACAATGTACACGGTGAACCTTTCTCCAGCTTCGATCTTGCTAACAATCTTCAATGACAGTTCCTTCGGGATGAGATGTAGAGCTCCAATATCTTCGACTTTAATATCGTTGCAGTCCCAGCCAAAACAGCCTCCCAAGAAATACTGATTCTCTATGTAAATAAAATTTTTGGCCCGGCGTATAGCATGGATATACGCATCTTGAATGCTTCGGTCAATGATATTGTCCTTCCCACTAATAAGACCTGCTTGGGCAGCCTCATCAGGCTTTTCGGGGAAACCAAAGGCTGCCCCACCATCAATCGATCTGAATAGCTGCACATTCCATGTGTCGTGGTCATCGGGGAACGTGACGGGAGAAGGGGGGATAATGATATCAGAGAGCTCTCTCAAGTCAACCAATACATTCTTACCACCTTGCTTCTTCCACCTCTGCTCAAAATTATACAGAACATCCCAAGCAATAGGCCCTTCCAGTCGGGAATGAATGTCATGCCACGGCTCTCGGGGTCCACCTTTGGTGATTGCAGCTCCAGTATAGTTAGGCTGATGGAAATCATCGTGATGTGCCGTATCCAATGTTCTGAAAAGTGTATGGAAGGGAGTATCGTATCTCCCGTCACAAAGATCAATGCCTCCGACAAAACTCACAACTCTCTTCTTATCTGGTTCTCCATTTGGCAAATCACTGTCTACCACCACGATCTTTTGATGATGAGTAAACATGGTGGAAATTTGCAAGTCCTGAACGAAGCTTCCGCCATCATCAGGATTGCGGGGACACAGCTTGCAGTGCACATCCGTACCCTGGAAGTACTGTTCAGTTTCTTCATCGTGGGTAGCCATTAAACCATCTTTCTTCAGTAAACCCACCGAGGTTCTGTCATCCCAGACAAGCATAAGAACCCGAACACCCTCACTTGCTTTTTGCTTAAGGAGCTCGCCAAGAGTAATATCTCCACCTGGCTTTGGTCTTCGTGAGTCCCTTATCAACGTGATCTCGGTGTAAACAGACCAACCAGTGATGTAAATAAAGTGCTTTGCATTCGTGATTGCATCAAACACGTCCTCCCAACATCTCTGGGGCTCATAGTTCTGCCCTCCAGATAATGGGATCTTTGGAATAAATCCATCCGGCACATGAGCATCCTGGTACAGAGAAACCCTGCATCCTCTTCTTTGGGGAAAGAAGGTATAAGGAACCCCGGGATACTTGGCACTCTTAATTCCACGAGCCCAGTTGCGATCTCTGTTAATGTCAAAAAACTGCAACTTCACATGGATCTTAGATTCTTCATTAATAGGATTCTTGTCTTCATCAAGTATCTCAACCCACTTATCTACTTCATCCCCATCCAGTAATTCCTCGACCGGCACATAAGCTCTTCCAATCAAAGTGGCACCAATGGGATTATCATCTTTGACTGTGAATATGACATTTGAGGCCATATGTGCACAGTAAATGTGAAAAGACTCATTCCACTGAGGATTGGTGGGGTTCTCTTCAATCGTTCTCGTTCTCCCAACTCTGGCCTTCTCCAAATCAATAGTTGCATAAATTTTGGGAGTTCCTTCGCCGAACCCAACTTTCTCTTGGAAATTCTCCACAAACTGCACAGATGTTCCACATATGAGAAAACAGAAGACAACTAATATACAGTTAAAATTAGGGACATGACACGCTTCAAGATTTCCATGGTAAGAATTCACCAAGTAAAAAGGAAAGCATATAAGAATGTGCACGACACAACGCTACTTTGTAAACTTCTGCATTGATTGCCACAACTATGCCTAAGTACTTATACTCTAGAATCAGATAATAACTCATACTATCCAACGTTCCAATACAAATCCCTTCTTTTTACCAATTTATCTCTGAAGTTTCCCATACATCAATTACTACTACAAAGTAACTGTCAAAAGGGGCACAGACACCAGCCATTACGGTGAAGAAAGTAATCACATCATTAGCAGCAAGTGATAAACTCACGGATGGTGAATACGACACCAACCAACAGAACCACCACTCAAAAGATCACAGACACAGAAATTTCATGTTACAAATAGATCAATTAAGGAACACTTGGAGCAATCAAACTGCATAGATTGAATAACTATGAATCGAAATCAAACAAAACAAAACAAAATCCAACAACTCTCAAACAGGGGCAATAAAAACTCAACCTTTACATCTAGCAAAAAGATAAATCATGGGATATTTTTGTTATACACAAAAAGCCCTCTAATGTCTACCGATCAGCACAAATCTCACACCAACAGGAAAGCAAGTCAAAATCGCAACACAACAAGATCGGGCAGTTAATCATAGATAAAAAGCAAATAACAAAGTTAAGATTCAGCACAAAATCAATTAAAAGTAGACATCGCCATCAGAATCAAACCTTGCTGAAGATATTCCCACCCCCTCCAACTTTCAGCGTGTCCACTTCATAGATCTTGACATGGAGAGTTCCATGAAGCAAGAGCTGCGCCATTGATTCTCACCTGTCACCACATCAGATAAAGATCAAAACCCCACAATCACATTTTACCAACTCCACAGTTAACCGAATCAACTTTAATCATCACAAACATATGAAATTTTAATAAACAAATTGAGGATCAGATAGATCACAAGAGCTTACAAAGTAAGGAAAACAGAGTGGGAATTTGATCAGATCTTCTCAGTGTCAAGATTGGTAAATGGAAGAGGAGAGAGAGAGAGTGAGAAAGAAGAGCGAGAAACTCGCATTTATGTAATGAGAGGCGACGCGGTGTGGTGATTAAATAAAAGAAAATACTGATATTTGCAAATAAATGCCATTATCCGTATCATAGTAAGTTTTTCAAAAATAATTAATATAGGAGTATTAATTTTGCAAGTATTTTTGCTCATTATAACTTGAACTTCAAATAAAATATCTTACCATTAAATTACTAGATTTTATTATCGTTATAAATAATTATAATATTAGCCATTTCATAAGTTTCCATTTCCCACTTAACTCATTTGACTTGGGAAAAAAAGGACAAGATCCCACGTCGTTTCCGGCAGTATATTTGATTCTAATGTATTTATTTAGTTTGTTTATATTTACATTATAGTGTGTGTAGAGAAGAATTAAATATTAGTATTAGCTTTGAGCTAATTATAATTAACTTCAGCTAATACTTTTCCATCCCAATATCTCATCTTTGCTGTTAAAATGTCTATATCATAAAAAATCTTGTAGTTTATTAGCCTGGCCATGTCTAACTTGTGCCTGATTTTCAAATAATTTTGGGTCAATCTTAGATGTTTAAAGCAGCTTTTCAATCAAATTTGCAATATATAGAGTTGATTTAGGATTAGGGTACCATCTTTCAATAAATGTAATACATATAAATTATTATTAAAATAGGTATTTATATTGATTGCGAATTAAACTGCAATTATTCATTTAGTTGATTGAATGCGCGGACCTCTCAGTTTCGATATATATATATATATATATATATATATATATATATATAGAGTTGCATTCTAGGTACACTATATATTAAGTGTTAAGCACAAGCTTAATTTGGGACATTGGATCATAAGGATAAACGGCTGAGATTAGAGCTTGAGAATGCAGACGGTCGTCATTACATGATGGCGTTTTGGTCATTAAAGGGTATATGCGTCCCATTGGAATTAAATAGCAGTTACTGATTTAGGAAATTATATGATATGCAGACATCATGGAGAGAAATTTTGTCTGCACTAATTCAGTTCCCAAGATTATCAAAATTTTCGCACCCATATCATTACTCCTTTTGAATATGTGTAGAATTAGATATAAATCTTTTCAATTCTAATCAACATTACTTCAAATCTCACTCATTCCTTCTTCTCTTTATCTTCACTCTTTTTTCTGTCACTCTGATACCTATCACCAAGTAATGACTCCAACACAAAGCAAGGGCGGTGTGGCTGACTCGACTGACGGTGGGTTGCTGTTTTGATAGTTTGCATGTCTAGTTGCTGCTCTGATTTCCATTCTTCTGACAATTTTTTGGTTTTTGATTCAGCACGCCGACGTAGAGGGGATGAAGAACCGAAAGCTGTTTCTCCGAACTCTTTAGCGGGAAAAGGTTTTTTATGCAAAATCATTGTTTATTATTTTACTCATAGTCATATATTGCACATTGATCTTACAATTTTCTGTTTCTTTTCTTCACAATGAACAAGGAGGTGGTGCTCCCGGTGCTACCAAGAAATCTGATGTAATACCAAACTTTTCTTCTAGAAACACTGTTGCTACTCAAAATAATGGAAAATCGTCGGCAAAAACATGTATTAGAGAACCTGTTTTGTTATTTTCGAAATATTGGTGTGCATTTTAGTCATTTAGATTTATTTTCTTGTGTTTTAACTGGTAGGGAATGGTGGTGAAGCTAAAGGAAAAGAACAGGCGAAGGCTACATGGAGATCTTCGTCAAAACTTGGTATTAAATATCTTAGAGTTTAATTAGGAAGATTTTCATCTCAAATATATATCAGGGTGTGTCGTTGATAGAAAATATGAAACCCATAGGATGTGATTGATACTATGTAATGATGTATATAATATATGTATAATGATGTTTGTGATCTATGATGTTTAGTCCTTTAACATTGTTGGTTTTAGTCCTTGGTGGGAAAGGCAAAGGAAAAGAGAAAGTGGATGACGATTACAAAGCTCCTGCAGCATCAGGTATGGAAGAGAATGATCATATATTATCAGTGTTTACATATGTAATGATGACATGTGGTGTATGTGTTGATATCCATGTTTGCTATCATTATCGTACTGAAATAGATGTAGGTGGTGAATCCAAAGGAAAAGAGAAAGTAGCTGATTTGGGTCAAGCAACTGAATCAACAGGTATGGAAATGGAAGAGTGGTGATCAATCTAAGTGTGTGTAATGAGCATGTGTGGATTGTATAATGATCACACGTAGGACTATTTAATGATCAGATTCGTATCTGCACTGATATGTATAGGTGATTAACATTTATTTTTCGTATTTCTTGATTCTAGAAAACAAGCGCAAGAGGACTTTGAATGGTGTAGATTCACCGCGAAGCCTCGTAAAGGAAAAACTGGCAAGGAAAATAATCATCAAAGCAGTGAATTGGGGTCAAGATTCCACAAGAAATGGGCCTACTGAGCAAGCACCTAGAGGGCAACCATCAGTTGTGCCGGCTGTTCCTAATCCTACTGATGAGGTTGAAGTAGTGAACAGAATGAAGCTAAGACGATCTCCAAAATTCCTAGTAGAGATGATGGAGTTGTTGAACGAGAACCAGCTACAGGCTGTTCGAGACATGGGATTTGGACATCTAATACACTTTAACATCACTTCGATACCGTCGCAACTAGCTTACTGGCTTCTATACAACTTTGACCCCATAACCTGCAGTGTGAAGGTGAGAGGTCAAAGAGTCCACTTAACTGAGGAGGACGTCCACATGACGATGGGGTTCCCAAGGGGAGAAATAATGATTGTGAGGTCGACTAGGCAGGATAATCAAATGATGTTAGATGAGATTGCAAGTGTCGGATATAGGAATAGATACAATATGTTGCCTAAGTTTCTGCAGACTCAAATGCTTAAAGATGAGGATGGTGGGTTATGGTTTAGGAGGCTATTCCTAATTCTGACGGAGACGCATTTGATAGAACCTTCAGCTGATGGTTACTGCAAGACTAAGCTTCTTGGTGTGTTAGCCGATGTCACACATGTGAGAAACTATAATTGGTGTGCATACGTCCTTGATGTACTTGTTATGGCCCAACGAAATTGGATGGACAACCCAGACACACCATTCACTGGACCAATTGTCTTTCTGATGGTATTTAACTTTGCTCTGATTTCAAATGTTACTACATCTCTTTTTGGATGTGTAATCATTTATTTTATGGAATGATGTAGTAAATAATGATGCTTTTATTATTTCATGTAGTCCTACTACGTCGATCGCTTCATTATTGAAACACGAAAGGTTCGGCGTGCATTCCCATCCATAAAAGGTTGGAATTCCAAGCTGCTAAGGTTGAGGGAGAAACATGAGCTGGAATTGGGTGGATTTGGCTATGGGGTCTATGAAGCTAAGTATGATCCAAGCAGAGATAATGAGGTTGGATTGACGGTGGCGAAGAAAAAGAAGAAGAGGGCTATTGTTGTTGAGAGAGGAGAATCAGCTAAACCTAAAGGTGTTACTGAAAAGGGAGGGACATCGAACACCAAGGCAGATGATGCTGTTGATCATGCTACTGATGCGATGATGGCCTTGATGGAAGCTGCATCGAACGCCGCAAAGGCTATATCAAAGCTGCTTAGGAAGATGAGGGAGGCACCTGACGATGTCAAGGGCACTGGATGCTTCAAAATAGCTTCAACTGCTGCACTAAAGATGATTGGTTTCAAAGAATCTGAACTCATCAATGAACATGCAGATCCAATCGCATCGATGACACCGACAATGGAAGATGAAGACATTCAAAATCCAGCATGGATTGAGGCTGTTGAGCAGATGATGAAGGTGGTTGATGAGCGCGTTGCTCTGTGCAAAGATGATGACATCCCTACATTCGACTTGGGGCTTCGCTTCGCTTCGCAGGATGTTAGTTGATCACTATATCCTGCTATGAGAATATTTTTTGGCTAATCTAACGTCTGCCTGTAATGAACTAACTGTTATCTTCCGTTATTAACTGTGTGTCACGCATCTCAGGATGCAAACCAGCCGATCAATTCAATTGTCGAGGAACAAGTACCTGGCATGGAGCACACTTTACACACGGGGGGTGTTATAATATCTAGTGCAGTTCAAGATGTTTTACCAAATGAAGAGAAGGTAGTTTTGATGCTTTACATGTTCATAAAATCATGGCATAACGTCTACTTAATACATTTGTCTAGGATGACAGTGAGGAAGACAATACGCAATTGGCGCTCAACGTGGTTCATAATTTAATTGACGATTTTGATTTTGCGACGCCATATGTAAGCCCGCCTGGGAAACGTGAGGTGATGCCAGGTTTCTACCCAAAAAATGTTTAATTGTCTGAATGTTTTCGCTGACCAAGATATTTAACATTTTCTTATAGTTCACCACTAGTGGACTGCGAGACAGTAAAAAATCAGTGGGGCCATCTAGCCACAATGAAGCTATTGCCATCCAACATAAACAGGTTCAAGTTGTAATGATCTATTTCTAGTGTTGTGATGATCATGCAGTGCATATGTAATGAAGATCATTCATGAAAATGTACAGGAATTGTTAGTGAATGGTAGGATGGAAATGCGTTCCAAAGCTGAAAAGAAGATATCTCATGCATTGAGATCACCATACAACCAAAGAGCTATTAAATTGGGAAACACTTTAACTCCTACTGAAAGGGAAACATACTATTGGATTCTGAAGTGTCATGATGTCTACGAGTGAGTTTAATGCATTTATTTATCAAACCATCTGGAATTTTTTATGTACTGTATTTAATTTGAAATTAATATCACTACAGTGATGTGCTTGTATACGATGATGATGTGGTTGTTGTGACAAAGCTAGAGTTCTATTCTTTACTGCCACATACGTATGTGTCTTCGGGTGTGATTAGTGCATGGTGCTCATATCTAAACAACATGGAAGAATACAGGGGGCCATCGTCACCAAAAAGGCTATTCTTCACCTTATACCCTTGTGTAAGATCTTTATACTGCATAGTAATGTAAAATTTCTTATCATATACTGTTTGTGTAAAGTTGTGTCATTTGATATGTGGTAACAAACGTTCAGGCTAGCACAATTGTGTCACGCACTAATCCATGGGATGAGGGTGTGGCCACTCAGCTTGCGACGTTTGCGGCGAATTTAGATCACGAGGTGAAGCTAATCCCAAATTTCAAGTGGGCGGACATAGATATGGTATATAGATATCTGAAAAATTTGCAGATTTCAATGCGAATATACTACTTTTATGCTTAACATGTAGTCAATTTGTTGCATTAGGTATTCTTCCCAATTTGTGCACATGAACACTACTATGCGGTGTGCTTCTACTATGCTTCAAAAAGGGTTATTGTAATTGACAACTCAAGTAGCGGAGACTCTGACATCACAGTGAATTACGGTGTGATACCGGAAACCTTGGTACGCAATATTGATGAAAATGTATAATTAGTAATGTATGTTGTGTTGCTTTGTAATGAACTGTCAGCTGTTTATTTTTCCAGAGAACCTTTTTCTGGAAATATCTTGGAGGAGTTGGCTGCGTTCAGCAATCAAAAGCAGTTGAAAATTCTGCCATTGAAAGGCTGAAACTGAAATGGAGTACAAAAACTAACAAGGACGACAGTGGTGTGTATTTGATGAGACACCTTGAAACTTACATGGGTCAGAAAGGGTGTGAATGGACTTGTGGCCTATCAAAGAAGAGCAAAGGGGTGTTGCAGATATTGAGAGCCAAGTACTGTACTGCACTGATGCTGGCAGAAATAAATCACGAACACTTCAAGAATAAAGCCAAGGTAATACCATATTATGCAAATGCACTACAGACCGAGAAGATAGACGTGGAAAAGTTGATAGCCAACTATGCAAAAGAAGGAACGAATCTATTTAACTAATTCACCAGAGGTTTCATCATTTTAAGTAGTTTTGAGACTATGTTTCAGAAGTTTTCGCTACATTTTGAATAATCATTAATGACATTACACATGAGGTGTTTTTTTTCATATGACCTATATGAATTGATTATTTCTCATATTATTTGCCACTCATTTTTGTGTTATTCGTTGATATTTGCTTAGCTTTTTTATGTGATAGTTTAATGTTTTTGGTTTCCCATTCACAAGTTGACCCAACATTATCGTTAATAATGAATAATCAATTAGTCTGCAAGGTCTATATTAGGAAAATCTAAAAGTCAATCGGATATGGTGTCCATTATTTGTTCATGATTACGGAAGTTAAATGTCATTACGGTGCACGTCGTACTTATGACGTAAAAATAAACTTACGATGACTAAAAAATGACATTTGCATGCTTGGTTATGCATTTTTGTATTAAGAATGGGCTTTGCATAACACGAACTATAACAATTATAGTTGAAAGATTCTACTCCCTCCGCCCACAATTTATAGAGCCCTTTTGACTCGGCACGAGTTTTAAGAAATTATTTGACTTTGTGAAGAAAAGTAAAAGGAGAAAGTGAGGGGAATGTGAGACTCATTTAAAATATTGGTTTTATATAGGAATGTGAATGTAAAAAGTTGGTGGAATATGAGATTTGTACACTAAAGTGAAATAAAGTAAATGGTTCTGTAAATCATGGACAAACAAAAATGGCAAAATGGCATTTTAAATGGTGGACGGAGGGAGTATTCTTTTTACTCTTAATAGCTTATAATTTTACTCTTAGAAAAAACAAATCAACTGTGAAAGTCTTAATTTGTTGCAATAGAGCACGAATGATACTATTCAATGCATTAGCATGTCCAAAAAGCACCAGACACTAGAGAACTATGGTAGACTTAATTTCTGCATTAGAAACTAGGTGTTATATCATCAGTGACTGTACCTTGGTTCATAATATGAAAATATTTTAAAAAATTGTCATTATTAATGAAAAATCCGAAGTTCATCACAAGACTGCATGAAAACAAAAGAACAGAAATGAACAAATGAACAATTACTGTTCTTAACTTTGAGACTTTCTACGACGTTTTTCTTTTCTTTGACTCTGGCGCAGCTCCTTTTCTTTTTCTTTGACTCTGGTGCAGTTCCGCGAGTCATGGTGCCCCATCTCTTTGCACTTTGCGCAACGACGTTGAGGTTTTTTTGACAGCTGAATGGCTTTCTCCTTCTTTGAAATCAACCTAGCTGCAGCAGTACTGCCGCAACCTTTTGTATTCACATATTCAGGAGGATGAACGTCGACTTCTTCCGGCTTCTCACAGCCATAAAAGCTCTCAATCATCTTCTTCTTGTCAAAGGCCGACATTACGACATCTCCACTGAACAAACCTTTTTTGGCATCATCAATGAGGGCAGTGGCAGCATGAATTTTTTCAATGTCGCTTTCCACGGCTTGCACCAACTCAAAAAAGGAAGAATACAACTTCTTTATCGCCATTTTCTTCTCATCTGCAAATGCGTATGTCATGTCCTCCTTAGATAAAACACCATGTGTAGCCTTCATTAGTGGTGTCTTCAACCATCGACCTCCAAATAAGGTGTCAGGGATCAGCTTCACGTGGTTGTTTTTAAGTATGAAAAATATGTGACTACATATCTTTCCAATCCTCTCAAACAATTTACAGCTGCATTGGTATGAATCGTCATCTGCACAGAATGTGACAGTCCATGTCTTCTCATATAGATCATCAACCTCGTAGTACTGAATATCGTCCTCCGTGGACATCCCTTTCATACCACAGTTAGAGGATGCGTCAGCCATCTCCTCTTGAATTGATTTGAAAGCATTCTCAGTGAAGATGGTCGAAGCATGTTTCTCAAATAACAACTTCGTCTTCAAAATGGGGATGGTTGTCGAGTCCAAGTAATCATGCTTCGCACTATTGTTTCTTTGGGCATCCAATGCATGATTGAAATTCATGATGAACTGAACAAGATTCGCTGTAGAATTGCCGTATCTTGTGAAAAACATATTCTGTGATTCTGAAACGGAAGTTGTTTTTATCAATGAACTCATTGGGAAGTCCCTAAAGTAAGCAGGGACCCACATTTTTCTTGTTGCAAACATTTTTCTAAACCAACCTACACCCGTCAACCCATATTTGTTCATGACTTCATTCCACGCAGCTTCAAACTCGTGAGGTTCTATCAACTCTGACCAAACACAAGAATTTAATTCCTTCTTAAACCGTTCATCAGCTCTAAGATCCTTACCCACTTTATCAGCAAGCTTAACCATAATGTGCCACATACACCACCTGTGTCTAGTATTTGACATTACCTGCTCAATAGCACCTCTCATGGCTGGATCTTGATCGGTTATGATGAGCTTAGGAGCTGAACCCATACATTTAACAAATTGCTCGAACACCCAAGAGAACGATTCAGTACCTTCATTTGCTAACAAAGCAGCTGCAAATGTGATAGGCTTGCCATGGTTATCCTTGCCTGTGAACGGTGCAAAAATCATGCGATACCTGCAATGGAAATTAAGACATCATTACTAAGATATCCAAAACGTCATTACATTAGAAAGTTGCAATCATTACTCCTATAAGAACAGAATCATTGATAAAAATGTTTAGAAAAATTACCTGTTAGTCGAATATGTTGTATCAAAAGCGACGATATCACCAAACATGTGATAACTCATCTTCGAATAAGCATCACACCAAAATAGTCGCGTGAGTCTTTCTCCAGAATCTTTTTCGTATTCAAACGTAAATCCCTCACAATTATCTTTCTTTTTCTGCATTTCATTTAGTAACATTTGAACATCAAATCCGTCGGCATACCTTCTGACATCACGCGTGAAATTCCTAACTTCACCAACAGTACATCCAACTGATTCGTATCCACCGAGCAGCTCCTTCAATAATCTATAACTAAGTGTAGGCCCAATATTTGCATTGGCACAATCAATTATAAATTTTTGATGCACTAAATCCAACGAACGATTCAACCTCATGAAGTGCTTATGTTCAGCTTGAACCATCTCATGGTTATGTCCTTCTACGAAATCATTAACAACATAACCCAACGAACCAGCAAATTTGAAGGAAATCCTTGCCGGACAACTGCACTTCTTCGTAGACCGTTTGCGTTTTGGAGTGAAACCTTCCTCATTAATTTTCCTTTCGCCTTCTCTCGAGCATACCATATAAAGCCAAGTGAACACATCACCTGACTTTTTAGAACCGTTTCTACGTGAATCAAATCCACCAAATCGAGCATAATTGTTGTAAAACTCAGTAGCGTCTTCCAATTTGAGAAATCTTTGGCCAATAAATGGTTTAATTTCGTCAGAGCAAACTGGCGTGTGTGTTCCTGTAATATATAGGTACCCAATCACAACATTGTCAATCTCCTAAAACTACTGCATCAGACGTACATATTAATATCATTAATATAGAGATGTAACATCATTTTAGCCAAATGAAAACTTTTCATAAATTGGTTTACACATAATTTATAAAAAGTTCAGTCAGAGAGACACTAAAACCATGTTTGTCGAGTTAACAAGTTACCTTCAGACTCAACTATGTCGTCAGTTATGGGTGATGAAGCATCGAAGGATATGTCTTCCGGAGATGACGGTGTATGATTGATTGGCATCTCGACAGGATAGTCTTGTATAGGTGCAACGTCTGACATGGGTGTCTGATTGATTGGCATCTCGACTAGATCGATTGGATTCAATTGTGCCGACGCTGCCATGGAGAAGACGAATCTTTTTCTGAAAAGCTAATCGTGTGGGATATTTGTGGTCTTGTTCATAAAAGATTATGAACATCAAAGTAATTAGTGTTGAATGAATTGATTGCAATTAACGTGATATGCAGTTTCCATAATAATCTCTCATCATAATAGCATGCAAATGATTACAAAGTCTAAACTAACCTTCTACGAAAATAACACACAAGATATCAGTTATTTAATTATTATTTTATGGTAATTGTTTGACCGTAGGATCACTAAATCCGAAGGTCTATATTAGGCCTGCGCTTAAGGAATAAAAGGGGTTTGGGATTGATCATCCCCTCTACGTCGGCGTGCTGAATCAAAAACCAAAAAATTGTCAGAAGAATGGAAATCAGAGCAGCAACTAGACATGCAAACTATCAAAACAGCAACCCACCGTCAGTCGAGTCAGCCACACCGCCCTTGCTTTGTGTTGGAGTCATTACTTGGTGATAGGTATCAGAGTGACAGAAAAAAGAGTGAAGATAAAGAGAAGAAGGAATGAGTGAGATTTGAAGTAATGTTGATTAGAATTGAAAAGATTTATATCTAATTCTACACATATTCAAAAGGAGTAATGATATGGGTGCGAAAATTTTGATAATCTTGGGAACTGAATTAGTGCAGACAAAATTTCTCTCCATGATGTCTGCATATCATATAATTTCCTAAATCAGTAACTGCTATTTAATTCCAATGGGACGCATATACCCTTTAATGACCAAAACGCCATCATGTAATGACGACCGTCTGCATTCTCAAGCTCTAATCTCAGCCGTTTATCCTTATGATCCAATGTCCCAAATTAAGCTTGTGCTTAACACTTAATATATAGTGTACCTAGAATGCAACTATATATATATATATATATATAATTAAACATCTACGTGTTTATTCAGTGTGTACGACTTATTGATCCTAAGTTGCTACGTGTCTTTTTTTAATAACTAATATGGACTTTTTTTTAGTCCCACCAAAATATGTCTTTTCTAATTTTTGAATGTCTTTTCTTTCTAATGAGTTGATACTCATTCTCCAATAACAATACTTTATTTACTTTTTTCTCTTACTTTACTAATTTTACATTAAAACTCGTGTCAACCTCAAAGTACATATTCTTTGTGGACTGAGGGAGTAGTATTTAGATAATTTTCATAGTGGCTACTACTATTATTTACTAGTAATATTTGTTCTACTAGTGAGGGTTGGAAAGTTATTCGAATTAGTCAACTAAATTCGGGTCTTGTATTTCTATTTTTTTTAAATAGTAGTACTCGTATTTTATTTTCCACCTTCCTCTAATAGATTCTTCAATTCGAAATTCTATCTATCATCAAGTAAATCTGGAGAGATTATATTTTTTAGAGTGATGCTAAATGGCCATAATGTGGCTGGCCATAAAAAGTTAATTTAGTCCATTTACATGTATAAAAAAATTAGAATTACCGATATAAACTTATATGTGTGTGAATGGACTTGTGAGTTAATACTTATCTTTGAATTTCATTACGTAAAACACATTAATATCACGAATTAGTGTATACGTTGAGCAACAATCAAGAAATGACAGTAGTAATAAGTTGAGCAAAAACTACGAAAGAGCAACACTAACATATTGAGGAACATATAATGAAGATTATATAAAAGTAAAATCAAGTAGTATTAAACCAAAAATTTGAAAAAAATTCAAAGTTTTTTGTTATTTAATTAATTTATGGCTGACCATAATGTGGCCGCATAGCATTATTCTATTTTTTATAGGGTAAGTCTAAGCGGCCATATTATGGCTAGCCATAATAGGATATAATGGTCAATATACATAAGAAATAAATAATAAATTAATAACTCTATTTAATGTCTTGTGTGCTTTTACAAAATAACCCTTTTCTCAATAAAATTAATGTACTATTAAATTATCTAACTGATTATGGGAAATGGCGTCTGGGAAGTGGAGTTGGAGGCAATAAAATTAATTTTAACTTAACCTTTAGTTTAGCCTAATTGATGTATATTTAGACACTTTCATCATACCGTTTAAAAACAAAGAACTTATAAATTAAGTTATAATATTATATTTCAATATTATCAATTATTTTAAATATGTATATTATAATATCTGCATTGAGTAAGATACTATATTAATTATATTTTTTATACAGGTGTTACGTGTGTATAACTAATCAATATAAAAACTATAGTACAATGGAGTGAATAGTACTTAAATTGAGAAGTTGTTTATAGTAATACTAAGACTTCCTTGCAATTTTGTAGTAGAAGTTTATTGTATCACACCTAATAATATTTATAAATAAAATGTCTCACACTTATAAAATTATTAATCATATTATTTATATTCAAAATATTTTAAAATTTGTTCATATATCAATTTAGATACTTATGTTTTTGAGCTTATAAAATTATAACTTATGTTTATCATGGTTTTTGACCCTAGACCATCTCCAATCATACATCAAATCTCATTTTTTATGTAAATACTCCATATTATACTACATAAGTATTTAATATTTGAAGATAGATTAGTCTTTAAAAAATTATTACTCTTTAGGTGCATAAATTTCAATTATTAAGCATTAATTGCACAAGTTAAATAATATTTTAAGATTATGGCTGGTCATAATATGACCATTTAACATCACTCTTTTTTATTAATGCTTCAAACATTTTATAAAATGTTAGAGCGTCCACTATAGTAGGCCGCGTCTTGGGGGCGGTGGGCGGGCGGCTATAGTGAGGAAGGTGGGCGGACAACTTTTGGGGCTATTGGGGGGGGGGGGGGGGGGCGGACGCGGGATAGCCGCGTTCGCGGCGAGGACGCGGCTATTGGAGGGATGTGAAAATGTAGAATTTTGTATTTTGAATTTTGGGACTATTGGAAGTGTCCACTATAGTAGCGGAAATAGAATTTTGGGGCTATGAACAAAAACTGGGACGGGGCTATTGGGCGTGTTCGCCTTATAGTGGACACTCTTATAAGATTTAGTAAAACATCAGTGGAATCATGGGAAAATCTTTTCAATCATAAATCGGATTACGTGTAAAGAAGAAAAGTAAGTTGCCGACAGACTTAATGACGTTGCAATTGGGGGATCCAATATTCTAATCCATTGACCAACCAAGTAGCTGCAAGTGTTACTACGTTAGAAAATACATACTACATTAATTCATTATTATCCAAATCATTCTCTTTTAATCTTTAATTATTCACATTTCCAATTTTTTTATAAAAAAAATTCATTCCTTATAATCTTACATGGAAAATCACAGCGAAAGAATTTGCAACGAAAATAAAGATTAAATGAAACGCATATGTTTTAGAAATTATTTTGATACATTTATTCGAGGGATCTTTTCAGCTACACACGGAGTATAATTTTAGTACAAGTAGTATTATTTTGTCTTGTAATACGTGAACACCTATATGCAGTTAATAAAGTTTAAGTTAAGGTGGGAATAAAGTTTTTTGGATCGATAAATTTCTTATTCTTTTTTTTTTCTTTCTTATTATTTAATCATTGAATTTTTTCAGTTCTGTATTAACACAACATTTAATTTTGCCATTAATCACTAGACCAACCTTTTAACTTTCTCCAGTTAAGGAGTCACTCCAGTTTCAGAGTGCATAGCAAAAATTTGTGTGAATTTGAATTTTGAAACATTATCAAAGGCACAAATTATTTATCGTCATTAACCCAGCAAAGTTTGGGCTTCGGCCCAACCAATTCATTCACACACGACTAATTCATTCGTTACCAAAAATACTTATTGTTTACCACTCTATATGTTTCTTTAAAATTAAAATAAAAAATATTTAACTAAATTATTAATTGTTACTTTGCCCTTATCTATTTATTATTGTGTATGGTCTCCTCCTCGAATATTTCTTATAAAAAATATTCTACTTTCCCCCTTTTCCGATTATATTGGGCCTGCATACATTAAACTTTCTGAATTTATTTTCTCATTATTTTCCAAAATTTTGAAATCCACTATAAAATATCACCAAGATTGGTTTACTAAAATAATGCAAGACTTTTTATAGTAGTTGTATCAACGCATATTTTATTTTAAAATATTAAGAATTAGGGGTCGCGAAGAGTTATTTACGATAAGAAGATGAAAGAATAAATTGCAAAAGAGCGATCAAATTTTTGCATGATTGTATGGTGATTTTCATTGAGAATAATATGCCTCTACAAGTTTTCGATGACAATGTTGTTAGTCGCTTTGATGAAATGACGACTCCGTCGAAAAATATAATCAAATAGTTAGGGATGGAGCCAGAAATTCTATATGGGTGGGGTAAAAATATACATTAAGATATTTTAATAAATTAAGAGAGGGCATAAATAAGGATATTTAAAAAAAATTAACTACTATTAAAATAGCATAAATAATTTTTTTAGGTGGGGCATTTGCCCCTTGTAAAGCTCGCGTAGATCCGTCCCTGCAAATAGTAGTATCTATTTTCTTTTTTTACTATGGAATATATGATTTAAAATGTGTATTACTTATTATTTTTTTATTTTTTGGCATATTATATCATTGTTTGTGGCACGACTCGCACTTAAATCGAAAATCTTGAATACGTTATTGGCTTAGCGAGACAAGCGAGTCTAATCGGGGTCGAAGCTATGGTCATAATCATATACTACTACTATTAACTCTGAATTTATAATCTTTAGAAATGAAAAAAAAAGGATGTAAAAGAGACGAAATTACATATTCACTCCTTTTTTTAATCTTTTCTATTAATTCAATCAATTTGTGTCAACAAAGAAAATTTGGCGAATGCTTCATTGCTTCCTGTTAATGGACAAGCTCAGGTCTCTAGCTAGCCTGCCAACTCATTATTGGAATACGTACAATTTTAGCTAATTATCAATCACTTTATTTTACTCTTCATTTATTTATTTTCGAAAGTATACCTTAAACGAATAGTATTAAATTTAGTGGACGTAATCTTCAAACCGACAAAAATTGAACTATGCAGAGTACAAAAATTTATGAAGCAAATATCAAATCAACTCTCTCATTTCTAGCCACTCATTTAGATTTACTTACACTCACCGAAATCATTTCTTAAATCTTAATGATAAATATTTAGCCAATATTCTAATAAATCCCAATTAGTTTGATTTTATCACATTTTTTTCGAATAAACTTGTATGAATGTCTATCAAATATAGAAGTACTTTTCTAAGCCCAAATTTCATTTCATTTCATTTCATTTCAATTCATATTCAAATTAAACCGATTAACTGACCAATCTATTAACAGAGATGTGGATGTTAGTTGACGATAAATGACATTGAACTAGTTGGTAGTGTTTGACATTTGCAACGCTTTGTGGTACCAACTCTATTAAAATTAAGCAATTGCAAATTTTGCGTAAGTACGTTTTGTCACGATGATTAATATATTTACATAAAATTAGAAGTACATACGTAGTCACATATCTATTAATAACAATAATGGGGATCTTGCGGCACAAATCATAATCTCGTGAATATTAGTATCAATTTAGCTATCGCAATTTGGTCACATGTAATTTATTATGTGATTAAGAGAGAGTAAATGATCGATTGGGACTTTGATAGATGAAAAGGGCACATTAGTTATGACGTGGTCTCAAATCAATAATAACGTCGTACAAACTAGTTATAGATTAAACTCTGTACAAACTTTAAATTATAAGCTAGATTGTTAGAAAATATTAATAAATGATAAAATAATAGCAATAAAAAATGTTAATACATAGTCAACGAGTGATGTTGTGTTGACATTGTGTTGCCACTGTGCTGACATTAAAATTTTACCCTATGTTGATATTGTGTTGAAACTGTATTGATACTGTGGTGAAGAGTTTGGAATTTGTATAATATATAGATCGTTTGCATTTTATCACTACCATTTCCACAATAATAAAGTAGTCATCCAACTCAATTTTACCAATAAAATAAAATAAAAGGGGAAAGGTTGTTTCTTCTTTTAATAGTAAAAATGCTAGTACTACAAATCACAAAAAATGGTGAGCAGAATGACCCACAAACATATCAAGCATCCTACAATAAATTAGTTTATCAAAAAGCTGGAAAAAAAAGAACAACTATTTCTGGCCATATTATATGACTCTGCCATGCCCTAATGTGAAATGTCGTTAGCCCATCAACTATTTCTAATTAATATTTATAATAAAAAAAATGTAAAACTAGTATTTTAATAATCAACCAAAACAGTTTTTATTTAATTAAAATAAAAATTAAATATAAAACATAATTATTATTCTATTTTCCCCTTATTTGTTAGTCTATTTATTTTCTTCACTTTCAATAGCCTATTTGGTAAATGAACAACTTAAGATAATTAAATATGGGATGTATAGTGAACCATGATTTTAGACATCCCAATAAATAATATGGCAATGGACTATATTTATCAATGGAACGAAGAAAGTATTACTACTAATTTATGTCTTTCTTGCCCTTTTATTTAATTTATTTTTCGCTAACTTTTCGACTTTATTTCTTATTTTCAGATTTAATTAATTCTTTTTCTAACTATATACCTACTTAACTTCAATGTTTTACAAATCACTCAGGTGGACTCGGATGCACCGTGCATCCACTCCCATTAAACTAGAATTGTGGATAATTATTTCTAACCAAAAATCAATAAATCATAATTATGGATTTATATATACACCATTCATCCAATTTTTATTACCAAAACAACCAAAATTACACATACAGACGACGGATTAGAAATGGCACCGACATCAAATTAGAGTAGTAATAATTGCTTTGATAACGAAATGTTAATTGATTGTCACTAACATGTGTGTGTTTTATATCAACGTGCATTAATTTAATCACAGGCAAATTTATAATGTTGTATTATATGGTATTCTAATGTTTATTGATAGAAACTTTTGTATAAATATTGTCTCCTACTAGAAATTAAAAACGAAGAAAGAAATAGTTAATTTAGTCACATTTTTTTCCTTAATTGTCGGTCGTGTTTGTTTCTTTTTAGGTCTATTTCGGGAACTTTTCTCAACGAATTTTATCCCATAATCCATTTTTTTTGTTTGACTACATGTGTTCCGAATCCGCCTTCGACGGAATCGGATTAATCCTGCTCGACTGAGCTTGCGGATTAAGGCCGAAAGTCTCCCAGCGGGTGGTGGAATTTGAACCCATGACCTCAAGGTCACCATAGCTCCACGCTATAATCCAATTTTTTTAGATCACGCTCTTTCAATGAAAAAAAAACTAACAGATTATTCATCTAAAGAAAATCTAATTAAAGTATGTATTTTTGAGATGGTACAAAACGTTTAAACTAAAAAGGTAATACTGAAATAACTCATATTTTTGTGTTACCTGTCGCTCAATCAAATCTTTCTATTTTGATTAATATATAAGCTACTTTTTAGAAGCATTATTTGTTCCATATTTAAAATATGAATTTCTATAATGTTCTTGAGTTGCAATATAATAATTCTAAAAAATATAGTATATGGTTATGAATGAAATTGGTGTATGAATTATGACTGTCATAAATATGTGTTGGGTGCCAGGTAACACACTTTAGGTACAATTAGTTTTTGGCTTGTGAAGAACTTTTTATTGAGAAAGCTACAGCCAATAAAAAACAGTGACTAAAATAATCAAAGATACACTATCAAATATTTTTTTAATTGAAAACCTTATTCCTTATAAATTCATGACTCACAGTGTGGAGTTATTCAACAATATAGTTAGGTCGATGACAAATCCATGCAGCAAGTACTGTGTGTCTATATTTTGTGTGTGACTGAATAGTGTTAAATTAAATTGAATTTTGGAAATATAATGACAGCAAATCTTGGATCTTTTTATTAGTATTAATTCTAGCTAGAGGCTATAAAAAGGTTGATCTAAAGGAATTTTAATTTCGATTCCCTCGGTTCTTTCGGGTATAACCGATCGGTTATCGGTTAACCGACTAACCGATCGTGGCTTCAAACGGGAACCGAAACCGAACCGATAACTGAATTTATCGGTTATTGGTTAACCGAGAACCAAATTTTTCGGTTCGGTTATCGGTTAACCGACTAACCGATGACCGAATTCCCGGGCCTAATCTAAGGATTAAGAATATTTTCGGTTGCGGTTTGCAATTTTCCATATGCACACACTATAGTCTGTACATGAAATGTTGTTGAAATATTGTATGGGGTTATTAATTAAATTAAATTTAAACTGATTAGATTAAGTAGTCGAGTCATGTTAAAATGCATATAATATCCAATCCACAACTACAACCAATCCTACTCTATTAGGTCTTAAAATGAGTGGATGAGATTAAAACTCACGTATTTCAATAAATAGTAGATAAAATATCAACAAAATGGTAAAATAGTCAATCTGTTATAACATAATAATTTTCACGGTTTTTTATATCAATGTAGCGTATTACAAATATCAACACAGTAACATGAAAATCTCAACACAAGTACCGGAAAATATCAATACGGTTTTATTGATATTGTACATGCGTGTAACTATTGAGATTGTGAATAGTGAACAGTGAACAGTGAACAGTGAACAGTGAAGTTATTATAGCAAACCATTTCCACATCTCACATTTTACAAAAAACTTATTGTAGTAGTAATAATTTATTTAATTAGCTTTTAAAAAGTGTAGACATCTTCTTCTTTAGCAACGAGGACCGCCATATTATTTATGCAATTTCACCTCGTCAATTTTAATTCAAAAATTCTTTTCAGCCTCTTTTATAATTCCAATTTGGACGATTTACTCTCTCCTATAATATGTCATTTTGTCCAAAATTCTTTTTAGCCCCTTTTACAATTCTAATTTACTTATTTACTCTCCTATAATATGAACTTGGTGAAGGCTGAAGAGTGTATCCAAAAAGTTTTTAAAAACTGAAGTAGAAAAGCACACAAAAAATGCTATTGGGAGGTGTTTAAGCCCTTCCCTTATCCTATTGTGTCTGCCACTGCATATATATTCCTATGTTCTAATTCAATTTATATGAAAATAATTGAGAAATAGCAATGATAGTATGTAAATTTCCACTTGCACTTTTCATGATTTTCGTTGATTATTTTTTAATTTCATTTATATGTTCATATATTTCAATTAAATTCATATGAGAATAATCAATGAATAACAATCTTGGTATGATAGGTAAATCAATACAAATCAATTTTGTCGAACTCCCGATCTTTTCCTTTATTGACTTGATATCTAATTTATTTTCTCATCGATTATCGTCTTGATTCTTCTTGTTCCATCATTCGAGCAAGGCCATGAGAAACGATGCACGATCATGTGCCATCATCTTCAGATCACCACCTCCAACACGTCCCTTGTGCGTTCCACCACTTTGGGATGTGCCTATTATCCGCGTTGTTCATGCCTTAAACAAATCCAGAATTCCTAATAGTCTACTTTTTCTTCTCATATAGGAATATCATATACTTATAGTAAGAACAACAATGCATAGAGCTCCATTCATGTAGAGTTAATACCTATATTGAATTAGTTGGTGAGAGTTTTTTGGTTACCACGTGAAGCTTCGCATGTGGTTTGGCAATCAAACCTAATTCTTTGTTTGGAATATTATGTTTTTATTTTTTACATTGTAACTCCCATTTTATTTTAGGAAATTAATTATGCGCGAATTTCAACACGATTCATTTTTCATACAATATTGGCAATGCCAACCAATCATAAATTGATAAAATAAGACTTTACTATAGTCGAAGGAATATTATTGTTAGGTCCACATGTAGTGTTCATGTGGGGGGCCTTATGCACCATCTATATATATATCCATTCGCCTAGTTTGAATTCAATACAAACATATCTCTACTACATATGATACATAAAGCGGCTGCAGATCATATATGATATATGTATTGGTTCACTCAAATCATGCATGTTAAAATTGACATTCGTAGTATGACATATCAGAAAAATCATGAAGTTTGGTCAGACTCAGGTGATTCGCCGTGCAACTTTAAAAATCAATCAGCGAAATCATGAAGTTTGACCACACTGTTTAAAATTCTTCATGAAAAACGACATGTTTAACTCATCGGTAATGATGCTTACGTATGATTTCACGAATGTCACGTCAGATATAGTTTCAGCAAAAAAATTGTCACGGGATAGTTGCAAACAAATCTAAACTTCATGATTTTTTTGAATAATTTTAAAAATTATGGAATAGACCAAATCTTGTAGTACTACTATTTTTTTGGTAATTTTTTTAAAAATGATAGAATAGACCGGATTAAGGATGGGATTACTCAATACCATATAAAGACAATTTTGTACATGTTGCATATGTTATTAAGTCTTCGTGGATTTTATTATTATCCTATAAGATCGTATTGAAACCGGACAAACAATCTCACTTTCTTCATAATCTTAAGTCTTTGTCCGAATAAACATATCGAATTAGCACCTGCACCTGGACCACACACACACTTAATTAATCAGTGTATATGGTAAGTATTTTAATTAGTACTTATTTGCATTTTTGGTTGCCTTTGAGTCTTTGACATGACAAGACCACTCTTTTCCACTAACTCTTTTCCACCCACTTTTCTTAACATTTCTTAAAATCCGTGCAATCTAACAAATTTTATACTAGTAAATTTGTTTTTTCTGCGTGACTTTTAACTTTTTTGATTCAGGTTTCCACTATTAGAAATTAGAATTGATTTGAATCCCTGAGTTCTCCCTTCCCTTGATTTTTGATAATGCATTCATCATCTTGGTCAACTTCGCAGTTATAGCTCTCGTCTCATTCTATCTCACTTTATTTCTATGTCTGTATCTCTTTCACAGTTTTCTTGCCCGATGCTGCGAATTCTTTTGACGTCGACGATGCTTATATCAGAATAACCACCCTGCATCTCTAGCTCCCTCATTCATCCTCTAATTTATTCTCTCTTACCACTCATCTTTTTACATAGAACAAGATATGTACTTATAAATGAAAAGGGTAATCTATCTCTCTTAACTCACTATTATATCGGTTTGGATCTTTAGCTTATGTCATTTATTGATAAGAGATAAAGGGATCTTCATCTACTATAGGTCGCTGGCTTCAATGTTAATCCAACACTATTACTTGACTCCATGAGTGAGTTAGGTTAGGTGTCCTAAAAATAGATTAATACTACTAGCATAGAGATTATAGATAGACGCCTCCCCTCCCCTCCAAATTTTTATTTTTATTTTTTGTAACAAACAAATTTAGAAAATGGACATATCCTTTTTTTTTCAAAAACTTAATTCCACTATCCCTTTCCAATCTACATATAAGTGACGTTTTCCTCTCAAGTATAAATTTTTGAATAATACTACGTACAAGGCACAAATTAAACCAAATTATCTACATTGATGCAAGAGAGAATATAGAAGTATTGTAGAGATGAATAAATCCAAGCAATGTATTCAATGCCATAAAGTTTTCATACCTTTAATTTTGCTTTTTGTTTTATTTTATTTATAGAAATACAGATACATATCATATCCTAAATAAATTGAAAAGACAATGCACACTTAAATGAGAATCGAATGAAAAATCTCTTATCAATGAGAGACACTTCATTCTGTATTCTTGCTATAATAAATCGAGAGAGTTACTATATACTACTACTAGTATTAATTTTAATCGACCCTACACAACTATGCCCACGTGAACTAGCTGCTCATATTAACGTTTTGCTGTCACAATCTCCCTTATACTTGCACATCCAATAGAGCCGCCGGCTGCCAATGCGAGCTACCGTGTTGACGAATCTATTGCAGCGACGAAAAAAGACTACAATCTATCAAGGGCGGTCTCAACTTGCAATTTCTTGGCAATGCGAATCATGCGATGTCGTTTAAGACGTGCAAGCCGAAGATTAGATGATAGTATATTTTTTAGTAGTTTTTGTTATTTAAATTATGTTTTTGATAATTTTAATTGTAGTTTTAGTTCTAATAAGACAACCGAGAAATTAAATGGGGATGTCTTTGCATGTGAGTTAAACGATGTTGTCTACTTATAAAAAAAAAGTGACGTTTTCTCTCTGGTTTTTACATACATATTTTTAAAATTTTATAGAATTCCAAAATAAAAGGTAATATTAAAATAGATTTATAGTTTAAATATCGGTTAAATTGCATTTCCTTGAACTAAAACTTGGACCTAAGTGCTGAATTGAATGTCCTACATAATGAATATGGTAGGGCGAGGCAGTTTAGTTTCGTAACGTCCTGTAACCAAACTTGAGACGTTTGAATATTCAAGAATCAAAAAAAGATACCACTACGTGCCAAGAGAGAGAGAGACAAAAGTTGTGAGGTACAAATTCTTATTATTACTTATTAAGTTTCAATTATAATCAATAATTAAGTTTTAGATTATAATTCATTGAATTTAGTTTATATATTTAAGCCATAAGTTTAAATTAGCGTATTCTAACTAAAACGAAAAAAGTTTAGTAGCTTTTGGTACTACTGCTGCGACAGTGGAATATCTTGTTATGCTTACTCGAGGAGCCAACAACATGCTTCATATTTTGGTTGGGCGCCCCTTCTGCAAGTTTGTAAAAAGTTGCGGATCTCTCTATTTTATGTTATTTACGGTCAAGTTGAATTGAATGATCTTTCAAGGATTCGAACTGAATTAGGACTCGGAGAAGAAAAGGTTAATTGTGCATCTTCGTTCGTGGATTAGATGGTAATGCCCCAAGTTTCCACTGTCGATTACCTCATTGGCAGAAGATTTGTAAGGAGACTAAGAATAGATTCTTTACTACCCATTTTATCTTTTTATGATACTATTATCTTAATTTCCAACTGTTGTTTGGATTGGGCATGTGTGCCCCTTGTTATGGAGTTAGTGCTTTATTTCTTTTGCTTGGTGAAATTGTTTTGTTTAGGCTTGATTTGAGTTTGTTCTCTAATTCCTATCCCTGCTCTTAGTTCTGTCCTTGTTGCCAACTGAAAAGAGAACCAGAGAACTTATTTATAATAAAAATTGAAAAAAAAACCCTCGAAATATGAAAATTGGTAAAAGAAAAGTACTAACAATTATAGGTTGTATTACATTATTCAATTGTTGACGAAGACTAGAAAGTCATGACACTAGGTGGAAAGTGTTGGTTTATAGGTTACATAAAAATGATTGTATTAGCACATAGTAATAGTAGTAGGAATACTATGTGGTAAATCAAACATTGTAATGAGTTTTGTTACAACCAATTTAGCAGTAGACACTTAGCATCTACACCACTAATCAAAGTTACCTCAATTATGGAAGCAATAATTAATACAACGAGTAAAACACTTCATTATTAATATAGATAGGCATTTAATTCTCTGTGACCACTTCTCTTTCTTTTTTATTTAATTTGCTAGTACTTCTGGTGCAAACAACTTCACATGACTTTTTTTTCTAATCTTCTGGTCCCATTAATTAATTAAATTTTTTTTTTACTTTTGTACATTAATATAGTCATTAAATTATTTTTATTGGTGGATGGTTTTGGACCTTGTGTTTAAATGTTAATTTTATGATCATAAAAGTTGTGACCTGCAAGTTTCTTTTGTTTACCATACTAATTTCAATTCCAATGGACATAGACCGAATCATATATGTTGCTTTATTATTGAGAATAATAGCTGTATTATTTTCAAATTGTCCAAGCCATTTCCAATAAATATATTCTTAATAGCTTATTGAAGTATAATAGTAGTCGAGTTATTTAGTCCAGCGCTTCTCATTACCAGTTGTTGCTTATTCCTTCTGAAAAAGAAAGTCTTAATTCTTTTTCAATTCATAGGTCTTATCTATTAAATTTTTAATACTTAATGACTAAATTAAAATTTCCATCCATTTCAAACATGAAATTCATTAAAAATTAGTATGCTAATACAATTTTAAATACGTTCTAATTTATTTTAAAAATTAAATTAATTTAATATGAAATGCGTATGCAAAATTAATTCAATTTAACTCGAACATAATGTAAAATTTAATTAAATTAATATCTATATTACTAAAAATTGAATGCGTATAACATTAAAAATGCACAATATTAACACACACACAAAAAAAAAAAACAGAAAAGCAAAAAAAAAGGTAAATAAAATATGTGTTGAATTTGTGTTAACAAGTTAAGTTGGTGAGTTAGATTATATATATGAGAGCAATTTCATTTGACTTGGAATTTATTAAGAAGCTACAATTTCATTCATATAGACACCATTCTTTATCAATATAAATTGTAAAAAATCCATGTCAAATTCATTTCATTCCCTACTTATTATTTTGCATATATACCGGAAACTAAACCACAATCGTAGTCTACACAAACATAAATCGAAGAACATAAAATGAGCACTACCTATCCAAACATAAAAAACTTGCCAAACAACTAGCTAATTTAAAACATACCAAAAATAGAAGGCACACTAAGTACAAATCTTTTACTGCTTGTGAGCAGTTTAATGTTTATTTTGACTATTCACATGGATCAATTCTACACCAAAATGGGTGGGTGCTCTCTATCTATATTGTCCTTACCCTACTATTATCATCATACGAGGTAAATTATTCAATTCAATCAAGCAAAAATTCAATAGCACAGAGAGAGTGAGATTGTCTCCAGCCCTAAAATCAGCCTTGGAAATGGCCCACAATTTGGACCACTGCACCAGAAATATGAGCAAGGCCCTCTCTTCTCATTCTAACCATTTCATTTATCTCTATAAATATACCTTACTCCAATTGGCCCTGTTGTATTTCCATTTCTAATTATTATTATCATTTAAATAAATTCACCACTCTTATATAAATCCTCCTCAAGAATCAAGATTCTGACACACAAAAATCATGGTACAAACCAAGAAATTCCGAGGTGTTAGACAACGTCACTGGGGATCTTGGGTGTCAGAGATTCGCCACCCTCTCCTGTAAACTTCTTCACACACACACACACACACACGCACTCCAATGCGTGTATATTTCCTTATGAATGCAAAATATAACAAATAAAAACCCTAGTTTTTTTTTTAGTTTCTAACGATTTGAGTTGGTTTTGATCAGGAAGAGGAGGGTGTGGCTAGGGACGTTCGAGACGGCGGAGGAGGCGGCCCGGGCCTACGACGAGGCCGCCATACTGATGAGCGGCCGGAACGCGAAGACCAACTTCCCTGTTCCGGCCGCTGACCAGGACGGTGGCGGGGGCAGCCAGATGCCCCCGCCACAGTCCAATATTCCGGATGCCTCGCGCTCAGCATCTCTGTCATCAATCCTGAGCGCGAAGCTCCGGAAATGCTGCAAGTCGCCGTCGTCGTCGCTCACGTGCCTGAGGCTCGACACCGAGAATTCGCACATCGGCGTGTGGCAGAAGCGGGCCGGGTCTCGGGCCGACGCTAGCTGGGTCATGACGGTGGAGCTCGGGAAGAAGAAGCCGGCCGCCGGAGACGCACCGGAGCCCGCGCCGCCGCTGCCGCCGCCGCCTGCGGTGGCCGGAAATGGGATCGATGAGGAGGAGAGGATGGCTTTGCAGATGATCGAGGAGCTTCTCAATCGGAATTAATTAATTGGCGTATGCATGCGTATTTTAATTAATTATTAGTGATTTTCTGATTTGATTATGGTCGAATTGAATTGATGTTTCATTTGATGTATATGGAAAATCGATAAGGATGATAGGAGTCGTGGGAAAAAAAAGGGGTTCCAAGGCTTTGTTATGTCCAATTTGAGTATAGTGTTTTCATCTGAATTGTGAAGGTGGATATAAATGCTATACTTCTTACGTATTGAAATATTTCATATTTTATATATATAAATGTTATGTAGGTTTATTTAATTCCACTGGGTTTTAATTAGTTATGAAATGTCTTGTCTAAATGAAATTGTGATTCTTATTTGTACACATACGTGATTTAACTTTAATTTGTTGCGGGTGTCGGGCCTTGGATAATTAATCGTATTTATTGACACATATTTATTGACTTGGTGAAGTATGATGAACTTGGATATTAGATAATTGGAATTAATTGTACATTAACCACGTTATCACTAATTTGGCGATGCATTATGATAAACTCCGAAATTTAGAATTACACATTCACCACGTTATCACTAAGCCAACATAACATAACGAGATCTTAGTATTTGTTTGTGGTTTCAACACGATCATAATGCCTATTGGTTGCTTCATAATAGTTCACGTTACATTATGAATTTATTATTTTATATGAATAATATGCGCGTAAACATAAAAGTATAAATATTTTCAAAATTGTTTGATAAACTATATAAATACAAAAGAATTCATAGTAGGAGTATTAAAAATATGGATTCACTAAATAATCCTTAAATAAATTAAGAATATTAATATAATTTATAAGTATCTCAATAGAGGTGTGATCCGTTGCTCACTTTTCTTAAGTTGCTAACTTGTTAACTCATAATGTAGTGTGTTAAAAATATCAACACGATGATAATGAAATGTCAACATAAACTTAAGTTGATATTTTAATACATTGTATTTACATTAATATTTAAATGTCAACATTGTTTATTAAAATATCAACACAAATATGTGTTTACTATGTGTAAGAACCCGCAGTAAATTTTTTATAATATATGCTTTTAAAATGAAAAAGTATTAAAAGAATAGTAGTAGTAGTAATTAATTAAACTCTAATTTTTACTATATATCGAGTCCGTCTAGATTCTAGTCAATGCTTTTTTTGGTAAAAATAATAAGATCAAACCATAAGTTGAAAATAAACATCTCCAACAAATATAATTAATTTAACCGCAGCCATTAATATATCTTCAATCTAAATTACGAGAGATAATTAATTGACATTAGATCATGAAGATTAGGTGACTTAATACTAGTACACATTATCAGTTGATAAATAGCTAGAAACAATTATCTAAGGAGGCTAGCTAACCAGCTATGGATTCTGTTGAAATAGTCGCTTACTAATTAATTAGTCAATGATTTCGTAATTATTTTTTGACCAATAGCAAACCCATTAACTCATCCCAATTAACAATAAAAAATTTTACTCCTATATATCGAATTTGAAAGGTGTGACAAACGTACTAAACAATACAGAGTATAATGGAATGTATTTGTTGATAAAACAAGAAGGCAAACAAATCAAAGTTATCAAACAATACAAATTAAGGTACAAACACAGTACTATGTAATAGTCAGTCAGTCTCCGATTTTATAAGCTAGCAATTTTATTCATTGAAACGTATCTATTACGTATATGAAAGGAGAGATCAATCAAATTCTAGTGAGATTTCATTTGAAAACCAATTGATTATAAGAAGATCTCACTAGGTATTTATGTCTTTTTTACTTCACATTTTTTATGTTAGTATTCGAACAAAAGTGAAATGTCACAACCAACAAAATTAGCACAAAGAAAGTGAGATTTTTCAGTGACTTGAATGATGAGTACACTGAAATAGTAGGATTTAAAAATAAAGTGGTGCAATAATAGAAGTCATTCACTAAGCTGAAAAAAATTGGTAATTGGAGCTATCAAAGTATTTGAATAAAAATTGCAGAATTGGAGGAAGAAAGCCATGTGGTGCATATTCCTCTGAATCAAATCCAGCCCCTTTTGATTGGCGTTGGTTTTACAAATGGCTAAAATTAATATTTCAAGTGGGGAAACCTACATAAAGTAGGTTAGATATGAATTTTATTGCTTCTACTTGCAAATTATTTATTTTAATATTAATTTAGTTGGTTGATAAATTATATATTTAGTTGATCAAATTATTTATTTTAATATTAATTTAGTTGGTTGATAAATTATATATTTTAATATTTAGTTGGTTTATTTTAATAGTTGGTTAATTTTGTATGTTTTTTTGAAATATTTAGCGTGATTGTGTGATTTGTTTTGGATCAGATCATTTGTTCCACAATTTACCGTGTCCAACTATTAGTAATAGTATATTTTAACTTACTTATTGTGTTTTTACAAAATAACCTTAAATGTGGGTTAATTAGCACTAATTTTGAGATTCAAAGATTTTTGCTTGAGAAGAGTCGTTGATTATTCAAATTTGTAGGGTATTGGTAGTTTGTGGTTGTTTTGGTGCACATAAGAAATATCGACTTCACTAACGACAGTTTGTACGATGAGAATATAATAAATTGATGAATATATATAGAAAATGAGACAAAAACATGTTACGATTTTTATTAATTAAAGTATGTTATAAGTATTCAATAATTAATACTCTTTTCGTTTATAAAAAACAGACATCACTAGCCCTAAAACAAAAAATAGACACTTTCTATTTACAGTAACAACCTTATAGATTAGATCTCTACTATTATCCTTAAAACACAATATATTTATTTGATAAAACCTAACATGTCAGCTCATTTTTACTCACAATTCTCCAACCATTTTATTAAATCTCGCGTCACACATATTATTTTAATTTTTTTAATACACAGACTAAGTACTAAAGAATCACAATAGTATTATTTACTTTGATTATTTTGAATTAAACATACATAAGAATCCACATCACGTCTAAATAGCATTCATTTGCATTTATTTCTGTAACTTTCATTAGAAATTTCTGCTCAGTCAATTTTTAGGACTGATATCACTTTCCATCTATATTTTTCAAGCTTTCTTCAAAGTTATGACAACCTTCGAAAAGTATAAAAAATACTTTTGAACTTTAATTTTATCAATAATTATATAATTAGAAACCTATGGTCAGAGTAAAAAAAAACTAAAAACAGAACAAATTTACTGATATATCACTAGCTGTTCCATAAAAAAGATGTTCGTATAAAATTGAATTATATTCAAATAATAATGTCACTAAACATAAAAGAGAAAGAAGCAAAATGACAAATTTCATGTTTGCTGCATTTGTTTTTTTAAATTTCCAAGGGGTCCATGAGCTTTCTCCTCAACCTTCTGCTGCCTACATGAGCACTGGCTGTTGTTGAGATTAGCTCCACATTTCAGGCATAAACCTCTGCAGTTAGGATCGCAGATGGCGCTAATGGTGATCTCAACGTGTATGAGGTCTCGTATGTTCTTTGAGATGTCGATGACTCTCTCTTCTGGAGGAAAATGCAGCTGATCGTCTATGTCGACTGAGGCATCATCATCATCCCCTGTTTCGAAAGTTTTGAACTTCTGTTCCCCGAATATCATGCCCATGTTTATGGTCTCCGGTTCAGCTATGGGCTCTTCACACAGTAGAAGCGTGAAGTTTGAGTAGACGCTCTGAGCGGCTGGCTCGCCACACCTTCATCGTCCGAAGATTAATCAGATCACACATTTTGTAAGATCATCAATGATAACTTAAGTATGTTACAGTATTCTACACTTTGATAGATCGAACATTTTGGGTTTGTTCGATCATGTAATCCCTCAAACACTCGATCCTATGTATTGTCAATCTAGTCAATCAACCAAAGTAAACGCCCCTAACGCGAGGTATAAAGCTTATAAGGAAAAGTATTAATTGGTTGCAATTCCAAAGACAAGTCATGAACCACTAGTAGTATAAGACATATCCCATCATGCTCACTAAATTTGGACTATCAAGGAGGACAGTAAGGGCTAAATCATATGAAAGCCAAAGAGAGAGAGATGGGTACGTCATACGTGTTGCAGGGAAAACGACAGAAAACACCAACGTTTAAGTCCCTTTGGCTATAAATCAACTTATCACTAAGATGTGGAACATAGCACCTCCACAAACATGGTAATAGCACAATGTCCCTTACATATAAAACTCTCTATAGGAACCTTTCCATGTGGACTTTTCCAATGTTAAGTCCTTCAACTTCAGTACAATAATTTATGATAGGGACTGTAGTTAATTTAAACATGATTTGAGCGATCCAGCGCAATTTAGTCAATCTATCCACTGAGCTATGGGATCATGTTTATTTTAGGTTGCCTGTTAGACTGGTAGTTATCTTTATCTTCTTCCACCTTCAGAAATAATGTCAAAACACAACATAAATTTGAGTTTGGTTCAATTTGTTTCTGATATTAATCTTGGCCAGGTCAGTGTTTGAAAGTATAAAATTTCGAATTTGCAGTTTTAGTGGATATTTTCAAAATTGTGGTGACCATAATGATAGAAAACAAATCTAAAAAGCATGCCAGACTTTAGAGACAATTGAAATAATGTTTACACAATTTCATTTACTTTATTTACTTTCAATCTTACATAAAATGAAATCAAACATACATCATATTCCTAAGAACATTTTCCTCCAAATTCCATAACAATCTTCTATTTCGTCAAGGCACTAGATATTGTAGTCTTATTTGAGCACACTTGTTTTAACAATTACACAACATATAACCTTAGTGCAATATAAAAGCACTTATAAATAAAATTCATGCTGCAGTACACATTTATCAAATGCTGCCTAGAAGGCACAAAATGTACGAACGTGGCCGAGGTCTGGGTAAACCTTTTAATGTTAACAAAATCTTGTTCTATAACATTTATGCTGCAATATAAGTTAAAATTTCAAATGGGATGAGTCATGTCCAAAAAAATATGTAAAAGGGGATAATTTAGATTGTAAAATTATTTGGCAAAAGTAACAACTAGAAACATCGGACTATGGTCAGGCAAGAGTTGGAATCGCAAGGCAACAATTCTGTCACTTATATTTGAAGGTGTGAAGATCACTACTTGATATAAGATAAGTTCCCAAACTTAAAGAGTAAAACTATTGTAATTGTAAACTCCTTCAAAAGATACAATAAAAAATATTTCTAAATGCCTGAACTCAAACAGAGAGAAGCATAATTATGAGAATTATTCTACAGCAGCTGAGTATCTATAATCTATAATAGCTGAAAGGTTGTCTTTTACAAGACAAGACTACTGGAAAAAGGCCCTAACACGATAACTATGTTTCTTCTTTTCCTAATATCACCATTACATAAACAACGTCAATTTTACATGGCATATTCCGGTTTGGAAATACCAGTAAATGTGCCCAGCAAGAAGAGAAGAATTGAATTGCAACGCATTCTGTTTTAGCTAAAGCCTATCTAGATTCTTCATCTATTAATGAATAAACTTATGCACAACATTTAACCCTATAATGCTTAACTCCAAAACAATGAGGTCATCTACCAAAACTCACAATACGTGATGTATGTCATTTCCTAATTCAACAATTCACACAATTTGAAGTGGCTTACATTTTGTGCTACGAGAAAACAGATTCTAAACAATCAATATGATAAACTCGTCCATTCCTCATATAGCTTAGGTTCAGTACATTAGACCAACATAATTAACAAACCAATTGATCCTAAACCCTATTAACATCCTATCTTCGCCCCAAATATATCATACGAAACAAACCGCAAGTCTGGAACTTCATGTGTACCACAAAATGAATCTACAAATACACCAAAAAAAGAGGTTTACCTATTGCAATTGAGAGCAATGACGGTTCGAACGATTCCATCCAGCCTCAGCTTCTGCTTCCTCCGCGTCACATCCGCCGAGATCAAAACAGGCGTCCCGTCCGGGAAATCCGCCACGGGCTTCACCAGCCGCAAGCCCATTTCGAAAGCCCGAGTTTTGGACAGGCCCGAAGAGACCTTTGCTAAGCCCAAGCTCTCAAGAGTGGTGCCGTACTCCAAATGCGATACGGCGCCGTTTCTTCTGAACATAACCGCGCCTTCCCACGGGCAGCCCTCATCGTCTTCGGCGGCATCTATGATTTCTTCGTCGCCGAATTCCCAGTCGCTACCGGATAATTCGTCGAATTGTGCGGAGAGGTGAGAAGTGGTACTGAATTTTGTGAGGGTTGGTATTGATGGGGTGAATCGTTTCTTTAGGATTTGGTGATTCGGTGTGAGGGGATTGTTGAGGGTTAGGCGGTGGAGGGAGCTGAATTTGATGGGAGGGGGAGACGCCAAAGGAGCGGAGGTGGAGGCGATGGGGCGGAGCATTTCGGCTTCGTGGAGCTGGAAAGATTAAATTATCCTCTTTAGATTGATAATAAAAATAAAATAACTATGGCAATCTTTGAAATTTAACTCAAAAGGTTATGATGGAATAGGTTAATTTAGTAATTGAAGCAAACAACTTAAAGAGATACATATTTACATGATTCAACTCAAAATACTCATAAGCAATTGTGTTGGTTATACTCATAAGCAAGAAACAGAGAATAAATTATATTATAATTGATGATTATAGATTATAAAGTTTTATGCTCTATATAAACATACAAGACACTATAGTCTCCCAAATTGTCCCAAATTGAAAGGTAAAAATTCAAACTTTAGAACAAAATTCGTATAAAATTCAAACTTTGGCAACTCGTGAAATTGGAACATTCAATTCCATATTTGTGTTTGATATCACAGAAATACATGTAGTTAATCGTGTATTTTGTTATTGTGTAATCGTGTTTAACTATAGCCAGGGATGGAAGCACCAACAACCTAACAACCATGTAATTGTTCCACCGGGACTGGCTCAGGCCACTCTCCTCCTCGATGGGTAAATGAATCAACTTGATTGCGACACATAAGTTGAATAGATTAAAAAGAAAAATGTATCATCTTTATTGCCGTAGAAAAAGTATTAAGAATTGGAATCGGATTAGCAGAAGTAATAAGCCAATTTCGATTAGGTCCGTGAATTGCAACGATCAATTGAGTTTCGAGCCGAACCGACAATCCAATGCATGTTGTTAGAAATGCGTCTAACCAACCAATCTACCAACCACTTACTTCACCGACGTATAGTCACAAAATTCGATTCACAAAAAATCCAAATTGAAGGGTCGTGATGAAAGCGAAAGCTGAGGACTCTTAAATTCGCCACCAAACCTGGGACGTGGCTGTGCTGAATTCATCGCAAAAGCAAACAAAACCTAAAATTCCACCAAATAGATCTCAATTTCTCGAACCAGCGGCCACTTCACTCACACTTCTAATCATGAAACGCCTCATTTTCCTGCTAATTTTCGCTCTCGTCTTCTGTTCTGCACAATCAAGATCCATTATCCCGCGCCCTCACCCTCATCCATCTCTCCAAATCAGCAACAAAACCCAGGTTTCCACATCCGACAGATTTTGGTCTTAATTTAATGATTTTGAAAACCTAATTTTGAATGGGTATTTGCAGAATGAAGCGAGCTGTTCGTTTACTGTAGTCATTAGGACCAGTTGCTCATCTACTCGATACACGCGTGATCATATCAGTCTTGCCTTCGGCGATGCTTATGGAATTCAGGTACTCATTTCTGCTTCTAATGTTCATTAATCTGATAATTGTATCTGCTAATCTGTGTTGATGAATTTGTATGGTTAAGCAAATTATAGGGTTTAAATGACAGGATTACACTAGCTAAAATTTTCAATTATGAAATTGGGGTAAATTAGTGAACTTAGTTCTTGAGAGCCGAGTTCAATTAGCTCAGATCAGCTGGAAAATTGTTTTTGCTTTCATGAAAAATGAGGATTTTCTAGCAGTTAAATTCGTATTAGCAGTCTGTTTCAAGTAATGTGTGTGTGCAGGCAAGATTTGCTGCTAGTTAATCACATAGAAAATGAGTGTTTAATGGTTGTTTTTGCTGTGATACTTAATATTACTATTTCTAATCTATTTGTTTTGTTGAAATCGCAAATTAAATAGCTCATTCTAGTTTAGCAAATTTCAATCAGTCGAATACGTTTTCAACTGTCATTTCTTGATGCGAATAGTACATGCCTGTGTTGTTTGAGGATCAGCCTTCATAATCAGATCGCAGATTTAGTAAGTCCATGCCATTTTGGTTTCTTGTTTCAAAATAAGAACAAAAAATGTAGTCTATCTATGAAAGAACCAAAGATAAAGTTGGTTAGATTTTAAACTTAAGGTGGTTCCTTTCTTAGTGTCTTCTGCCCTGACTCTTGATCTACTATAGGTTTATGCTCCACATCTAGACGACCCTGCTTCAAGAGCGTTTGAGAGTTGCTCGACTGACACGTTTCAAATCAGTGGACCGTGTACGTACCAGATATGCTACTTGTACCTCTACAGAAGTGGGTACGATGGATGGATCCCGTACGATGTTACAGTGTATGGGTATAACTCGAAGCCCGCCACTTTCTACTACAATGTAAAAGTACCCGGAGATATTTGGTATGGTTTTAACTACTGTTCCGGAGCCAGAGCCACCTCATCAGCAGCGACCAAGTAATCTTAGTTCTCGGTTGATGCATGGTTGTATACCACAATCTAGAATAAGAGGATGTAGCTTATGATCACTTCTTTGTTGTGTAGACCAACTTCTTCTATCTCAGTACCACCTTTGTTGATCTATGTTTATATCTTCTTCTTTATCTGAGTAACTTCAATTATTTAACTTTAATGCCTGCTTGTTTTCACATATTTTCAGTTTTGGGAGCTATAAAATCAAATCACTGCTCACACAAAAACCATTAGAGTAAAATATCATTGTATACTTAGATCTCTACGAAGATATGTGATCAATCTACGAAAACAGAGCTTTAGACTTTCAAGATATTACACTTTCTGCACATAGCTTTATAGAGATCTTGCAAATTTATTGTTTTTGTTCTACATATCCTCTCTCTCTCTCATTGTAATCAAGATGAAGAAGGGGGCATGGCCTTTGCTTTCTCCCTGAGGATGAATTTCTGAATCTTGCCTGTTGAGGTCTTTGGTATATCCTCGAAAATGACGGTCTTTGGCGCCATATAATGAGGTAAACGTTCTCTGCAAAACTCTATTATCTCATCACGGCTAACCTCAAATCCTTCCTTCAACTTCACAAAGGCGCAGGGCGTCTGCCCCCAGTGATCATCCGGTCTTCCCACAACCGCTGCTTCAAGAATCGCTGGATGGCGGTACAGCACTGTCTCGACCTCGACTGTGCTTATGTTCTCGCCGCCAGAGATCACCACATCCTTCAACCTGTCCTTAACTTCTATGTAGCCGTTGTCGTGCTTCACACCAAGATCGCCGCTTCTGAACCACCCCCCTGCAAAAGCTTCCTCCGTGGCTTTCACATCTTTCAGGTATCCACTCATCACAGTGTTTCCTCTAAGCATGATCTCACCCATTGTTGCACCATCCGCAGGTACACTCTCCATTGTCACCGAATCTCTCACATCGACCTCCTCGAGAGCGTAGTGCTCCACTCCCTGCCTCGCCCTGATCCGATACTGCTCCTCGCTAGGCAACGAGTCCCACTCAGGCCTCCACAGACATGACGTGGCTGGCCCATAAGTTTCCGTGAGTCCATACAAGTGCGACACTCTGAATCCAAGCTCCTCGATCCTCTCCAGAATCGAGGGCGGGGGTGGTGATCCGCCGGTCATGATCTCAACCTTGCAAAACAGCGGCCTCCGGTCAGGGGAGTTCATGATCATGTTCAAGACTGTCGGAGCCCCTCCCATGTTGGTGACAGCTTTTGCAGCAAGTGTGTCGAATATTTCTCTAGGGGAGACACGCCGTAGGCAGATGTTTGTGCCACCTACCGCCGCCAGCCCCCAAATGAGGCACCAGCCATTGCAGTGGAACATCGGCACTGTCCAGATGTAGACAGGCATCGAGCTCATCCCATGAGCCGACAGTGTAGCTAGGGCATTCAGATAGGCGCCTCTATGGTTATACACTACCCCTTTCGGTCGCGATGTCGTGCCAGAGGTGTAGTTCACACTGATCGGATCCCATTCCGTTCTCGGCCGCCTGGCCTCGTATCCTGCATCTCCCCCGGCCAGGAGGGTCTCGTATTCATGAGTGTCGTTTGGGATGGAGGCGGAGGCATTAGGGTCTGAAATCAAGACGAGGAGTGGGGTTTCGAGCTCGTCTTTCGCTATAAGATCAAACGCGCCCTAAGCAATATGGAGCAATTGGTGATCGACGAAGATGATCTTGGCTTCAGAGTGGCGGACGAGGACGGAGATCATGGACGAGTTGTGGCGCGTGTTCAACGCGCAGATGACTGCTCCGGCCATCGGCACTGCAAAATGCAGCTCTTGCATTGCAGGTATGTTAGGCGCCAGTATTGCTATCTGTTCAGTTCAATTCAATTCAACATTTTTAATGAATTTGTTTTGCAGAAACCATGAATCCTCCCAAAATCCCCAAAATCGAATCCCTAATTACCAAATTAGGCCAGTCACTCTTACTCACCACATCGCCGGTGGAAACGCCCAAGCGTGTGAGGGCAGAAGCGAGCTTCACACACCTCAGGTGAGTCTGCTTCCAAGTGAATTCAGCATAGCCGTAGACGACTGAAGTTCGATCTCCGTAAACCTTAGCGGCTCTCTCCAAGAAGCTCACCGGAGACAGCGGCACGTAATTCGCCGGCGAACTTACCATGCCGTCCATTGACTTCCACGACCAGGCTTCCGGTGATTGACAGAGACTCCTCCGAATTGATGTGCGGCGGGTCTCCTTGGTGGCGCCATTGAAGAGCCAGCTGGTGCAGATTGAACTCCGCCGCCGGAAAAAGTGGTTCATTGTCGGAAGGGGAGAGGATTTTTGTGAGCGTAGATCACATTTCAAAAATGGGGTTCGTTTTGAAAAGGGCAAACATCGTACTTGCCACCTTGATGTCGACTCATTACCAAATCGTTATCGACCGTTAAATATTTCTTCTTTCCCTTGTTATTGATACAATACAGACATTTCTTTTTTATATGAGATTTAAGAATTTTATATTTAATAGACTAAATGATGTAGAACAGTAGAAATGGAAATAAGAAAGAAAAGATAAAATATAAGAGATGATAAATTAAGTAAGATTAAATGTTGCCATGAAGGAAATTAAACTGGGAAATCTAAAATTTATAGTAATAATAAATTGGGACTCTTACACGTGAACAGACCAAAATTAAAAACGAGATTTTTTTTTTGCAGATGGAAAAAGTAGGTGTTGAGATATTCAGAATATGAGAAGTTAGTCTAATAAATTTCAATACTTCTGATAGAATTTTACCGTCACTACACACGTCAAAAAACTATGTTTATCAGCAACAATCCAATCCAACCTATGATTAAACTATGTAGTAACTTCTTTCTTTTGTCTTTATCTAAACTATCGCAATTTGCGTGATAAAAATAGAAGCAAATAACACATGCAAACGAATGCAATTACAAGCTAACAACTATTTGAAGTAACTAATTAGTAGAGTGATCTTCAAGATCAATAGGATTGCAAGTTGCGCCTGTCTATTTTCTACGAATCGTACATTGTTATTAATTGTGTGATTAATGTCCTAATTTTGTGAAAATTTAAATGTGTCCCTTTGTGACTTAATCCGGCAATTTCATTCACATTTTGTTATAAAATACGTGTCATAATCAAGTAGGAGCTTAGGGAGTACAAAATATCACATGAAATTAAATTAGATCATACGTAACACTATTTGGTTCCATCGATATAGTTGGTGTGTTCTTGAAGAATTTGCACGTGTCGCGTAATTAGTGGATTGCATATATACGGTTGTATATTCCAATTATTAACCTCCACATGTGGTCAATGGTTTTGAAATATCCAAAACGACATCTTTAAGTCACATAGCAAAATTGAATTCGCACATATAAGGGAAACAAAGTATTAAATTTATTTAATTAGGATTTCGAGGTACCTAAAACATTCAAAAACTTGAAGCATAATCAACGTATTGTTCTCGACGTGCCATGTGTTCGCATGTGATCCGATCATTATTTTGAAGCCTAAACTTGATCTTTAAATTAGCTACATACATTGACATTTTTGTTCATTTATAACTTAATTATATGGGAAATATTTCAGCATGATTCCGTACATGATTTCAAATGGCCAAAACACATCATTACAAAATCTAAAGATCAAATATTTTGAACGGCAAACGGCCAAATAACCCATCATTACCCATGAAGTTTAGTTATATTCTAGTTTGATTTACCCTATTATATGACAATTAGCTAAATTTTTTTATAAAGTTTGGATTATTTGTGCAATTATCTTATACTCCATGTAGTAATAATTCTAGTCGTCTACATGTAATATATTATTCATATTTTTCAACCAAATAATGTCGATGTCTTTAAAAATAGATAATGTTTAATTCGTCTGTAGTGACTTCCACTTAAAAATTTTGAGCTATCACATCAGATACAATTTCACCAAGAAAAATTCATCGCGGGGTAATAGTAAACAAATTGAACCGTAATTAGATCAAACTTCATGATTTTTCCTTCAATTTGCCCTATTATGATTGCAAGAAACAAGAAAATATGTGTAGGAGCGTTTTTTTTTCTTGGAAGAAAGAAAAGAGTTAAATAATGATGTAGTCCAAGGCAAGCTAATCAACCTCTTGAAGAAATCACTCATAATCCTCTCTTTATAATTGTGGGTTTTATTGCATCAACAGTCATAACCAAAAATTAGTATCCAAACAAAGTCGTTGTTTTTGAAGATATGGTGAGCTCTCTCTCTCTCTCCATCTCTCTCAATCTCTCTCTCACACACACACTCACATACTCTAATTAAATAAAGTTATTTATTGTGCAGGATTATCATCATGTCTCCATATTATTCATGCTACTATCGTGCATTGCGTCTTGTGCATTTGGAGCAACAAACATTTTTAACGTTTTGAGTTATGGAGCTGTTGGAAATGGAAGAGCCGATGATTCTCAAGTAATTCACACTCATTTTTGAAAATATTTGATGATATTATAATGTTATTATAATATTATTTAATTAAAAATTTCAGGCATTTTTGAAGGCTTGGAATGCAGCATGCCAAGGTCAGGCCAAATCGGGTGTTATTCCTGTAGTTTATGCACCAGCAAAGAAGACCTTTCTTTTGGATCCTTTGACCTTCAAAGGCCCATGCAAATCTCCTCGCATTTATATGCTGGTATTCTATATATATTCTCTTTTGTCTTTCAATTTAAATAAAACCAAAACAATTATCCACATCTTTTTAACATAAATCACCTTCTTCTAATTTTATACAACTCCATTGCACTGCAAATGCTACATGCATGTACAATATGTATTGTTGCACTTGCATCAGTGGCGGATCCATAACATAATTTTCGGGCAAATCCATTAGGTAGGACATGCTTTGCAGCCTGAAGTAAACGGCCAGGAGAGGGAAAATGGTTTTTTTGGTGAGGGTAAAATTGTAAATTATAACGTCAACCATGGAATTTCTGATCGACCTAAAGGAAACTTAGGCTCTTCTGGCGATCTGGAAATCATAAGTAAATTTTATTACTCACAAGAATTAATACAACCTCAAATGTTCCTACTTTGTTTGGCCACTCCTTGAATTGCGTGTGATGATATTGATTGTATTGTACTCCTGAAATCATGATCAACCATCTTCATGTATATGTTGACATGTTGTCTGATTATTACTTACTTTGAGTAATAAAATAAACTTTTTAAAGTCCTCTTTCAAGGCTTTCTTGCTTCAGTGACAACTAATGCCAACACATCCGACAAAACATCCCAACGACCGATTTTCGAGATTCATTAATATCTGCTACCTCCAATCAATAATTCTGATTATTTTTATATAGACAAATTGATAAAATAATTATGAAATTTTGTGAAATTAATATTATTGGGATGCAGGTGTCTGGAAATATGGTAGCGCCGGTAAAATCAGCATGGAGTGGGAAACAAGTAGAAGGATGGATCATATTCACTAGTGTGAACGGACTCGTTATCAAAGGCAAAGGCGTGTTTGATGGCAAAGGCGATTCTTGGTGGCCTTCTAGACCTTGTTACAATGATCCAGCCAGAGTAATTCATTTCATTATTTATATATCATTTCAAAATTTTCCTAATTTATTATAGCCATATAAAAAAAAGTTCGGGTATGCATGGTCCGAGTCGATGAAATTCATATTATGTATATCAAACTTGGAGTTCGATATTCGTAATCTGAATTGTTGAATTCATATCATGTTTACCAAACTTTTCGCTTACACTTAATTGAAATGGAAGTTAATTAGGTGAATGTGTTTGATTCACAGGGTGTTTTGTGCAAGGGGCCAGCTGTAAGTTAATCTTAATTACTTTTATACATTTCATAATTAATTTATTTAATTTGTAAATGTGTTTTGTTTGTTAATTAATTAATTAAGGGGATGATATTCCGGAGATGCAACGGGCTAAGACTGGATGGATTTACGAAAATTAACGGACCAGGTAGCCATATGGTGATTATGTCGACTAATGACGTCGTCGTTACTAATCTGGTCATAATCGCTCCCGGGGATAGCCCTAATACAGATGCAATCGACATCTCCGGCTCGACAAAAGTACAAATTAGAAATTCCTTCATTGCAACAGGTGCTTAATTAATTCATTAATTTTCCCTAATTCTCTTAGTAGCATAATAAACTGAAGTTTAATTCTCGATAAATAAAATTATTGTAGGTGATGACTGCATTGCTATAACCGCGGGATCTTCCAATATTGATATCAGTGGAATCACATGTGGGCCCGGTCATGGTATCAGGTCACTCTCTTTATCCCAACGAAGATAATTCACTTTCTTTTTTTTATACTCCCTATGTTCCATAGTAATAGAGTAATTTTGCCATTTTAGTACGTTTCATAGTAATAGAGTAATTCCTCTTTTTTAGTAAAAGTCGACGCATTTTTTTCATACATACTTTACCCTCTCTTACTTTTTTCTCTCTTCATCTCTCTATCTTTTTTTCATTTTTCACTTTATTCTTCTTTTACCTAACTCACATAACACAATTTTTCTTAATCTCCGTGCAAAAAAGAAACGCCTCCATTACTATGGAACGGGAGGGAGTAAGTTATAACATAAACAAAAATGACTTAATGTATTATGTATATATGCAGCATTGGATCCTTGGGAGGTGGAGGATTTGATGTGGTTGAGAACGTCCGCGTACGAAATTGTACTCTAAAAAATACCATCACTGGAGTCAGAATAAAATCGGTACAGGTACAATTAATTAACATCTATTTAATTTAATTACATTATGTTTAATTAATTAATTAATTAATTAATGCTTTGAGTAATTATTTACTTGGTGTGCAGGGAGGCACAGGATATGCAAGAAATATATCATTTCAAGGAATAAAGTTTGAGGCTGTGGATAATCCCATTGAAATCGAACAATTTTACTGCCCACTGAAACAGAATTGCAAAAATGATGTACGTATAATTGATTTAACATATATCTCATATAAATTTCATAATTATTTTTTAAAAAAAATCATTTTTATTATGTTATACAGACATCAGGAGTGGCCATAAGCGATGTGACATTCAGTGCAATAAGTGGAACTTCAATTGCAGAAAATGTGATTAGTTTGAAATGCAGCCAAATAAATGCATGCAAAAACATAAGATTAGATCGAGTTTACATCAAATCAACCACTCCAAACAAGAAAGTTTCTGCTGCTTGCTTTAATGCTCATGGGATAGCCACTCACACTAAGCCAGCTGTCAAGTGCCTTTTGCCTTAGAATTATCAAACTCATTTTTCTTCATTTATATCCAAGAAATTACACGTATGTGTCACTCACTGACTATGAGCATGTTGATTATTTCTGTTTATGTTAGCTCTGGATAAATAAAATTGGTTGCTTTTCTAGATTCTTGTGAGGTACTTATATGCTGATATGAAATGAAAAGAATTAGAAACAGCAGTATTAAGTATACTGACAAAGTGACCTTATGTTTCTCAGACAAGAATCCAAGCTTTGTGAATCAATGATATAATAAATTATTTTTCCTATGACCTACAATAGCACTCTTGGGCTTTCTTAAGCTAATTACAACTACAAAGTTTCCCAGTTCATGTCATTTTTCTTGATGGATCCGCGAATTTTTGATGTTAGCAAATGCTGGTAGAGAATGAAAATACAGACACAAAGAATTTACGTGGTTCGATTTACTGAAGTAAATCTACGTCCACGGGAAAAAGGGAGGGCAAGATTGTATTGCTTGATCTGTTTTCTACAGCTTACAAATACAAACTTGCTATTTGCTATATGGTGTTTTATCTCTAGAGAGCTTAACCTTCTCATATCAGATCTAAGTTCCATTTATATCTTGGACTAAGATCGTGGCTTGCATCACCACCCTAAGTCGTGGATGTCGTGTAGGTCATGGCCTAAGATCGTGGATGTAGCGTAGGTCATGGCCTACGATCGTGGCCTGAGTTGACACCACGTGGTAGTGGGTGTGTTGGACATCCTGTATGGGTCCACTAACTCCTTGTTCGGTCGAATACTGAGACCGAACTGCTTTGGTTGCCGATCTGAGAGTAGAGCTTGATGCCGACCTGAGAGCTGAGCTTGATTGGTTGGCTTTTACCGAGCTGTAGGCTGAGGCCGAACTCTTTGGTAATGCCGAACTCATACTCCTGCTTTGGTTGCCGATCTGAGAGTAGAGCTTGATGCCGACCTGAGAGCAGAGCTTGATAGGTTGGCTTTTACCGAGCTGTAGGCTGAGGCCGAACTCTTTGGTAATGCCGAACTCATACTCTTCCTTGGGCTTTGGGCTGATGGGCCGTCATTGCTGTTGGGCTTGTTTAGTACGCACCCCATCATTTCTCACAACTGCAAAATTTAGAAACTGAAGCTCACAACTTCAAAGCTCTAATAATTAAATACCTTTTCATAGGCTTTTCCTGTAACACTCAGCACCCACATTTGTTACTGCTCGATAACAATACATTGTTCGCTACCGCTTTAGTGAGGCATGACCTGTTTCTCCCAAATGTTTGTGAAGTTTATTCCTGTAGCAGGATTGGGATTGTTAGTAGAGGTACTAATTAGAGAAGCAAAATGGGAGGAATTTGAATAGAAAGATGATAGTAGTACTTGGATTCAAATTCTTCTCCACACTTCTCACACATGTTGTCAGCACCTCTTGTTGAAACCTGAATATTAAGAAACTCAGTTATGAAAAATGTCTACTTCTTAACTTATCTATCACAACAGATTGTTTACACATTCTAGAGCAATACAAATTAACACAGGCTACCTTCTGTTTTCTTCCTTTGGATGCAGCTTTAGACTTGGCAGCATTTTCTTTCTTTCCAGGCAATTTCTTGTTTGCACCTTGCTCTTGATGCTGATGAACCTTCTCCCTCACAGCATCTTCTGTCCTAGTAGTCTCAGATTCCGGTGGAGGTTCAGATATCGACTCTGTAGCATCACCATCACACTCTTCATCTTCCTCAGCCTTATCTTTTCTCTCTGCAGTGCTAGGTTTTGCTGGTTCTGCATCTTCTTGTCTTCTCCCTCTCCGCCTCCTGCGTCCCCTGTTACTTCGCGAGCCCTTTGTGTCATTATACTCCATGAAACCCAATTCATCACCATCAGACTCCGTCTGAGTTTTGGCAGCTGGAGCCCTAGGCTGATTTCTTTCTTTGTTCCTACTCCTACGCCCCGACAACATAGCTTCAAAGACACTCGCCTCATCACCATCATCATTGTCTTCATCATCCTCTTCATCTGGCCCCATTCCTTCGGCCACTCCATTTCCTCCACTGAAATCTTTAGGATCCTCACCCTTTGTGTTGTCATTATAGTCCGTGAAATCCAATTCATCGCCATCAGACTCCATCTGAGTTTTGGCAGCTGGAGCGCTAGGCTGATTTCTTGCTTTGTTCCTAGTCCTATGCCCCGACAACATAGCTTCAAATACACTCGCCTCATCACTGTCGTCATCATCCTCTCCATCTGGCCCCGTCCCTGCGGCCACTCCATTCCTTCCACTGAAATCTTTCTCAAACTCCACTGCTTCACCGGATTCATTCTGTCCATCATCACTATCATCTTCTTGAATACCAATCCCCGCTTCAAATTGCTCCCCTAGTTTACTTACTCCATCATCTGCTGACAAGTAACCAATGTCACTTCCATCATCAGCATCTACTTCTGCTTCACATTTTATATCCTCTTCAAGGAATGCTTCCCGCAGCTGTGCCACCTTCTCTTTGTGCTTTTTCGACTGCTCGTGATTCTTCCATTGTTTATCACTCCTGAACTTCTTGCTACATGCTACACAGTAGAATTCGCTCTTCTTTTCCTCCAAGGCATCTTCGCTCTCATCCTCCTCCTCGACCTCCTCTACTTTAGCCCACTCAGGTTCCTCATAATTCCTAGCCTTCTCAGCTTTCTGTCTCTCCAACTCTTTCTTCCTCTGCTTCTCCTCCTCTCTCTTTCTCTCCATCTCCTCATTCCTCTTTATCTGCATATCAATCACTCTCTTATCCCTCTTCTTCACAAACTCAGCCAATCCCCGAACCGTTTCGTTATACTCTCGCCTCGCCTTCTTCCTCAGCTTCTTATTCTCCTCTTCCATTAACCTCCTTGACTTCCTGTTTGGGCCAGCCATAGCATCATATTGATCTGCCCAGAAGAATTCCAGTATTGTTGTAAACCCTAACCAGTAACTATAAAATGCTGTGACCTGCATCATTAATCAATTTTCAATTCAATCATGATATCCAATCAATTCCATAGTATTGATTCTATAATTAAATCAAATCTGCAAATATGAATTGAAAAAAAAACGGTTACCTGAACATAAGGACTCTCCAAATTGCCCATGACCGGAGCTTCCCTTGGCAGAGGCAGCCTCAATTTCTTCGCGAAATTCAACTCATTCGCGTAGATCTTCTCAAACAGATCTCTGTAAACTTTGTAAAACCCCCTCCCGGAGTCGGAGTAGCCGGAGTAGACCGGATTCGAGAAGAAGGAAAACAAATCGGGGACGAAACCTGAGGTGCCGCCGCTAGCGCCACCGGCGGAAGAGGAGGTGGAGGAGAATAGGATCTGGTTGCGGTGGGAATCGTACCAGGCGCGCTCGCGGTCGTCGGAGAGGACCTCGTAGGCGTTGACGAGCTCCTGGAAGGCGGCGGTGGCGTCTGCCTCGGAGACGCCGCTCCTGACGAGCTTGTCCGGGTGGCGCTGGAGTGCGAGGCGCCGGTACGCGGAGCGAATTTCATCGGCGGAGCAGTCGCGGCTGAGGCCGAGGACTTCGTATAAGCACCGCTTCTCCGATGAGGCCATTTGGCGACGGTGTTTCTCTCTCGGCGCTTTTGCGTATAAATACGTTATGGTTAGTGTCGGAGAAATTCAATCCAATTATAAAATAAATAAAATTAATACTAGTAAAACGAAACGAAATAGCCCAGCCATAGCCCAGCCATATCATAAATAGCCCAGCCACATCAATAGCCATATCACTAAATAACACAATATACAGAATTTAATTTACGAGACATATACGGGAAACATTAATAATACTATTTTACTTTTAAAAAAATACAAAAAATTAAAAAAGTACAATAAATTTTAAAAAGTACTAAAATTTTAAAAAAGTACATTAATAATAAAAATTACATTAAAAAAAGTACATTACTTAAAAAAAATCACTCGGTGGCTCCCTCGATTCCGTCGTCACCGTCGCCGTCGCCACCGCCTCCGCCGCCGCCACCGTCACTGCCGTATCCGTCGCCACCGCCTCCGCCGCCTCCGTCGCCACTGTCACCGCTGCCTCCGCTGCCACCGCCTCCACGCAAATCGTCATTCATGCTCTCGAGCAATGTGAAGAGAAATCTCTTCTCCTGGGAGTCCGTCGCCGCTCGCCATTCGGCTAACGTCTTCACCATCATCTGGCGCGTTTGTTGACGCGTGAAGTACTTGAGATCCTCTGTAGACTGGCGGTCAAAGGGGGATGCCGACTGGACCTCCTGGGAACCCCCGGCGGCCCCCCTCGCCGCCCGTTGCGCCCGCTTTTGCCCAACGGGGCGAGGTCGGCGGCCGAACGAACGAGGGGTGGGGAGCACCTGGTCCGTCTCGGGGAGGTCGTGGGAACCACCGCTGCTGCCGCTGAAATCCCCGGTATAGTTCAATCGTTGCCGTTTCGGCCAGCCAGCATCGACACCTACTCGGAATTTCTCAGAGTCGTTCAGCACAAGATAGCAGTTCCAGTAGGTGAAGTCCTTATACAACCCGGGCTGGGGGAAGGCTTTCTCCGCTATCCTCCTGCAGTCGTCCTCCGTTTGGCCACTACTCTGCATGCGGAGGGCGTTGGCGTACAAACCCGAAAATCGGGAGATGGTAGCTCTGATTCGGTTCCACGCCTTCCGGCAATCCTCCCCGTTGTGTGGCCTCCCCTCCGGGCAAAATCGTTGGTAGGCTGCTGCTACCTTGCCCCACATGTACTCCCGCCGGCGTCCCCTGCGTCGCAGGTACTCCCGCCGGCGTCCCCTGCATCGCAGGTACTCCCCCCGGCGTCCCCTACGTTGCCGATCCACTCCCGGGCATCATCTGCATATTGGGTGCCCACCCCAGCATCATCTGCATATTGGGTCCCCAACCCGGCATCGCCGGGAACCCCCCCGGCGGACTCCCTCCGGTCGGCATCCCGGATAGCATCTGCTGCCACGGGTACATGTTGTAGTACCCGGGCATCTGATTCCATCCGCCTCCAACATTAATTGGGGGAGTTTGAGAATCACTCGTCCCTGAACTAGGCTCGTTGTTTAGATCCATTTCTCGGTGTTGATCTTGTATAGAAATTTAGATAGAGAGAGTACTCGTTAATACAAGTGGTGCGAATGAAAATGAAGTGCAAATCGCGTATATATAGTGTCGGGAAAATTTTAAAAAAAAACAAAAAAAAAACCGATGGGCGATGCGCTGGGCGATCCCGACGCTGCAATGGCACCGAGCGGATCGCCCAGCGCCCGGCGACCGCCTAGCGCTAGGCGATTTTTAATTCCGAAAAACCGCTCGGCGGTTTTCGGAGGCTGCAATGGTTCGCCTAGCGACCGCCTAGCGCCGGCGCTCGGCTAGGCGGTGCGCTAGGCGCCATTGTGGATAGCCTAATAGTAGAACTACTATTAAAATTAGTGCTAAACTTTAGGAACCTGCTATGCTTAGTGTTGCTGATTTATTTAGTTTGTTATTGTTATCATTTTGTTCTAGATGATTTAGTAGTTAATTTAATTTTAGTTCTTCTCCTTTTGTTAGTGGCAGATATGGGAAAAGTGGTAGAGAGTTTTTTAGAAATTTGTTGAGTAGTTGCCTATATATATGCGCTTTCCTTTCTTTCTTTTAACTACTTGTTACGAATTGGATGATTATATCTACAAAATACGAATCTCATGTAATGGCATATAGCCATATTGAGTACTTAGAACACGTTATTTTTATATTAAAAAGTTAAAATTTTTTACATAGAAGAATTTGTCTATTTATATTTGAATTACTCAGGGAATATGGCACCTGAAAATATGATAGTAATTGACCGATTTTCATAAATTACTTATCATATGTTTTTAAAAAATGAAGTGTAAATTTTTTTTAATCAAATCACAATTTATATTTATTTTTTAAATACTAATTAACTGATAGACGTAATAACTAGAATATGAATATTTTAATTAAATTATTTACTATAGAATTTTATGAAAAAAATTATAATCAATTATTTTGAATAGACTATCCAAAATGAAAAATAAAATTAATTTTCAGCTGTCTTATTTAACTCTAAATCCATATAGAATAAGAGGAATACATAGTAGGCCCAACGGGCTCATTCGTGTGCATAATCACATGATGCTAAATGGCGTGCATTAGTTTTCATTAAAAAAAAATCAATGTTTCTAAGTACTTCCATCATCCCTGATTAAGTGTTCGAATTTTTCATTTTGGTCCGTCCATATTAATTGTAACAGTCAATTTTATTATTTTTAGTAATGAACCTCACATTGCACTAACTCATTTCTCTCTCACATATCAGTAACCTTTTCAATTCACTTTCTTTTACATTTATTAAAATTTACACTTATTGAGGAACGGAGAAAGTATATAAATACTCTTATTTCCCTTCTACATCTCTTTCATATTTTACTATTTTTTCTCTCGTAGTAATTAAAACGGACCAATAATACCCATTTACAACAAAGGCGGATTTAGCTTACGAGGGCATGGGGCAAATGCCCCTCCTCATTCATTCATTCATTCATTTCCTTATATATTTATACATGGATTTCTCATTATATACTTCAACCACACTAAATGTCTCTTCTCAAATACATAAATTTTTCTTATGTATTAATATTTTTGCCCCTCCTTCGGTAAAATCCTGGCTACGCCCCTGATCAGGAATTGGCTGTTCAAGTGAGCGATATCAGATTTACCGGACTCTCGGGGACTTTGATGACGAATAGGGAGATGGTCAGCTTCCGTTGCAGTGCCGCCGTTCCGTGCACAAACATTATAGTGGACGGAGTGAACATAAAATCAATCGATGGGGGCCAAGCCCGTTCGGCTTGCATGAATGCTCATGGATTTGCTAGTAATGTTGCAAGCCCACCTCTTGATTGCCTAAAACCATAATTTGGTTTCAATATATATGAATGTATTCATTATATATATATATATATATATATATATATATATATATATATATGGATGTATTCATTTCCTTTTTGCATATTTCCTCCTTTTTCCTTCTTGATCTCAGCCCCACGAGATTGATGCCACGTGTCATTTAATAATGCAGATTTTCAGTTGAATAATGCACACCGACTAATAATGCACCATTATAGCGTAATAATGCAGATTTTCAGTTGAATAATGCACACCGACTAATAATGCATCATTATAGTGTAATAATGCAGATCATCTGGACCGTTGATGAATGAGATCTAACGGCCCATATTAAGAAGAATAAAGGATCTAAGGGATGAATAGGAGAATAACACTCCCCTATATATAATTAAATTTAAATGTACTGCTTCTCATTTAGATAGTGTCATAGTGCAGTCTAGTATAGTAATAAATGGGCTATGTGGCAATTTTTGTTATTTTGCTTGTTGTATTTTGTGATGGTAAAAATAAATGCTTAAAACTTTTTTATTATGCAAAATTTAAATTTATTCAATCGAATAATTGGAAGAACGTATTAAGCGCACGCTCCCGTGCTCACACATTAAAGACAATTTGAAACTATATACTCCCTCCGTCCCAGTTTTAGAGTCACATTTTGCCATAAAAGTCCGTCCCAGTTTAAGAGTCACATTTAGAATTTTCCATATTTAAATATAAAATTTTACCCTATTATTCAATAAAATTACACTCAAATATCATTATCTACACAAAAATAAAGCAAAACAAAAAATAAAAAGTCAAATCATCTCACTTTTCACCAACTCACTTCATTTATTACACGCTCCACCATCTCACTTTATTTATTATACACTCCACCATCTCACTTCATTAATTACACACTCCACAAATTCATTAAAACTCGTGTCATAACTAAATGGCACTCCAAATGTGGGACAGTGGGAGTATCATATTCAATACTAAGTTATCATAGAGATACATGCATATTAAATGTAACTGAAATGAATACATTAATGTGAATAAATAAAATAGAAAAACACCAAAATCAACTACTTCATATATTGTGAAGAATATACATTGATATAACTCAGCTAAGGATAATATTAAAGACTTCATGAAATACTTGTGTATATTGTTCAAGAAAATGAGAAAATAACAGATTTTACCAGGTGGAATCGACGAAGTCCTTGAATTGTGGATTACCAACAAACGATATATTGGTAAAGTCTATAATTACAAAACCAAATATTTAGTGTGAGAGTCACACTACCTAATGATGAGAAAGGCCAAGAAAATTAATTATATTAGGATAAGATCACATAATTATAACAGAGATTTTTCTATAAATAAGTCATTGCCAGGAACATCAATTTCTCCGACATAATCTTCATAGAGGCTAAAAACCCCGTTTTCATCGACCAGAATTACTGCCCTCACAAGATATGCGCTGAAAAAGTAAGTAACGAATGTCTAGACTGAAATCACGAGAGATGTGTGCATATGTCGTGTACTGATCATCCATTGTTTATCTGCAGAAATCAGCAGTCAATGTGAGTGATGTGGGATATTATGGACTTCGTGGCACATCCATCAATAAGAACAATGCTACGATTACCTTCAACTGCAGCAAGACGGTACATTGCACTAACATCAATGTGGACGATGTGTACATAAAATCGGCAGGTTCAAATCAACCAACAAGGTTCATGAAACAGCTCGCGCATTGATGCCGGGATTGGGTTGCCTGCTGAAGTGAAAATTCGGGATACGGATATAAGGCATAGGCTGCAGAAGAGTAACAGAACCGTGACATGTGTAACACAGGCGTCCGTTTTGTACATTTAGTATATCCATTAAATAAAGCTTCTGCTCTTCTTTATCAAAGAAAACTACTGTTAGCTCAAGTTGAAGATGGTGTTTATATAAATGAAAAAGCATTTCTAACTTCAGTGAGAATAGATGAATAAGGCAAAATTAATAACAGGTAAAAAAAATTATTCATTCAGCATATATATAGATTGTTCTCCCACATGACATAATATCATATAGTATTTGCTGCTCTTCATGAAAAGAGTGCAGAAAAACAATTTCTATATGTCACAAGAATCTGAGCGACCGAAAATATTGTATCTATTATCTGCAATGTTGTCATACATGAAATCCCGCACGAATCTGCAAAACGGATAACGAAAGTGGAATAAGACAAGATAGATCATTTCATAAATTATTAGAGCAGAAAACTGATATTGTCTTACAATGGTACAAATTGGAGAAACAGGGCCAGCTGAGGAAAGGGCAAATCAATGTATTCCATTATCTTTAATACAGCTTCCGATTTTATATAAGACCTGAAATAACTCCACGTTAACGCTTCTTAAATACATTCGTTATGGCCTGCAAGAAAACTCTATGGTATGTTCAACAAGGTGTCTCCTGAATCATGTCAAATTTTGTCATAACTTGTGAAATCACAAACTACTTTTGCATTACTAAAGTATTTCCATGGAATATGAGAAAAGATTCAATTTTTTACATAACCATCAAGCATGTGTCAAAATGTATCTAAAAAATTGAAACCAAACTCAACATTTAAACATAAAATTTACCTGTCTTTTTCAACAAGAACAACACTTGAAATATCATCAGGAGCTCTTCCCGATCTCTGCAATAACTTTTTGCCTGATTCACTTTGCAGAGCCTCAAATCTAATATTTCTGGAAATTGAAAACAAGGCTAAATCACAATGAAAATTCCATCTAATAATCAAGAAAATTGATTATATAAATCAAACAAAAGGAAAATCCAACCTTCTCCTGTCATTATCTCGAACAATCTTCACACCTCCATTACACAGATTGCAGACACCTTACCAAAAGAAGCAGACAGATAAATCAAATAAAGGAAAGACTATTTCAGAAATTGTTTATTCCTAAATCAATCAAATCAAATTGCTAGTTGTTTAATCGTACCGTCGAAGAGCATGATTGGTCGGGAATCCTGCTCGAAGAAGCTCGCGGTCTCCTTCACCCAGTCCACCGCCGGCGAGTTGCTACGAGGCGGCGTTGATAGAGCGGCGGAAACGTGAAACTGGCGGCGGAGTGGCGCGGTTACGGGAACGATGAGCGCCGCCATTTTGAGTAACGGAATCGTTGGCAGCCAAACAAACTGAAATTAAATGGATACGCCTTGTCAGAGCACGACGAAATGACTGATCCATCCCAATAATTACTTCAAAAACTAGTTGTTCAGTTGGAATTAAGGAGGGTAAAAACGGTATTCCAGTGTTTCTAATGTGGCCGTGCTAATTTGCCACGTATATTAGATTTTCAGATAAACTAGTGGTTTCAGATAAACTAATTGTATTAATTTTTCTTTATTTATGACTCTGAATAATTAATAAAATAATGCATCAAGTTTTTTTTTATTTTTTTATGTAATTTATAAAATAAATTTGTTGTTAGATCAAATTAAATTTACAGTGTAAAATAAATAACCCTAAACATAACCAATCGAAAATATTTATCGGATGAGTACTTGTCTAAAATATCAACATTAGCCTCTAAAGGGTGAAAATTTTCAAATGTTTATAATTAGCTCAAGATAAAAATATTATAAAATGCCAAGAAGAGAGGAAAACGCTACAAATTCATTGGCAATGTGATGTACAAGTCATTACATAAAAAACACTACAAGATTCTTACATCCCAAACAAATGAGACTTGAGAAATGCTGCTTAGACCCAAAACAAGAATACACTACAAAATTCTTACATCCCAAAACAAAATGAGGAATGCTCGCTCTGCTTAGACCCAAACCATAACATTAAGAAACCCAACATATCTCAAATGGAAGGAGAGAGGTCAGATATAAGAATATGTATTCCTTGCTCAACATCCCTATAAATGTCATAAATTTGCAACAGATCGTTTCCGGGCAAGAGCTCTCCAGCCAATATCTCGTCTGAAGAACCCACCCGGCCAATTCACTTGCTCCACAGCTTGGTATGCTCGATCTCTGGCCTCTTCAAGATCCTTCCCTTTAGCAGTGACACCAAGAACACGCCCACCGGTAGCAATGAAGTTCCCATCAGAGTCGAGGGCTGTTCCAGCATGGAAAATCTTTACACTTGGAGCGACTTCCTCTGCTGCCTTGAGATTTTGTATCACTGTGCCCTTTTTGTAGCTTCCCGGATAACCCTCGCTTGCCATTACAACAATCATCGCGGATCCAGGAGACCACTCCAGGGATACACCACTTAGCTCTCCTTTGCTTGCTGAAAGTAATACTTGTGCCAGATCCGACTCCAATCGAACCATCAACACCTGAAATTTAAGACATCAACGGCCACATGAGCTATTGGACTAGAGCACAAGTCCATATTACGCAACCATTCAATGATAATGGGAACTACTAAACATTTACTCAAACAAAGATCTTTTACAGCTTTCCGGATCTTTTAGTTCCATGTAATAAGTTGAGAAATTCAGACAAAAGAAAGAGGAAACAGAAAAACAAAAACAAGAAAAATTAAGTGGGGGGAAAAATTAGATAAAATCTAGGACAAACCTGGCACTCGGGATCTCCAAAGCGGACGTTGTACTCAATCAGCTTCGGTAGTCCGGATTTCTTCTCGATCATTAGCCCTGCATACAAAACTCCAACAAACTTGCGGCCTTCTGCAGCCATTCCCTTCACAGTGGGAAGAATTATGGATTTCATGACAACAGATTCTAGTTCTTTTGTTAGGACAGGGGCAGGAGAGTATGCCCCCATGCCACCAGTATTAGGCCCAGTGTCACCATCGCCTACTCGTTTATGGTCCTGAGCAGATTCTAGAGGTACAGCACACTCCCCATCGACTAGAGCAAAGAATGATGCTTCCTCTCCTTCAAGATATTCTTCTACGATGACACGACACCCAGCAGAGCCAAAAACATTATCCACAAGCATAGAATCAACTGCATCAAATGCTTCATCGATTGTCATAGCAACAATAACACCTTTTCCAGCTGCCAAGCCATCAGCTTTAACAACAATGGGAACACCTTGTGCTTCAATATATGCTTTTGCAGCGGATGGATCGGTAAAAGTTTGATACTGCAACATCGAATGGCAAAATGTAAGCCTTTAAAGTATCACGAGTAAGACTATCTAGGAACAAAAGCTAACATGTAATGAACCTTGGCAGTCGGGATATCGTATTTGTCACATAGCCGTTTCATGAAGTCCTTTGAACCTTCTAAGACGGCGGCTTCTGAAGAAGGGCCAAAAGTAGGAATCCCAGCCTTCACAAGATCATTAGCCAGACCAGCTACAAGGGGGGCCTCTGGTCCCACTACAACCAATCCAATAGAACTTTCACGGCAAAAGGCAATCACAGCTGAGTTGTCAGAGATGTCGAGATCTTCTATACAAGTCGCATCGCCCGAGTCAGAAATTCCGGCATTCCCAGGAGCACAAAGCACAGAAACACAGGATGGAGATCGCTTCAGGGCATAACAAAGAGCATGCTCCCTTCCCCCTCCTCCAATAACCAGCACAGCTATTTTTTCCCCTGCAATGCCAACTACAAGCTTAAAAACAGGTCCACTAACATAAAACAAAAACTCATCATTAAGCATTCCTCACAATCTATTCATTATCAGATAAGCAAGTACTAAGAAATAAATTTTGACATTGTGTAACATTCAACTTTTCAAGCATCAATTTTTCTAATTAATTTCTTGTACCAATATACTACTAGTACTATATTGGATATTACAATCATGAACTAATCTGATTTTTGTGTACAAGTTGAAAATGTATATTCCTACCAAAAGCGATACAAGATTCTGACAAAAATTTAAATTGATCAAAAGTGGTAGTAGTAGTTTTTAGCATCAGAAATTAAGTAAAAGTTAAGCTTTCTTACTCAAAAAATTCTGAATTTGATATACTACATCTTTGCAAGACGAAAATTACAGCTTGGGAATCAAAGCATTCATCAACAATTTCCAGAATTAGAAGAATAGGAGGAGAATCGAGAATGCACCTGCGGAATCTGCATCGAGCCCAGCTCGAGTTCCGGCAAGGGAGTCAAGAACATCCGATGCCCGGCGCTGAGCTGAGTCGACCCGGAGCTGCTGGAAGCGGCGAGTTTGGAGGTGGAGAGGTGTTGCTGCAACGTGGTGATGATGAAAAAGAAACCGACATGGGTTTGATGTTAGAAGTTGTTTTGGTTCGAGTGTAAGAGGGTTTGGAAGATGACACAGGTAAAGGCTCCCCATTTCAATTAGGGTTTCTCATCCAAAGCCATATTTTAAATCATAGGAGGAGTATGGAAGAAACCTTTTTCCTAAAAGCGTATAAAAAATTACAAAATGATTTTTTTACCATATTTAATTCTCCTGTTTTACTATGAACATATTTAAGTAGTACTAGAAAATAACAAAATGATTCAAATATTTATATTACTATAAAACAAAACAAACATGATTTCTCTTCGTTGGAGACTACATACTGTTAACTTTAAACATATGTCAAAAAATTATTACTAATACTCCTTTTAGATTAAAATAGAACTCAGTTTCACAATTTCACTAATGCATGCCACGTCAGTAACCAAACCTCAACCGTGTGAGTCATACGTGTATTAAGCAACCAATCAAATTTCGCCGCTGCTGTCACACTTCCAACACACACCAACATACTTGATTCTCCGCAAATGTAGAAAATTTGCAAGATTTTCAATTTGAAGAGCGAAGAATCTCTGAAGAAAAAAAGATGGGGTGGATCAAAGACACTCTGACTTCTGTAAAATCTATCCAGTTGCGGCAGGCCCTCCATCAGACGATCAGCATCGGTTCCTTCTCTTTCTTTCAATCTCTTTTCTTTTTCCCAGTTGCTTCATTAGAATCTAGATTTTGCTTGAATTGTGTTGTGGAATGCATAAATTTTTTTTTCATATGTACATATGCTTCAATGCTTGCATTTGATCTGTATCTCCTTGTGCATTTCAATAGTGGCGATTTGGGATGGCTAGAGAGTTGAATAATGAATCTTTCCTCTCATTATATTTCGTTATCTCCATGTAAACATATTGTTGCGAAGGTCATTTTTGTAATGGACTTTGAGATTTAGCTATGAAGTAAATATTTTGAAGATTGTTCTTGAGTTGGCAAACTAGTTGTTGGTTAAAATAGTTGAGCTTGCTAGAGAATGCTGAATGTTGGCCTTAATTTCTATCTAATTCATGGTTGTATAATTCCAGATGGTTAAGGGTCTAACATATGTTTAAGAACCCTAGATCTTGATTACATTTGTATTGATAATAAAGCTCTTATGTCGCATAATGGCACTTCTTAGATAAACTCACTGCTGTTGAAGCCCATTGCTATTGCTTGAATATTCGTATCCATATGTTTGAATGTGTTTCGTATATTTCTGGGGCAATGACTTTAAACTAATTGAATGTGTTTCTTTGGAAAATACTTGGTAGGAATAGCTATAATTTCCCTTTTACATGTAGTCACGCATATTTTTTTTTAAGTTTGAGATTTCAAAGGTGGATCAAGAAGTGATTTGGTTGTCTTTTCTTGTTTTTCTTCTTTTATGGCTTCAGGTTTGATTGTCACGTCGGCATTGATGATATGGAAGGGGTTGATGTGCATAACTGGAAGTGAATCCCCGATTGTCGTTGTTCTTTCTGAAAGTATGGAACCTGGATTTGCTAGGGTGAGAAGAAATCATATGTTTCTTTTATATTACACATTTAAATAAAACTATTCCTTTTCATTTCTTGAATCCAAAAATATTCTGAGGAACTAAATCTTTTGTTTACAGGGAGACATTCTATTCTTACGTATGAGCAAAGAACCAATTCGAGCAGGAGAGATTGTTGTGTATAATATTAATGTAAGTTTATTTTGTTTACTGTTACAGTTTTCAGAGCTCCTCATCAGTTGTTGTTGATATGAGTGTCTTATATCTTTCCTATTTTGGAGGCAGTTTTGCTTTATTATTTGAATGAAGTGTCTCGTTTGTTTTTCATATCTGTGCCTCCGAAATTGTGTTTGGATGGATTCATAGACCAGTAAGTGTTGGTATATTCAACTTGAAAATCTTACTTTATCCTTAAATTTAAATATTTGTTGGAAAAAATGTAAGCAACTTGAGTAGTATCAAGTAGGTATTTCTTATTCTTGTTGCTTTTTAATTGACATCTTGTGTTTTCTTATTTTCAGGGACGTGACATTCCAATTGTGCATCGTGTGATCAAAGTAAGCATTGTGTGATCACGACATTTTGCTTATGAACTTTTGTTTGTGGAGGTGCTGGGTTTTTGCTCTGTGGTATTGAGTGCTTCATGCTAGGCAATGCTCTTCCCGTTTGCTTTATTGCTAAATCTTCTCTTTATCAAAATTGAGTGACATGACAAACACATTTTGGTCAAAATTCAAATTTGTTTGTGTTTCTTCGTAAGCATTTGCTGGATGGAAACGAAGTTGCATTTTGTACCATTATCTAATGTTGTCTCGATTTTCCATAACTAGGTCCATGAAAGGAAAGATACAGGAGAAGTCGATGTCCTCACAAAAGGTGCCAAACTTTGATCTCAGGCTATATTGATGTCCCTTAACACACATGTTATCTTTCACTCTTTTCAACGAATTCAGCTAATTGATATGTTTGATTTTTTAAAAAAAACATACGAGTTCAGCCGATTGGTGTGTTTAAATCAAGAAGTTATTTTCACCGGTTATTCTTGATATACAAAATTCTAGCCTCTTTCTTCATAGACTATAAAATGGGTCACTTCTGATTCTGTGTCTGCAATTTTGACTTGGTTTCCTCTCAGGGGATAATAATGGCGACGACGACATAGGTTTATATGCTCCTGGTCAGCGCTGGCTGCAGCGAAAACACATCATAGGAAGAGCCGTAGGGTATAAGTCCCGTATCGAATATTCTTAACTACGGCTCTAATGCATCTGCACCAAAGCAGGGTCTATTCTGTTCACCAAAACATGAATTCATTTTACTCAGGAGTCGACAAATTTCTTAATGCCTTCGTTGCAATTGCTATGAATAAGAATCTTGAATCATCTTCAATTGTTTCATCATTCTGAACTAGAAAAGATTACAAATTTAGAACAAAACCTAACACATTGATCATCGTCGTTGCCAGATTCTTACCTCACGTCGGTTGGGCCACCATCATTATGACAGAGAAGCCATTGATAAAGGTCCGTTTGATTCGATTCATCATCTCCATCTTTAATTGTCTTCGATTCTTGCTACATTTCCCTCTCATTTGAAAATGGTGTTAATTTTAGTTTTACTTCAATCCTCTTGCAGTACATTCTTCTCGGTGGACTGGGGTTGCTCGTCATTACGTCGAAAGACTAACAAAACGAAGCTCGATCAGAGGATCAATGCATCAGGTTCTTTGGTCCGATCGAGATTAAAGACCGAGTATAGCTACTGTTCTTCCATAGTGTCCAAAGTTTAGAAATGCTAAGATTTCATGTGCTGACATTATTTCTGACCAGAATGTTACTCTTTATTCAATTTAAAAGTATTTTTATTCATATTTTAAGGACCCAAAGCATTGTCGTTATAATGTTGATGTTCAACCTATGACTCAATACAGTTTTGGAAAGGGAAATACTTGATATGTTTATATGATAAAGGCAAAACAAAAAATACAAACAAATTTAGAGAGTAAAATGGACTATGATTATCGTATCACTGGGTAAGATTCGCACAATTCACTTGAAAATTACATTGATACAGATAGTAAACTTATAACAAATTAATACAACAAATGTGGCTAATACTTCAACTAGGCTAAAAAAAAGGGGCAAAATTTGTACCTCATAATTTGAACTCGCAGAAGCAATCAGGCAAGGCAGATCCTACGCCCATTACATAATCGTTTCTATGAACCTTCCACAGTGCTTCCATCAACGAGTTCCCCTCGAGCCCCTGTGAAGTAAGAACTGCAAATGCCCTCCGGCTCAAGAAAAGCGTTCTGTGTAATCCCTTATAAGCACGCATAGCTGCAACCATTTTATCCATATTGCCGAAATATGTTGCAACATATGCATCACTATTTATAGACACATAGTAGTCCAATGCAGCTTTGGTGTTCCCATGCATGTTTCTGAAGTCGTCGCCATCTAAAAGGGTGGATTTGGTATAGACATTTGCATATACCGATGTTAGGCCTTCAAGTTCCATGATACCATCCCCAGCTGCCAAGTATATATTTGTATCTGTCGGTATAGCAAGAGCTTGAAGGATTGTTGTAGTTTCATTTGGTGTGAGCGGACACTTCCCCCTGCTTCTCCATAGACGAGCTTGTTCTCCAGTCCACGGCTTCCTGTCGCCTCGTGCAGCCTCTATTGCTTGGACAGATTCAGGAGAAAGGCTGGAGTACTCACATTGGCTATAAGCTACCATGTCTGGTTCAAAACGCAGGTGAAGCACAAGGAAGGGTTTGGGTATAGCTTCTAGAAGCTTGGAACCTTTCTTCTCCAATTTTTCGTTTAGCTGCAGAGCGGTATAGCAAGCCTGACAAAGAGAAGCTTTAGCATACAATGGATACCTGCAAGAAGAGTGTTTGCATTAATATATTGAATATCAAAATAGATGGAGATTTGTTAAGTGACAATGAATGGCATCATCAACAGCAAACAAATATACCGAGATGAGAAAAACAGACAAAAGAGAGTAAAGTGGACACAAACTAAGAATGGCATCATCTGAACTAATATTAGTTAAATTACCTAAGATACTTTTTGCTTTGGAAAACAAGATAATGACAATGAAGAGCTTCGAATGCATGCATACCTGTCCCTTCTTTGGCTCATTGCAGGAGTAATTGAGATGTAGCGGTGCTCTAACAGCTGTGGAAATACAGTCTCTACATAATCAAATTGTCCTTTACGCTTGCTACAATCAACTCTAAAAGGCTCTTTAGATACAAATTCCGCAGGCACCTCTTTGACTACCTGAACATATCCATTCATTTTTTCAATGAAGTAGTCCACATCAAATACATCTCCAAATCCACTGCATTATAAAATTATGAGTCAGGAAGATTCTTGATGCATTTTGGTAAGAATATAACATATACGATCTGGTTATATCGAGATGGGGATATAATTAAATAACGGGACTTGAGTTCAACTCATCAATTATAATACTAAAATCCTTGAACACGGGTTTGGAATAAGAGAAAAAGTCAATCACAAATAGTTATTTAACGATAGAGACACTGAAAGAACAATAAGTACAATTGCATAAATTATGAAAATCTGTTTTAAACTTTTAATAATTTATCAAAATTCACTATTTCAATGATTGCAGCCGATTGATCACTCATAGACAGACATATTCATACATATAAATGAAAGAAAAACAGCATGCTCATAGAAGCTATCCAACTAAACGGAATCATATCTCACCTAGATTCATTCCAATATGCAGCAACCTCAAATTTTGGTAAAACGAGAGTGGCATTCAGCAAGCGAGCAATACCGACACCATCACAGAACTGCAATCATCTCCGTCAACAAATTCTCACACAAAAATCAAAAGTTAATAGGTGACCAATACAAAGATATGAAATGGAGCACTCACATCCCTCCTCATCTGATTGAGACCACCATAGCAATCAACTCGAATATACCCATTGCTCCTTTCTGGCAGAGCTGCAGCAAAAACCAATGCAAATGTCTGCATTTGATGCCAGTCAATGTTGACTTAGAAAAAAAACTGCACCATAATCTAAACATATCTTCACGTTTTAAAACAAAACTCCCAAGTCCATCCTACAAACTATCTTCTTTCTCTTTACACAACTAATAATAATTACGAAGAGCTTGATAAAGAACTTGAACTGTCAATTAAGCATCCAGCACACAATCATGTGATATACACATAAATCACAATACAATGATGTCTAACCATAACAATCGATGCATATCCCCAAATAGAAAGCTATAACCCGATTTTATTGACCTAATAAATACACATAATTTGATACGAGCCTCCAACAGCCCGGGAGTAGCGACCCGCTGGACGATCCCGTGGCTGGCAACGCGACGAGGGAGTCGGAGACAGAAGAGATGGAACAAAGGGAGCTACAGCAGCCACAGTCGATCGCGACGACAAGGCCAACAAGAAATCGACGTCCTCCCGAGAGGCTTGGCGACTTCGTCGCCAAGTAGGCGTTTTTTATGTTTTAATTAATTAGTTTTGTTTTTATTTTTATCTCAGAGAATATTATTTTTGGTATTTACTTTACGTACGAGTCGAGCGTAATTATAAGCTCCGTTTCGGATTTTCTTTGTTGATTCTTTCCCGAGATGACTAGGAAGTCGAATCAACCCTAGGGTCCTTAGATTATAAATAGGGCTTGCCATTCTCTTTTTTGGAACACAATAAAAATATCAATTTGCCCTATCTTCGAGACTTGCAATTCAAGAAATCCAAAACCCTAGCTGCCCGACGAGAAGCTCGCGCACAGCTCGGTTTTGATCGCCGCCGACCCTGATCAAGGGCGCCGGGAGTGTTTGAACGTAGTTGGGGGGAAGAGGACCCTTAACATCTGGTGCTTTCATCCGTGTACTCATGAATCGTTTCAATAATTATGGTAAATCTACATGGGGCGTTAATCGCCCGGATACGTTTCCTAATGGTGCGTCTCGACGACCGGACTTTAACATCCGACGGAACGAGGTCTTCCAGCGCCATGATATCGATGACGAATTGGAGAGTCGCCCATCAGGGGATGCACATCGTGATGATCCCGTGAATAAGAAACTTGATCGTATACTAGACAAGATAGAAAGGTTTGATCAATGGAAGGACGCAGCGGATCGTCGCTTCGACCGTTTGGAGCCGGCGGCAGCACGGGACCAAGAACCATCCTTTGGGTTCGACGCAGCGGGCGACGATGAATATGAGGAGTTCAGGAGGAGAAAATCGGGGGAGAGGGGTTACCGCCCACGAAACCCTAGTTTCGCCTATCAAGAAGGGGAGTCGGACATGAGGGGTCGCCGAGCCGAGAGATTCAGCGGGACCGCAGACTGGGACACTCCGGGGATGAGGTATGGTCGGCCCACGTTTGGGGGATGGCAACAGCGGTCAGACGCGCCGACGTCTTGTTGGGACCCCCCCCAACGATATAACCCAACCGCGGCGGGGTCCGACAGGAATCCAGTGTCGATGAAGCCTCCAAGATTCGATGGGAGCGAGGCAACGAATTGGATTGCCCGGGTTCAATATTATTTTAATCACGTCATGATGCCAGATGCCCAGCGTCTTCACTATGCAGTTATGTTATTCGATCCACCGGCATCTGAATGGGTTTTTAATTATTGCGCGAACAACGAGTTCGTTACATGGCATGAATTTTTGGAGGATGTTCGTCACCGCTTCGACAGACAGAGCTTCAAAGATTACTTCGGATTGATTGCTAAGTTGACTCAAACCGGCTCAGTTCTAGAGTACCATGACACATTTGAGAAGTACTTAAACCGGGTCCACGGGGTCCCGGAAGCAAAACTTTATACCCTGTTTGTGGCGGGTCTGAAAGCGGATATTCGGGAGAGATTGACGTTACACTGGCCAACGTCTCTAGCGGCGGCCATGGCGTTAGCTTTGGAGATCGCTGATACACAGTCGGATCGCATCAATCCGCAACCCGTTACGACGTTCCAGCGCAGACAATGGTCGGGACGCGACATACGCCCCACTGTGACCCCACTGGGTACCCACCAGCCGTCGCCCACGGCCGCGGTGACGAGCACCACGACTGGCCAGAAGAATCTGCCGAGGGAGCCACCGCGCCAGCCATTGATCCGCGTCTCCCAAGCCGAGCGTTCGGAACGTTCGAGGCTGGGCCTGTGTTGGCACTGCCCGGAAAAATGGGTGATAGGGCACGTGTGCAAACAGCGGATACTTTGTTACGCGGATGAGGATGAGGGCATGACGGCCGCCGAGGTTGGTGAGGTCCGAGAGGAGGAGACGTTGACGGACGTAGCGCATATTAACTCCCTTGACGGGGGCCGTCGCTCACGGCCGCTCAAGGTCGTGGGCCGAGTTAAAAACCGTGAAATTTCCATCCTGGTGGACACGGGCAGTGACAGAGACTTCCTGCACCCGGATATAGCCGAATGTCTACACCTACCGCTATCGCCCATTCGGCCGTTGCGGGTCTTCGTAGGGAATGGGGCTGCGTTACTGTGCACTCACATAGCGAAAGAGACGAGGTTAGAGGTGCAGGGCGCCGTATTCACAGTGGACCTCCATATTTTACCGATCCATGGTCCAGACGTGATATTGGGAATGGATTGGCTGGAGTCGCTGGGCAAAATTTCTGCAAATTTTGCAAACAAGACGTTGGAATTCGTCCACAATGGGGAACCGTTCACGTTGCAAGGTATCACGGTGCCACCACGACGTCTGAATGCGCATTCCATCATGACGCTCCATTCTGCCGCGAACGTGGGGGCTTGTTTTGAAATCGTCCTATTGGAACGTGAGACAGACACCGCGGGGTTAGAGACGTTTCCCGGGGACTTACCAGCAGGGATAGCCGGGGTATTGGAGAATTTCCGGGCGGTTTTCAGGGTGCCGACGGAGATGCCGCCGCCAAGGCAGTATGATCACAGGATACATCTGCAGCCAGGGTCCAAACCAGTAAATGTGAGGCCGTATCGATACCCGTATTTCCAGAAAAACGAGATAGAGCGGCAAGTCCGCGAGATGTTGGAGCAGGGGATTATTCAACGGAGCAATAGCCCTTTTTCGTCGCCTGTGCTACTGATACGAAAGAAAGACGGATCCTTTCGTTTCTGCATTGATTATCGGGCCTTGAACAATGCAACTATCCCAGACCACTTTCCGATCCCCACCGCGGATGAGCTATTTGATGAATTGGGGAAGGCAAGAGTTTTTTCTAAACTGGATTTGCGATCGGGCTATCACCAGATTCGAATGCATGAGGAGGATGTGTTCAAGACCGCCTTTCGTACTCACGACGGCCACTTCGAGTTCTTGGTAATGCCTTTCGGCCTTACGAACGCGCCATCCACATTCCAGGCCGCCATGAACTCCATATTCCAACCGATGCTCCGTAAGTTCGTCATTGTCTTTTTTGACGATATTTTGATCTACAGTCCATCCGTCCAAGATCACGAGACTCATATGGCGGCAGTGTTGACCGTTTTAAAAGAGCATGGTTTTTTCGTCAAGTTGTCCAAATGCTCATTTTGTAGTTCGACGGTGGAGTATTTGGGCCACCTTATTTCCGACGGCTCGCTCAAAGCGGACCCTACTAAAATCGAGGCTATGACGGCATGGCCCGTTCCCCGAACGGTTAAGCAGCTCAGAGGATTTTTGGGGCTGACAGGGTACTACAGGAGGTTCATTGCTCGTTATGCCTTCATTGCCGCCCCGCTTACTGATCTCCTCAAGAAGGAGGCGTTCTGCTGGTCGGCCTCTGCGGACGAGGCTTTTGCAGAATTAAAGGCGGCAATGACTAGAGCGCCAGTACTCAGATTACCGGATTTTGAGAAGCCCTTTTGTGTGGAGACCGACGCCTCGGACTCTGGCATTGGGGCAGTGTTGTTACAAGATAACCACACCATCGCTTTCTACAGCAAGAAATTGGGCCCGCGTCGACAAGTGGCCTCGACTTATCATAAGGAGTTATACGCGATCGTGGAGGCGGTTCAAAAGTGGCGCCAATATCTCCTGGGACGGGAATTTGTTATACGTAGTGACCAGAAGAGCTTGAAGGAGTTACTGCAGCAGGTGGTTCAAACTCCAGATCAACAGTTGTACGTGAGAAAACTCATGGGGTACAAATTTACTATCGAATACAAGAAAGGGTGCACTAACAGAGTGGCGGATGCCTTGTCTCGCCGGGAGGTGTCTCAAACGCCCGAGAATGCAGAGATGGCCGAGGAAATGGAAGCCGAGTCAGGCTACGCCGCCAGCCAGCAGTGCCTCCAGCTTATGGCAGCTTCGCGCCCGATACCCGAGCTGCTGGAGCTCCTCCGCCGAGAGACGGCGTCGTCCCCAGAAATGAGGGAAATCACGGCGGCTATTCGGTCGGGGACAGCAGCCGCGCACCTCATGTTGGCGGACGGCCTAGTGTACTACAAGCGCCGAATCTTCGTGAGTTCTCGATCGTCTGCCCGTACTATGATCCTCGCAGAATACCACAGCTCGCCGTCAGCAGGTCATCCCGGATTTGAACGGACTCTGCGTCGAGTAGGTGCGGATTTTTACTGGCCGCGCTTGAAAAAGGAAGTAAAGGAATTCGTCGAGGCCTGCATTACGTGTCAGACGACCAAATATTCAACACAAAAACCGGCGGGTCTCCTACAACCGTTACCGGTACCCACACAGGTATGGGAGGATGTATCCATGGATTTTGTCACAGGTCTGCCACAGTCTAGGGGGTATACGGCGATCATGGTGGTGGTGGATCGGCTATCTAAGTACGCCCATTTCGCGGCCCTCCCTACTCGTTTTGATGCGCTTCGGGTGGCCCACCTATTTATCAATACGGTTGTTCGTCACCATGGCTTTCCTGCAACCCTAGTATCCGACAGAGACCCAGTGTTTCTAAATCAAATATGGCGAGAAATGATGCGTTTGAGTGGGACGAAATTGAACTTTTCAACGGCCTACCACCCGCAGTCAGATGGGCAGACGGAGGTCCGGAATAGGGGATTGGAGCAGTACCTCCGGGCATTTACAGCGGATCGACCCTCGAAGTGGACCAATTTTCTCCCATGGGCGGAACTGGCCCTCAACTGTTTTCATCACGCGGGGTTGGGCGTGTCGCCTTTCAAAGCGTTATATGGTCGCGATCCCCCGAGTTTGGTGTTCACTACACCGTCGGCCTTGACGCCTCCATCGGTGGCCGAACTAATCCGCCAGCGGAGCGAGCTGTTGGTGGAGTTAAGGCGGAATTTGGAGCGCGCACAGCAACGTATGCGGGAGTCGGCGAACAAACATCGCCGGCACGTGGAGTTTGAGGTGGGGGATTTGGTGCTCTTGAAACTACGGCCGTATAGACAGCATTCGGTGGCTCGACCCCAGTCAGCGAAATTGGGAAGGCGCTACTATGGCCCTTTCGAGGTGTTGGAGCGCATTGGTCCGGTGGCTTATCGGTTGCGTTTGCCAGATGGAAGTCGCATACATAACGTGTTTCATGTTAGCCTTCTGCGGCCTTTTGTAGCAGGCGACACGTCGGGTGGAGGCATGCAGCTGCCATCGGAGTTTTTTGGGGATCGCCCGTTGGTGTATCCGGTCCGGGTGCTCGATCGGAAGATGTTGTGGTATGCCGGCAAGGCCGTGGAGCATGTCTTGGTACGGTGGTCCGATGGGACAGATTCGCCTACGTGGGAGCCGATTGAGTTGGTACAACGGCAATTTCCAAACGTGCTCCTTGAGGACAAGGAGGTTGCTATGGGGGAGAGGGTTGATACGAGCCTCCAACAGCCCGGGAGTAGCGACCCGCTGGACGATCCCGTGGCTGGCAACGCGACGAGGGAGTCGGAGACAGAAGAGATGGAACAAAGGGAGCTACAGCAGCCACAGTCGATCGCGACAACAAGGCCAACAAGAAATCGACGTCCTCCCGAGAGGCTTGGCGACTTCGTCGCCAAGTAGGCGTTTTTTATGTTTTAATTAATTAGTTTTGTTTTTATTTTTATCTCAGAGAATATTATTTTTGGTATTTACTTTACGTACGAGTCGAGCGTAATTATAAGCTCCGTTTCGGGTTTTCTTTGTTGATTCTTTCCCGAGATGACTAGGAAGTCGAATCAACCCTAGGGTCCTTAGATTATAAATAGGGCTTGCCATTCTCTTTTTTGGAACACAATAAAAATATCAATTTGCCCTATCTTCGAGACTTGCAATTCAAGAAATCCAAAACCCTAGCTGCCCGACGAGAAGCTCGCGCACAGCTCGGTTTTGATCGCCGCCGACCCTGATCAAGGGCGCCGGGAGTGTTTGAACGTAGTTGGGGGGAAGAGGACCCTTAACATAATTCACATAAGGTAAGAAGATAAACAAAATCTAACCTACGAGATGGCCTTGAAGCCACCAATTGCAAGGCCGCCATTCGATTAATCTCCTCAAGATCCAAATCTCAGCTCGTTCCGACCTGTTCCGCCATCATTTGAAATTACGATATCATGAATGGAACAGAAAATGCACAAATGGATACTTACGGCGGAGAAACGGACAGCGTTTGAGTAAATCGGAAGGAAGGCGAGAATAGAATCAGAGCGAGAACAACAGAGATGAAAATAACGGCCGAGGCTAGTAGGGTCTTCCCTACCGTCGGAGCAATCATTGAAGCCACTCTCTTGATTCGTGTTTCAGAGAAGAGGAGGAGATCTATAACTGTTGAATCAAACCAGAAACTCAGATCTCATCTCTTCTTTAATTATTCGAATATTCATAATAAGAAAATATCATACTCAATACTTTTTCATAATAAAATGTTTTTTTACAAAATGATGAGTTACTAAATTTAAATAAGTAGCAGTAAAAAAAATTACTATTATGCCCAGTGAACATATTGAGATAAACATTTTCATGTATTTTTCTAGTACTACTGTATCCAATTTTTCGCCGATGACAAAACTAGGGATATAGATGTTTCCGTTCGTTGTTTCAGTTCGGAACCATTGGTTTCGGTTTTAAAAAATTAGACCATTGCATCGGAATCGGCAATTCCAGTTCGAAACTATTTTTGAACTCTTTTTTGCCGACTCTTTCCTTTTTTCACGAGCTTCTTCATGATTTTTCCAATTTTGGTTCCAAAAATCGTGAAATCAGAACCGGACCAATAAGCCAATTCCAATTCCAATTCCAATTCAGGCCGTAAGAGGCGGATATGATCTGAAAATCAGGACTACCAATCTAGTTCCGGTTCGAATAGGTTGTTTCTGTTTCCGATTCAACCATGCATCCATACACAGGCATAAAGCAAGGTTCATGATTCATCCACAAACAAATGAGCCTTCAATTAATAGAAACGAATTCCTCTTATCCACATTGCCACAAGCTCAAGAGAAAAACGTGGATTAAATAAAACCTTTGATACAGACTATATTTTTAAATTTCCTACAGTTAAATTTGCTGTTAGCTTTTCCAATAAAATCACACACAAAAAACTGTTTATTTGATAATTTTATAAGGATAAAAAGAAAACTATTATTGCTTGGTAGGGGCTTAAGCCCCTCTCGCCTTTCTCTGTTTCATCTCAGAAACGCCACGCAACCTAATCCACGAATGCAGTAGACGACGAAACACATGGGCAAATGCCACATAACCTCGTCCACGAATGCACGAGACGACGAAACACACTCGGGCAACAGAGGATCCGAATCGTTGAAACATCACCATCAGGGCATCTCTAACCAAACCCGAATCTATAACATCATCCATCGCTTTCATCCGAATAAACTTCCTCATTTCTCAACCTCCTCCCCTCCCGCACTCTATTCCCTCTCATCACATTCGCTACATCCCGAACCGAAGCAGAACTGCTCCGCTCCATCTTCTCCGCCAATATATCTGTCCTCTCCGCGAATCCAAACCCGATTAGCTTGTTTCTCAGCAGCTCAACCGTCGTATCACCTGGTGGTATCCCTTCATCAATCATCATCTCAAAAAATTTGCAAGCTTCCTCCAGCTTCCCTCTCTTCCTACAGAGTCCATGAATCATCACAGTGTACGTCGAGACACCGGGATGGAACCCCCTCTTCTCCATCGACTCCCACACTTTCTCAACCCGATCAAACCTCCCTATTCTGATCAGCATTTTTAACACCATGTTGTAGGTGTGTTTATCCGGATCACAATCGGTTTTATCCATTCTCGAGATCAGATTGAGAGCCATGTTCACCTCATTGTGATCACAGTGGACGGCTAAGATCGTGTTGTAGCTCCATGTATCTGGTTTTGCACCTATCTCGACCATCTCGTGCAGAAGGTCGTACGCCTCGTCCATCTTCCGATTCTTGCAGAGCCTCTTGATTATGCAGTTGTAGGTGAACACATTCGCCACGAGATTGTACCTCTTCATCGTGTCAAGAATGCGGAAAACAGAATGGACATCATCTGCTTCGCAGTAAGCACGGATGAAAATCGAATAGGAGTAAGCATCGGGTTCGAGCCCTTTGCTCCTCATGCTGCGAAAGAGCTCGTAAGCTTCGTCTGCTTCCCCCCCTTTGCATAGCGCGTCGAGCACGCTGTTCCAAGCGAGCAAATCAGCTTCACAGCCTCTTTGAAGCATTTCATCGAACAGTTTCTGTACACGGCCGCATTCGCCGGTTTCGCCCCAACCTTTCATCAAAATGCTGTATGTTTTCACACTCGGGTTCAATCCAGCGTCGTCTTTAACGTGATCGAAGAACTCCTGCGCGTGATTTATATGCTTCCTTTTACACAGTGCAAACAGTAACTGATCGAGATCATCCAAACAAGGCCTAATTCCAAAATCAAGCATCTTATTAAAAGCCCTAATTGCATCTTTCGGTGAATTAGCCCTACTGTAAGCCCTAAACACTATCCAGAAGATTTCTCGAGTTACTTCACATGATTCGGTGGTTTTCATCTCCGTCAAGAAATCCCACAGAAACGGGAACTCTCTGCTGCGTCCGAGGATATCAACGAGAACGCGGTAGCTCTCTTTACTGTGTTGAAAACCGGGGATTTGCTGAGCCCAGCGAAAGAGTCTTTGAGCTGAGAAACCGAGATTGCTGCAGCGTTTCAAGACCTGTTCGACTAAATCAGTGGAAATCTGTGGAGTGAACGGAGCGAGGGCGGATTCGAGGTCGTGTTGCGGCTCTCTGTGGTCGCTGAGAATGCGGGAGAGATCGTTGACGAGGGGCTGAGGAGGAATGTGTGAGATTGTTTTGTGGGATTGAAGGGCGATTGAGTGAATCGAGAAATGCTTGGCTGTTGTGGGAGTGTAGCGAGAGGAGAGACCACGGATGAGTGATCTAATCGCCATTGATGTAATGAAGCAGCCACGCAGATGTTGAACAAATGAAGAATTATTTCACATTCACTATTTCGAATAGAATTTTCCAGTTAAGAGCCTCCACGATGGTGGGGACAAGCACTAAAACACCTCCTGTCGTCACTAGGACATCCCACTCGGACAAGCACTAGAACATTCCGACAGATGAGCACAATAATAAAAATTCACAAATACGTAATTACGGAATTAAAATTTCGACACGAAGTGTAACGAGCCGTATATATAAAGTTTTGAAAATTTTTTTTGAAAAATTGGGATGTCCGTCGACTCACCATAATAACGGACGACCTCTCTCCTGTCCGGGACATCCGTCGAGCGCTCGTCCGCCCCAATAGTGGACGTCACCGACGGACAAGCCGCTCACCGGTTGGACCTCCATCGGAACGTATGGTATTGAGGAGGCTCTAAAGATTATGTTTTTGAATTCGAAAATAAAAATAAAAAATTACAGTGAGGAACGAGGATAAATTAGAAGATTGGGCCTTTGTTAATTTCTTTTCTTATAAAACCCACCATGTAATAACTTCATTCATGGATCGAATAACATTAGGAAATTGGGCCTTCGTTAATTATCCAAGATTAATTTTATCACAATAGAAATAAAACTAATTATATGTGGGATAAAACTTGTATACGCGAGAAGCTCACTGTGCATATGCATCTCCCTCTTCCGCCGGCCGCTGTCTCCCCCTCTTGCACCTTTGTGATATTGACTCAACTTATTTTCACACAAGAAATACCCGCAAGTGTACGGGGCTAGTGTAGCAATTAGCAAGTAAGAATATCGTATCCCACAGAGACAGGATTGTATCAACTCAAGTACCACGAACAAACGTTGACTACTATTGTTGGAAATGACCGAAAGAATAGTGGATGAAGAACACTTTCTCACAGGCAATCTGTCGAACACAAACTAGACAGTAAAACAAAGTGAAAGAATTGGAGACACAGGGGTTACGTGGTTTGGCTCAATCGAACCTACGTCCACGGGAGAATCACGAATCTCTTTTATTCCACACTACTGAATTACAATCACACAACGATCAATCAATCACTCAAAGATGAAAATACACTCAAGAATTAATATGCTCACCCTCTCGTGAACTTGGATCAAGAAACACAGATGATCCTCTCTAATTCCTCACTAAGATAGTGTACAATTCACTCAATGTATTGATTCAGTTTTTGAGCTCTCAATCTTCAGCTCAAACTACTTTTTTAAACGTAGCTCAACCGCTCTTCTCAACTGAAATAGCCGTCAGGACTAACCTTTAAACTTGTGCTCTCATTTTGCAATTCAGTCCCTGACCTCTTTGGAAATTCATTAAGTATCCACACCAATAACTATCTAGACAATCGAAAAGAAATTGGTTTTGTTCTAACACTACTAAAAGCATATAACAAGTAAAAGTAAACAAAAGTAACAAAAGAGAATTAAACACAAGGAGAAGAGTAGAGCCTAGGGCTGGGGAAAAATATCGAAAAAATGATATATCGCTCGTATCGTATTGAAAAATATCGAAAAATTATCGGATTTTCGATATATCGTAATTTTCGATACGAAACGATACCGTATCGTAAGTTTTCGATACGATAACGATATGAATTTCCTTATATCGCGATATATCGTTTTATATCGAATATACGATATATATCGATATTTTCGATATATCGTTTTATATCGAATATACGATATATATCGAATATACGATATATATCAATATTTTCGATATATCGAATTTCGGTACGATATATCGAATTTCGGTACGATATATCGTTTATATCGAATATACGATATATATCGATATTTTAGATATATCGAATTTCGGTACGATATATCGAAATATCGATACGATAACGATATAGATATCCTCCATATCGAAAGTTCGATATATCGAAATTCGATATATCGAAACTTTCGATACGATAACGATATGAAATTCTTTCATATCGATATTTTCGATACGATATATGATACGACGTTTTCGATACGATATATCGTATCGACCCATCCCTAGTAGAGCCCCCTCTAGGATTACTAGGAAAGTCGCTAGTCTAGGTTGCTCCCTCTCGAGTGTACTCACCCCGTTGATTTAACCCTTAATATTGAAGTCTCCTTCTTATATATTTAGATTAACTCCCAGGAACAAAAGACCCAAGCCCTCACAAAGGATCCCCTCTCTCGAGTGTAGATTATCAATGTGATGTTCACTCTTTTATCATCCCTAGTTAGGTATCTCTTGATTACTAATATCTAGGTAAACAAACACAATTGGTAGCTAAGCAATTGAATTGAAAAAGCACAAGAGTAAACAAAGAAATCACAAGAGCTAAGCAATCTAAAGAAGTCCTTGAATTAATCACAAACATTCATTGTAGTATTCACAAGAGCCTGACTGCTGCAGGCTTCGGTAGGGTGGACGCCTAAGGATGAACTACAGGAAGTAGCTCAGGCTCCTCCTCCTAATCTGGCTCTGCCTAATTCTGCTTCCTTCTCCTTTTCAACTACAGTCTCTGGCATATGTGGACCCTCATAGCTTTTACCACTCCTAAGCTGGATTGCCTTGCAATCTTTGGGGTTCACAATTGGCTGCCCTGGAAATTGGCCCGATGTATGTAATTTGCTCACAGATTGAGCTATCTGACTCATTTGATTGTCCATACTCTTCATGTGTGTGCTCAAGTCTTGCACCTCTGACTCTACCTTTTTCAGCCTCTTATCAGAGTCGGCCATACAATCCCCTGTTTGTTTCATAAACGCCATCAAGACATCTTCAAGCTCGACCTTCTTTAGCTCCTTAATTTGGCCATTTGACACTTGTAACCCCGGGGGAGGCTGCAGAGCATTGTTGGGATTCTCATAGGACAGATTGGCATGCCTTGTTCCCATAATTGTTGTAGTTACCACCCCCTTGATTGGGACGGTAGTTGTTGAAGTTCCTATTGTTGCCCCCTTGATGCACATAATTTACATCTTCAATCCTTTGATGGCTTTCGAGCCTAAATGGCTCTGTTCCCATAAAACCAAGCTTGCTAGTCAAGAAATCCAGCTGCTTAGACATCATGTCCATCCTATCAACGTCCGATGCAGATGCCACCATGTAGGTTTTGCTTCTCTTGTTCCTCCATCCCTCAGCATTTGAGGCTACCCTTTCAATCACCTCAAGTGCATCATATTCTCCCAACTTAAGGAGTGACCCCCCTGCGCTCATGTTCAACTCGCGCATTGATTTCGGAGTGCTTCCCCTGTAAAAAGCTAGGATTTGTTGCCCCGGGCTTAAACCGTGGTTGGGGCATCGTCTCATGAAGTATTTGAACCTTTTCCATGCCTCTTGAACATTCTCTTGAGGCTGCATCACATACTGAATAACTTCTGCTTGCCGTTTAAGTGCCTCGTTGGGCGGGTAATACTTCTCCAAGAATAACTGCACCATTGCATCCCATATTGGCACAGAGTTAGGTCCCATACTATCATACCACTCTTTGGCATCATCCTTCAAGGAGAAGGGAAACAGTCTGAGGCGAACTTGATCGTCGGTGACCCCATTAGCCTTCACTGTGTTGCTAATTTGTATAAACTTGGTGAGGTGCTTGTTGGCATCTTCTGAGCCTGTTCCACCAAATGCATGTGCTTCTGCCCTGTTTATCAACCCCGGTTTCAATTCAAAGTTGTTGGCGGCAATCCCAGCATTGTTGACCGGTGGATTAGCCACCCGTCTGTGTGCAAACAAATTCTGCACAGGCTGTGGTGCTGCTCTCGCATTCTGCTCAACCAACCGCCTCTGCATGGCAGCCATTTACTGAAGGAGTTGATGGACAACGGGATCTGGATGATTCTCATTGTTGTTCTCGTTATTCACCCCATTCTCGTTGTTCTCCTCATTGTTATTATCACTGTGGTTATTCTCCATTTTGTTATCCATTAGAATTGGAGAAGGCGGCTCGTATTGGATAGGTGATGGAAGTGGAGATGGACTAGGTGATGGAGTTCTCTGAATAGGAGAATGTGGACACCTATGACCGGATGAAGATACCCGAATCCTTTGGTTTAACCTCCTTTGTGCGTTCCTCTTTCTGTTGGATGCTTCGATCTCGGGATCGATGGGCTCTAAAGGTGGACCTTTTTGAACGCGTGTGCATACAACCTGAGAAAAGAAACACAAATATTAGAGAACTCAAACATAAAAATAAAAACAAAGCAAATAAAATCTAGATTAGTAATCTCAATTATTATCACAATATTAAGTTATAATGGAAATGTCATGCAATTACTTCAACAACTTCGATTACCCATTTTATGTCTTTAGGATTACTAGGAAAGTCGCTACTCTAGGTTGAGCCCCCTCTCAAGTGTACTCACCCCGTTGATTTAACCCTTAATATTGAAGTCTCCTTCTAATATATTTAGATTAACTCCCAAGAACAAAATACACAAGCCCTCACAAAGGATCTCTTCTCTCGGGTGTAGATTATCAATGTGATGTTCACTCTTTTATCATCCCTAGTTAGGTATTTCTCGATTACTACTTTCTAGGTAAACAAACTCAATTGATAGCTAAGCAATTGAATTGAAAAAGCACAAGAGTGAACAAAGAAATCACAAGAGCTAAGCAATCTAAAGAAGTCCTTGAATTAATCACAAACATTCATTGTAGTCTTCACCAAAACTGCACAATAAATTTAGCTACTCATGTTCTTCATGAAAACCAAAACAAAGGATTCAATCAAATACATAATAAAGCAAATAGATACTCCTGTGGAACGATTCTATGGAATGGAAACTTCAATCTCTCGATTTGTAGTCTTCAATCTTCAAATCTCTCTTCAAAGTGTTCTTGGGAGTGTTTGAAAGTGTGGTAGGCGGTAGGTAGAGAATGATTTTTGTAGCCTCCAACCCTAGCCTTTTCTTCTCATATTTCCACGTCAAAAATTGCATTTTCTGCTAACAGACACGTCAATCCACAGTACCCGGCCGGGTGGAAATAATGCACTGGAAACTCACCCGGCCGGGTGTCACTTTTTGGGCACCTTCTGGACTCTGACGACTGAAACGGTCTACCCGGTCAGGTGGAATTATTGAACTGCAAATTCACCCGTTGGGTGCTCCTATTCGACGCCATTCTGCCTCCATGCCACCAATAGTCCCATTTTTTCCTTCTTTTCCATATGTTTTTCCTAAAACACTCACAAACACATAAAACTCCAATAGATAGAATAATTGGCTGGACAAAGACAATTTCGAGTAATAAACTCGGCATGTAGCACTTCAACAGATCAATTAAACCGATGAAAATATGAGTTTGTCAAATATCACTCCTCTTCTGATACAGAACTTCAATGTTAATTTTGGATCGGATTTTAGGTCAAATTGGAGTTTAGGATTAACACTAACATTATCTTTAATTAAGTATCAAACTCTATTGATTCAATTGCATATATAACATTATAAAAAATCAATTTTTAAAAATTCATCAAATTATATACTATCACTGTATCACCTAACATTTCAAGACCCACATATACGTGTCTATGTAGTAGATTAGATCAACTGGCCAATTTACTTAATTTTCTCATTGTCACATTTTTTAAGCATCCATATCCGTGCTCTTTGGCAAGAGCACAGATATGGGCGCGGATCCACTTTTATTATTATTTTTAGTCCATGCTCTTCCCCAAGAGCACAACACTCACATCCATGCTCTTCCGCAAGGATATGCTCAATGGTCCCACCATTCTATTATTCAATTTGAATAAAAACAATTCCACAATATTAAAATGCATTAAAAATACCCGGAATACTATTACAAATTTAAAACAAATTAAAAATTACATAATTAAAATCCTAAAAATTAAAAATTACATAATTAAAATCCTAAAAAATAAAAAATACATAATTAAAGGCTAAAAAATATCCCCGTGGAATACTATTCCTCTGGCCCTATCCCTAATGTTCTTCGGAGACCCCTATCATTGCCAAATGTGAATCAAGTTGCTCGGGAGTCATATTTGACCTAGCAGCCAAATTGAGTTGGGCCAAAAGGGTCCACAACGAGTTGGTGGGGGGTTGAGGTGGCACAAAGGGAGCGGGAGCGAGGGCGGATGGAGTCGCGGCGCGACGGCGGTTGGCCGTCGCCTTCTTCCTTCCTTGCGGCCGGCGTTGGGAAGTGCTCGGGTCGGCGTCGGGGCTATCCAAGTTAGCTCCGGCAAGCTGGCTAGCCACCTCATCCTTGCCGGCGTCAGATAGGGATACCGACCTTGATCGTTTGCTGGAGGAGCTAGAGGAGGATGATACGCCTCCCATATACTTCGGATGCACAGACACCTCCTGCCAAGCGTTGAGATACTTGAACGGTTTGTAATTTAGGGATTAGTAGGTCACCAAGGCGGCACTGATGTCGAGCTCGCTCCTGCCGCTCCCCGCCGATCGCTCTTCCTGGAGGTAATACCCCTGGAACTTTTGGATTTTTTCGTTGGCTCTGAGTATGGCATTGCGCACCATACTCTCATTGCTTTCGATGGTTCCAACCGGGCGGTTTTCATTGTACCGACGAGAGACGCGCCACCAAAACCTATCCCCGCTTTGGTTCGTGCCTATCTCCGGATCTTCGGAGATGATCAATTAGGCTTTGAATAATTGATCCATCTCCGCCGGAGTGTACGGGGTGCGGACACCAAGAGAAGTAGGAGTAGGAAGAGGAGGAGTTTGAGAGTCGCCGCTCCCTCCCGATCTGGGTTCAGGTGCCCACCCGTATCGCCCATCGGGGGCATCTTGGTCATCCACCGGGTAAGGCCGGTAGCCACCCGGAACTTGAGAACCTTGGGTTTGAGGAGGGGCCAAAAATTGCGTTTCCGGACTAGGGAATGGTTGTGAGCCGAACCATTCATGGTTCCAACCGCGGGAGTAGGAGGGGTGATCGCCGGAGCCGGATATTTTTTTTTGTAAGAGTGAAAGATTGAGAATTGATAAGAGAAGATGAGAGAATTTAGATGACAATTGTGTAGTGTGGTGTGAAATTTTTGGTGTGGAAGTGAGGGTATTTATAGATGAAAATGTGAATTTTAGGGAAAATTTTTGAAAAATAAATTAAAAGTGGTGAGAAAACGGATATAATTTATTGGGAAGTGGGAAATTTTTTTTATTTAAAATTGATTTTTTAAATTAAATTCAATTTTTTTAAAAAAAAGAAAAATCGAAAATGCCAACGGCTTTACCGTTGGCCAATCAGAACGCGACACGTCAGCTTGCTCAGTGGCACGGACGTGCTCGATGCATCGAGCAGCGCTGTGCCAGCGGCGGGAGTGCAGCATCGGCGACAGCGGTGCCGCGCCAGCGGCACGAACGCAGTCCGTCCCAGCGAGCACCGCTGTGGATGCTCTTATATACTCTAAATACTTTAGAAATGAATATTGATGATTCCGCGAATTTTTGATGATGATAAATGCTCGTAAAAATAAATTACGACACAGAGAATTTTACGTGGTTCGATTTACTGAGGTAAATCTACGTCCACGGGGAGAAATGGGGGCAGGTTTGTATTGCTTGATCTGCGAATTACAGCTTACAACACAGACTTGCTATATGATTATTTCTCTAGAGAGATTCTAACCTCTTCTATCAGATCTAAGTTCTATTTATATAATGAACTCAGATCATGGCTTGCATCACCACCCCAAGTCGTGGATGTCGTGTAGGTTATGGCCTAAGATCGTGGGTGAAGCGTAGGTCATGGCCTACGATCGTGGCCTGAACTGACATCACGTGGTAGTGGGTGTGTTGGACATCCTGTATGGGTCCACTAACTCCTTGTTCGGTCGAATACTGAGACCGAACTGCTTTGGTTGCCGATCTGAGAGTAGAGCTTGATGCCGACCTGAGAGCAGAGCTTGATTGGTTGGCTTTTACCGAGCTGTAGGCTGAGGCCGAACTCTTTGGTAATGCCGAACTCCTCCGAACTCTTTGGTAATGCCGAACTCATACTCTTCCTTGGGCTTTGGGCTGATGGGCCGTCACTGCTGTTGGGCTTGTTTAGTTCGTACCCCATCACTACCCCCCCCCGAAAGACGAAGTGAATCACTTCGGCGAAGCGAGTCACTTCGGCATTCTGGATAAAGGTACGGGGGAGGCTGACGTCAGGGGACGTGCCTTGCATGTGACTGCATTAAATGCGACAGTAAAATCCGGCCGTTGAATCCTGAAAAGGTGGGATTCGAAACGGTGCGACGATTTTGAAATCTTCGCCGAATCTGATAAATATGCTCTTTCTTCCTCATTTGAACACCTTTGCTGTTGCGTCTTCTATACTCTCTCTTTCTCGAGAAATTTTCTTCCGCTTTCAAGAGCTTCTTCAGACTTTCTTCACTTTCAAAAAGTAAGAAAAATGTCTTCTTCTTCTTCTTCGGTGTCGGGTAGCGGTAGGAAAGGGGATAAGGGGTCTTCTAGCCGGAAAGAATCCGGGGAGAAGACCGTAGAGTATTTTCACAGTATCTTGAGTAAGGATACTGTGATATCCCTTCACGAGAAATATTTTTTACCTGGGGGGAAGGCGGTGGTTCCCGACGATGATCATAGGGCTAACGACCCGCCGGAGGGTTATGCCACCGTTTACGAAGCCTGCTTAGAATGCGGGCTTCGTTTTCCTCTTCCCCCACCTTTTGTAGAGCTTCTTGATTTTTTTCAACTCCCTTTAGGTCAGGTGACTCCGAACTCTTGGAGGCACTTATCGGCTTTTGCTGCCGAACTGCGTAGGCTAGATAAGGATCTGTCTCTGAGGGCAATCCTTAATTTTTTCCAGTTTAAAAGGAAGGGATCTTGGTTTTACTTGATCCCCTTACAGCCTTTTAGGGCCTTCTGCAAAACCAAGTGGCCGAAATGGCAAAACCGTTTCTTTTTTTATAATAGGACTTCGGCTCCGGGCTTTCCTTGGAGAAGGCCGAAGTCCGTGATTCCCCATCCTCGGTTAGAACCGTTGGCCGAGCTCGAGGGCGAGCTCAATAAGATTCCTATGATTAGGAAACAGTATTCGGAAACTGAGCTCGTCAAGGGCGACCTCGTGTTCAATATCTCGTCTTCGGACGAAGAGGCCGAGGGTGAGGATTTCTCTTTATCTTTATGCTCTACTGCTTTAACGAAGAAAACTAACCTTGTTTTCTTGCTTTTTGGCAGTGTTCATGCTGAATAAGGCTATCCGAAAGTCCTCCGAGCTTGAGGAGCCGGAGAAAGAGAAGGCTACCAGCTCGGCGCCTGATGCCGAGAAGAATCCGAAGAGGCAAAAGACCTCTTCAGGTCCAAAGAAGCCGGAGTCGACTTCGGCAAGCAAGAAGGGGAAGACCCAGAAGCCCCCAAGGGCGCCAGAGAAAGACGTGGTCTTGGCGCCTCCTTCGGAGCATATCTGTGAGCCATTTTTATGGCCCACGGACTTCGCCGAGGTGAATTGTCTCCTTGATTCTTTGGCTTGGCTTCTGTCCTGTATTTTTGGTGCCCTCTGTTGACTTTTTTCCTTATCCATTTTCAGAGGAACGATATGCTCTCCAAGCTCGTCGCCGTCGAACTCTCCAAGGCGTCCCACGACTATGCTGAGATGCAGAGGAAATTGGCGGCTGCTTGTCACCGGGCCGAGCAGGCTGAGGCGAACTTTGAGAAAGCCAGAGCTGCTAGGATTTCGGCCCAGGATGAAGCTCAGTTTGCCAAAAACCAGCTCGTCATCCAGCGAGAGCAGGCGAAGCGGAGCGATGCTGCTGCCGTGGTTTCCCAAGGGGAGGCTCTCCGTGTTTACACGGAGAAACTCTTTTTGAGCAGCCAGTTCTCGGCCTTTGTCGGTAGCCTGGTAAGGCTAATTGCCGATAAGGGCGAGCAGGGGGCCGACGTCGTGCTGCCTCTGTACAGCCGAGAGATAGCAGCTCGGCTTCAGAATCTGCCGCTCCTTGAGGAGCTCGCTTCATCTTCGGTCCTGCTTTCTGCAGACCGAGTCCGGAGTTGTCGAGCTGATCGGGACGAGAACCTGGAGGCTATCTTTGCCTCCGTGGGACCCGTTTCACCCGCTTCGACTTACAACGGAGAGGGTGAGGCCGAGCCGCTGGAGCGGGAGGCCGAAGTCGATCAGGCCGGGCATCCGGAGAAGGAGGCCGATCAGGAGGCGGAGGCGAGGCCGGCAGGAGGCGAGGCCGAGGCTGAGGTAGCCCAGGAGAAGGAAGCTGTACCAGACCGAGGAGCCGGAGACGAAGCAGGCGGAGTATGATTTCGTCTCCCTTCTCTTAGTCTAGTTTCTTCCTTGTAAAATGGCCTTGAAGCCCTAGTGTAAAAAATTTTCCTTGTGAATGAAAAATTCTCTACATTTGTCTTCGTATAGCTTTTCGTACTCGCCTTTATTCCTGTTGTATTTTACTATCTGCTCGGTATAGCTGCCGAACTAATATAGCTGCTTTGTACCCAAGGAGATGGAGATACTTCACTGGAAACGGCTGTACTCTTCGGCTTTGGACGAAGCTGAGAGAAGAGCTATAGCCGATCAGACGAAGAATGACGAGCTTCTGGCTCGTTTAGTGAAGCTGGAGGCCGATATCAAGGACTTAGAGTCCGATAAGAAAGATCTGGAGGCCGAGCTGAATACGGCCATTGCTGAGAGGACTGCGTATGAGGATTACATCCGTGTGCGCGGGGGAATGACCATATCAGATGTTCAGAGTCGAGTTGACGAACTGTGGGAGGAATATAATGTACTCCGGAGGAACAATGCGCTGGAGAGCTCGGCTTGCCAACAAGTCGTGACATCATTGCGGCGCTGGGCTTCTCGGTACAACATTGTTCTTTCTCGGCGCCCCTCCATAGAAAGATTCCTTCGGCATATCGCGCCAACAGATGCTCGCACTCCAGATCAAACCTCTGGTTCCCTTGTTCAAAATCCTACTCCCAGCCAACAACGAACTCCGGAACAGCCGGAAACGTCAAGACGAGAACGGGCTCAGGAGCAACCGGAATCGTCAAGACAGGGACGGACTGAAATTCGCCGAGGAGTTGTGACTATGAGCGAGCAAGATCAGCAGATGCTTATTGCAGAGACTCTTCATCGCCGAGGTGTTAGGACTTCTCGAGCTCGGGGAAGAGGCGTTGGGTCGAGGATAGCATCTCGTCGACCTGCTTATTCTTCATCTGCTCGGAACAACCGAAATCGGCTTCCAGAGGATTTTGCAGATAGGTGGCTTAACTTCAGCAACCCTGGACAGTAGAATAGTCCTTTGTAATAGCGTAACGCCATTTTGTAGGGTAGCGGAGTTGTGTGCCGAACAAGATTTGAAAATGAAATTTTGTTTTTGTTTTCGCTTCTAACACTGTGTATTTACAGCTTAGCGAAAAAATTTCATCGTACTTGTCCTCGGTCTTATGAAGTAAACTTCTTTGACCGGACTTGTCTTTGGTCTGATGAAATAAACATCTTTGACCGGACTCGTCTTTGGTCTGATGAAATAAACATCTTTGACCGGACTCGTCTTTGGTCTGATGAAATAAACATCTTTGACCGGACTCGTCTTTGGTCTGATGAAATAAACATCTTTGACCGGACTCGTCTTTGGTCTGATGAAATAAACATCTTTGACCGGACTCGTCTTTGGTCTGATGAAATAAACATCTTTGACCGGACTCGTCTTTGGTCTGATGAAATAAACATCTTTGACCGGACTCGTCTTTGTGTTCTAATTTGGCGATTTTCGTCGCCGGGATCGAACTTTCCCTTGTCCTAATTCGGCGAGTTTTATCGCGTGGATCGGACTTTCCCAGTTAACCGAAGTGGTCTTATGCAGTAAACCTCTTTGACTAGACATGGTCGTCCTCGGTCTTATGAGGTAAACTGCTTTGACCGAACTTGGTCGTCCTAATTCGGCGAGTTTTATCGCGTGGATTGGACTTTCCCTTGTCCTAATTCAGGCAAGTTTTATCGCGAGAATCGGACTTTTGTTGCAGTTCGTTTCAGACGAAGTGCTTGATTCTTAAGCAGAATTGTGGTCTTGTATCCTCTTTAGAAGCTTTGACACACAATCGTGGGCTTGTTGCAGCTCGTTTCAGACGAACTGCTTGTTTAAGCTGAATTGTGGTCTTGTATCCTCTTTAGAAGCTTTGACACACAATCGTGGGCTTGTTGCAGCTCGTTTCAGACGAACTGCTTGTTTAAGCTGAATTGTGGTCTTGTATCCTCTTTAGAAGCTTTGACACACAATCGTGGGCTTGTTGCAGCTCGTTTCAGACGAACTGCTTGTTTAAGCTGAATTGTGGTCTTGTATCCTCTTTAGAAGCTTTGACGCACAATCGTTGGCTTGTATGTTCTAAAAAGGGGATCAGCCTTTGAAGAACGAGATACCTCAGTTTTATTTGTAAGAGACGACACTCACATAGACAGACACAACGCACGTAGAGACAAGAACAAGTAAAAAACAAAGAAAACACATAAGACTGACTGACCGGACTGTCTCTTACAAATGGAACTTCTTGAGGTTGGAAACGTACCATGTTCGGGGTACTTGTGCTCCTGACACGAGTCAATTTGTAAGACCCTTTGCCGAGGACTTCTGACACCCGATATGGAACTTCCCATGTGGGTTCGAGTTCGCCCAGCTTTTCTGCTCGGCTTACTTCGTTGTTTCTCAAGATGAGATCTCCCACTTGAAATTGCAGCTTTTTCACCCTTTGGTTATAATACCGGGCTACTTGCTCCTTGTACTTGGCTGCTTTTATGCAGGCCAATTCTCTTCTTTCTTCGGCCAGATGTAGTTCGGCTCTTAGTCCGTCACCATTCATTTCTGAGGAGAAATTGAGTTCGGGGACTGGATATGCCGATCTCAACCGGAATCACGGCTTCAGTGCCGTACACCATCGAGTTCGGCTCCGGTGTGACTTCGGTCACTTCGCCGGCCTCTGATTCCGGCTGCTGTGATTGCTATGCTGGATGGTGCCGAACTGATTGCTCGGCACTTTTAAGCGCAATCTGCGAACACACTTGCTCTTTTTCGATCACCTCGGATGACCGCTATCTCTCCTTTAGTGGAGAAGGTGTTCGGCGAGGATGCCTCTGATCGCTATGACCGGGCTTCTTTTTGTCTTCTCTGGATGAGCTGTCTAAAGACCGTTTTCGACGGTCTGCCTCATCGGCACGAGAAAACTTGTCCGCAATGTCCCACATCTCTTGAGCTGTTTGCGGACCGCACTCCACGAGCTTTCTGTAGAGAGCTCCGGGCAGGATTCCATTTTGGAATGCCGAAATGACAAGTAGATCATTGAGATTATCTACTTGTAGGCATTCCTTGTGGAATCTCGTCATAAAATCGCTGATCTTTTCGTCGCGACCTTGACGTATAGAAAGCAGCTGAGCCGAAGTGATCCGGGCTTCCGCTTTCTGAAAGAACCTCCTGTGGAAAGCATCCATTAGATCTCGGTAGGATCTAATGCTGCCTTGGGGGAGGCTATCGAACCACCTTCTTGCGTTCCCGATAAGCAGCTCGGGAAACAGCTTGCACATGTGGACCTCGTTGAGACCCTGGTTCGCCATGTTATATTGATAGCGTCCCAAGAAATCATGAGGATCCACGAGTCCGTCATAGGTCATCGACGGAGTTCGGTAGTTCTGTGGTAGGGAAGTTCGGGTAATATCGTCCGAGAACGGAGTCCTCAATGCTCCGTACATGGCGAACCCGACATTTCTTTGGTATGGAGGAGATGGAGTTCTCCTGTGATTCCGGTACCGAGGATTCTTTCTTCTGGAAGACATGATACTACTGCGGTAGTGACTGTCTCGTATGGAGGGAGAGGGAGAATCCGCCGTTTTTGTCCCCGGCTGCTTTTGGCTTTTTTGCAGGAAGGTTAAGAATTCCTCCTGCTTTTCAGCCAAAAACAGCTTGACAGCCTCGTTCAAATCGGGCTGCTGGGAAGACTCGGTGTGACGGCTTTTGGAGCGGCTTGTTCCTCCGCCATGAGATCGGGTGGTAGATTTATCCCTAGGCCGTTTTCCAGACCTATGGGATGGATTGGCTTCCTCCTGGTTCTCCCGGGCAGGAATGCGGGTACTCTGCGATCTGGTATGCATTTTTTGGGTGGAAAAAATGGATCAAAAATTCGCTTTATCACAAATTTTGTTCTCTGGTTCCCACAGACGGCGCCAGTGATGATTCCGCGAATTTTTGATGATGATAAATGCTCGTAAAAATAAATTACGACACAGAGAATTTTACGTGGTTCGATTTACTGAGGTAAATCTACGTCCACGGGGAGAAATGGGGGCAGGTTTGTATTGCTTGATCTGCGAATTACAGCTTACAACACAGACTTGCTATATGATTATTTCTCTAGAGAGATTCTAACCTCTTCTATCAGATCTAAGTTCTATTTATATAATGAACTCAGATCATGGCTTGCATCACCACCCCAAGTCGTGGATGTCGTGTAGGTTATGGCCTAAGATCGTGGGTGAAGCGTAGGTCATGGCCTACGATCGTGGCCTGAACTGACATCACGTGGTAGTGGGTGTGTTGGACATCCTGTATGGGTCCACTAACTCCTTGTTCGGTCGAATACTGAGACCGAACTGCTTTGGTTGCCGATCTGAGAGTAGAGCTTGATGCCGACCTGAGAGCAGAGCTTGATTGGTTGGCTTTTACCGAGCTGTAGGCTGAGGCCGAACTCTTTGGTAATGCCGAACTCCTCCGAACTCTTTGGTAATGCCGAACTCATACTCTTCCTTGGGCTTTGGGCTGATGGGCCGTCACTGCTGTTGGGCTTGTTTAGTTCGTACCCCATCAAATATGTTTGTCAAATAAGTCATACTATTTCATCACTCCAACCAATATGCAACTGTATCTGGAGAATAAAATAACTCCAGATCATAGACAAACCGCAGTCTACTTCAAAATATTTTGTATATGCATGATTTAGTCCCTACCAAATGATATATAGTAGTATTTGTTAACGTAATGATTAATTTCACTGCAAAACTAGTGGTATACAAATAAGCAGGTTATTACTCAAGCGATTTCATAAACTGTTTTTTTAATATGTTGCCTCTTGAGAAGGTGAGACATGACAACGACATTAACATATTATAATTTGTAACAAAGATCTCATTTTCGTAATCAATTTCAATTATTGAAACCGTCGACTCTACACTTAAAAAATAGTAGTAGTAGTATAATTTTATCCTACCCATATGCCTTTTTTTATAAAGAAAATGATCAAAGCGAAATCACTCAATGAGTCGAGAGTCAAACAAAGCAGAGTAAAAACAGAGGCGGAAAACGATAAGGCATCGTTTGATAGCTAAGTTATATTTCGACTAGACATGATACAAATAGTGATAGTTATCATAGTTTCGATTATTTTTATAAATTAACATTGATTTGTTAAAATGTACACTTTAAAAATATGCATACATCACATCATCTCTAACATTACTTATTATACATCACATCATCTCTAACACTGCCTAATCTTCTTTGGCCTAAATATCGTTCTTTTCGCCTAATTAATTCATTATGCATCATATCATCTCTTACATATACTCTTACTCAATAATTATTGTATTTTTTCTAATTCAAATTAAACTATACTTGAGTAAGAGGTGAAACCGAGTAGTTCACCATGGGATGAACAAAAATCATCATTTACAATGGAAGAGTTTCTAGTGTTTGCTCCATCGAATAGAAACATATATACATAAAAACATTCAAACACTTGCCCAATTTGTAAAATTTCTTCGACGAAAATTGAAGTTCTTTTTTTAGTAATAAAAATCGGGTAAATTTGGTATTGTAAGACTTCGATCATAAAGAAAAGTTGCATGATTCATAAGTAAAGCAGAAATATACTACTAGTAGCATTATTCAATGGTTGCAATTTTTTTGTTACCGGTGATGATGACATATTTCCACTAGGTTAAATGCATTGTAACGAGGCAACATGATACAGACCAAACATGAGAACTCATTTCAAAAGACTAGCTTGTTAGGAGAGAGAGCCACATCAGTTGTTCTTGGGAATTGAGTCTGTAACATTCGACCCTCCTTTAAGCTCTCGTTGGTCACGGCTGGTTCTTTGCCAGTCCACCACTCCGAGTTCTCGTTGGTCTCGGCCGCGTTGGTCACGGCGGATTCTTTACCTGGCCACAACTCCGAGCGGTCTCAAACGCACTCCCAGCCGTTTGGGCTCTCAATGAAAGCACCAATTGATACAGACCAAACAGGAGAACTCATCCCAAAAGACTAGCTTGTTAGGAGAGAGAACCCATTTAGTCTATATACCCCACATCAGTTGTTCTCACAACTAATGTGGGAATTGAGTCCGTAACACAACACTAGTGAAAAAAATCTTTACTGTGCGTGACAACTCCTAAATTCATAATATTACAGTATTGAATTACATATTCACACCCAAATTTTATTTTAGTTACTATATCTCAAATATATATTCGGAATTTTGAATTCGAGAACACGCAAGAAGGCCGTAGATCTCTATTTTTTTTATCTAAATAAACAAATGCTATAATCTTTTAGTGTATAATTTTCTTTTTCTTTGCTTGCATCAGTGCAATATGGAGCCAGCTTGACCAAATTAAGTACAATGATAGACACCTAATTAAGGTTAATTAATTGCGATTTTGATTAGTTTAAGTGTTAAACAAGTGGCTACCAAATCATTTGCCCTTTTTATCAGTTTTTGTTTGTGTTTTTACTTCACTGCAAGTCATTTTCCAGCCGCCGACAGCTACTTTGTTTTTTTCATTTACATATATAAAAAATACATGCCTCTAATTAATTTGATATTAATCACTTAATAATCCCACTTAATTAGCGTGCATGCAAAACGCAGTTGGTGTTTTGTTAACAAGAGTATTTTGTAATTTGTATGATAAAAAAAATCTTACTACTGTGAATTAAGGATACTATCTTTCTCCTATAAACAATTTGCTTACTATGTTATTTAAACAATTTATTTACAAAATTGTATGCATCGGCTACTTGACAAATTATAAAAAATGTGCAATTGGATTATTTCAAACATGAAGAAATATCAAGGCAAAAATGTGACCCGATAAGTACAAACATGGTTTCGTGTTTAGACGAGTTATCTTCTTCATTTATTCAACTAACAAGATAAGCATTCTAAAGTCAAACAAACATTTATAAATTATTTGAAATTAAACAAAAGTTTGTAATTCAGCTCAGAATCTTTACTTATTAAGACACAGGTGTACGAAATCGCAAGTAGTCAAGTGAGACAAAAAAAATAATTTATGTATCTATATTTGATCTTTAAGTAAATGAATCCTTTATCATATCAAACCGTACCATTGTTTCTTTATGCATTTGAGAATCATATATTTATTTCAATATGGGTCACGTTCAATTATTCACATCAATAATGTAATGTCGCACTGCACATGCAAGTATATATTCTTTTACATGAAATAAAAGGGGCAATAGTAAAGGAGTAACATGAAACAAATTATATACTCAAGTAGTTTCGACGTTCTCGACTTGCCTCGGAGTTTTTGTGCCTTCCCTATTGGTTGTTTTTTTATAATAGACTCTTATATCGGTTGTCCTGTTGAATTTTCGCTCACTATTTTGATAATTTAAGCATTTTCTTTAGGTTTGAAAAACAAATTAATATAGTAAGGTAAGGCATAAAACAATTTCCAAAACCTACTAAAAAGCAACAATTATTAACTTTGCTGGTTCTAGAGTTTTCCAAAACCAAAACGTGTTTCTAATTTCCATTTATTTTTTGAAAATGAAATGATATTTCAGATGAAAACATTTTCATCTTTCTTGAAATACACCAGACAAATTTTAGTACCTTAAAATAATGAGAAATCGACTTGCCGGTGGGCCCTACAAATTGATAGATATTGCCTGTAAAACTATATTTTTATTATTTTAAATTTTAGTACCTTAAAATAATGAGAAATCGACTTGCCGGTGGGCCCTACAAATTGATAGATATTACCTGTAAAACTATATTTTTATTATTTTACAAGAGTTTGAAATGCTGATGACATATTCATGGTTAATGGCAAATGTAAATGGAAAAAAATTAATTTAGTGAATATTTGGTCTTATGAGTACAAATTAATTTTGAAATAAAACTCCATTAGAGTTTAGTTCATCTCACACATTTTGGTGAATGAGACCACATCTAATACCCGTAAAACTAAGACAATTAATATTCCTCCATTAAAACAATTTTACAATAATTTGTTTTAAATACAAGATAATAACAAAAAAATAATAACTCTCCAGAGCATCCGCAATAGCGGATGTCGCGACGGACTAGTGGCTCGTCCTACCCGACGTCCGCTATTAGAGCCGGCGAGCAGGTGACGGATGTCCCATTCGGATGAGAGGTTGTCCGTCGAACTAGCAGCTCGTCCTACCTGACGTCCTACCTCTTGTCCGCTATTGCGCGGACAAGAGGTAGGACGTCCCATTTTTTTTTAACTTTTTTAAATTTTTTTATTGCGCGGACAAGAGGTAGGACGTCCCATTTTTTTTTAACTTTTTTTTTAATTTTTTTTTAGTTTTTATTTATACTCAATATTTACAATTCATGGCATTTCATTTTTTATATATTTGATAAACACCAACAATTAAATAAATTAATTGTATTTTTTAATTTATTTTATTGGCTAGCTTGTCTACTATGATGGTACTACAATTTTTTAGCCCAACATTGCACTCCATTTACATGTCACATATTTGGTTTAAATACGAGTTGATAACAAAAAATAATAATCCAATTATGATTAGTTCACAATCTCAGTCATCGACGTGGAATCTACGTGTCAAACATAAAAAACATCCTGTACAAATCAATCAGGGATGTCAATGTAGCCCGCAACCCGTGGACTGACCCGAATAGCCCGCCAAATTTATAGGATTAGGGCTGGAAATTTCTAACCCGATAAAATTAAAACCCGATTAGTCCGCACCCGATTAACCCGCGACACGTTAGGGCTAGACCCGAAAACCCGATAAAATTTCTATTATTCTGTTTTTTATTCTTAATTCGTCACTTCATTGATTGATTTTATAATATAAATAACTAAAAAAATAACTTTCAATTTTATATTAAATGTACAAATTATATATTATATTTTTATTAATATAATAATTGATAAATAAATTAAAAACTTCAAATTCACTTTAAAAAATATTTAAATTTCTAAAACATGCATTAAAATTTCACGAAATATCTCAAATATTAGTATTTGATCATGTTTATGATTGAGTTTGACCATATATTTCAAATTTATCATAATTAAATATTTTACATTTTATGAATATAACTAATTTTCATCATTATTTATTGGATTGATCGCATGTTAATCTTATCGGTAGCAACCAGATTAACTCGCTGGGCTAGCCCGAAACCCGAGCTTTTAGGTTAGGGTTGAACTTTTACAAACAGAAAGAATTCACGACCTGAGTAGTCCGCACCCGATTGACCCGCAACCCGAGTAGGGCCGGCCCGATTGACCTCCCTAAAATCAAGCACCTCATGAACTAAAACTTCTCTATAAATATCGTTGCACTCCACCATTTCTGCCGATCCATCGCTTCCCTTTCTCTCTCATCGATCTATATCTCTCTCTCTCTCCTCACACACAACACGCAGTAGGCGGCGTGTCTCCCACCTTTCTCGATTTTTCCTTACCTCCATCCCAGAATCTTCTCCTAATTCAATTGATTTCATAGAGATTTTGGGGTAATTTTCTTATTAGTAACAAAATCGGAATTTTTAGATTTTATTGTTGAAGATGAAGGACAAGGCAAACCCATTGCGCCTCTCTTCCTTAAACCACATCTCCCTCGTTTGCAAATCAGTCGAAGAATCCGTTGATTTTTACCAGAATGTTCTTGGCTTTGTGCCTGTGAGAAGGCCTGGTTCATTTGATTTTGATGGAGCTTGGTAATTAATTAATTAATTAATCAAATCACCCAAAAATATTTGCTGAAATTGAATACTTATTGTTGTTTTTGCAGGCTGTTCGGTCACGGGATTGGGATACATCTACTGCGATCAGATGATCCTGAAACAATGCCTAAAAAAACTGTGATTAATCCCAAGGATAATCATATCTCTTTCCAGGTAGCTCAATTGATTCCATAATTCTTCATATTTTTGAGCGAATTGAACATGAATTGAGGTTGATGATAACGTTTTTTGGACTATTAATTGATTGATCACATAAAAAGGATGAACAGAGGAATGTCCATTTTCAACATTATCAATCACAATTCACAATCATAACAAAAATTTAATAATAATAATAAGTTTAATTTGATGGCAGTGTGAGAACATGGCGATGGTGGAGAAGAAGCTAATGGAAATGGGGATTGATCTGGTGCGGCAGAGAGTTGAAGAAGGCGGGGTGTACGTGGAGCAGCTGTTCTTCCACGATCCCGATGGTTTCATGATCGAGATATGCAACTGCGACAACATCCCGGTTATACCATTGGCTGGGGAAGTTGTACGCTCGTGCTCGAGGGTGAACCTGGAGCTGAGCCCGCAGCAGCCGCAGCCGCAGCAGATCCATCTCCCCGTGGTACAACCTTAGAAAGTAGCATGTTAGGTGGGGGTTGTACGTCAGCGACGTTATTAGAAATGTGATTTGGCCAACTTTATTTTTTGTCTGTTTGTAATTTTCTTCACTTTTGTTATTGTCTTTTTTGTTATGGCTCTTATAATAAGATGCTTTTGATCTCTCTAGATCAAGATAGGGGATCCATTTTCACTACTCTTTTCTAGTATTCCATGCCAACCCAAATGATTAATTTCTTTTTTCTGTTGTTTTGTGAAGATAATAATACTTAGTTAAAATGAAGAGAAGGTAAAGTAAGAGAGAGAATAATATAGAAGAGATAGAAGAGAGTCGTATCTACATTATTCTCTTACTTACTTTACTTTCTCACCACTTTAATTATTTATTATCATTTTTCCCAAACACGTGCCGAAAATCAGTCAATCACTGGAGATGAGACGAAGGGAATACTTAAGAGCATTCATAGCTGGGCGCCCTATACCAATTTATAATCCGTCACGTCAGCATTTTATAGTCCTACTCATTTACCTGCAGTGGGGTGCCCTATAGCCCCCTATCTTTTTAACAACTATTTCCTCCGTTCCACAATAAAAGTCACATTTTGTTATTTTGGTTCGTCTACAATAAGAGTCACATTTCACTTTTACCATAAATGTTAAGTATGCCTCACATTCCTTTAACTCACTTCACTCAAATTTTATTATAAAATCAATATAAAATAGTGGGTCTCAAATTCCACTAACTTTTTCAAATCAGTATTTTTTGTATTTCATAAAACACGTGCCCACACCAAATGTGACACTTATTGTGGACTAATGGAGTATTTTGTATTTATTTTTACTTTTATTAGTATTTGAATATAATAAAATTGCAAAATATACATAAATTTAAGATTACAATTTTAAAATTTTTATTTTATTTTAAAAGACGAAAAAGTACAATATGAATCACTTTAAAAAAACTACAATTTCAACAACAGTTACGTGACTAAATTTCTTCAATCATGTCAGACATGAGGCGAGCATGGTCTTCTTGATTGTGCATTGAGACATATGCCACTAGAACCTCATTGTAGCCCATCGGTAATCCTCGAACGTGGGGCGAGGTCGCCACACCAGAGCTAGGTGTAAACTACAATTTCAACAGCAGTTACGTGACCAAATTTCTTCAACCATGTCAGACATGAGGCGAGCATGGTCTTGTTGGTTGTGCATTAAGACCTGTGCCGCTAGAACCTCATTATAACCCATCGGCAATCCTCGAATGTTGGGCGAGGTCGCCACACCAGAGCTACATGTAGCTTCCTCATCGCCCCAATCGGTGACTCTTGTACCTACATCATCGACTATCTTATTATGCAAGATGACGCACACATACATGACATCACGATAACGTCATTGTACCAGAATCGAGCTTGTACCTTGCACTATTGTCCAACGCGCTTGGAGCACACCAAATGCCCGCTCCACATCCTTCCGTAGCCTCCTGCCATTGAGCAAATAAAACTTTCTTCTGGTCCATTAGGTAGGTGATCGTCTTCACAAAAACAGGCCACCTCGAATATATGTCATCGGCCAAGTAGTACCCATATGATGTCGGCATCCATTTGAAGGGAACTCGATGGGCAGGCCATTGCCATTGCATTGTTAGGTGAAGAGATACGATGTGTTCAGGGGGTTGATGTCGTTGTTCGACCCGGCCACACCGAAGTAAGCATGTTAGATCCAGAGTCGATGGTTAGTGATGGCTTCAAGGATCATCATCGGATGGCTGCCCTTGTATCCACTAGTAAATTGGCCTCTACATGCGTTCGGAAAATTCTTCCACTCCCAGTGCATACAGTCTATGCTTCCCAGCATTCCAGAAAATCCATGCATCCTCTCGTGTAAGTTCATAATGGACTAGCAATCGGCATGGGTGGGCCTTAAAAAATACGTGTTCTGGAAAGCCTCCATGACTCTCATGCAAATTTCTTCAGTCACTCGCGACCAGTTGTCTCCCCGACGGCGATGTGAAGATACTCGTAGAACATGTACGTCGTGGTGTCATAGGCCAACTGACGTAGCGCAACCGTCTATTTCTGCAACGGCGACAGTCCAAGTCTACTGATGTCGTCAGGCCGATACATGAAGTATATATCGCGTGCCTCAAACATGTGAACAAGGCACAGAAAAAGATCTCAACGCATTCTAAATCGGCGGTGAAAAACCGTTGGGTACTGTTAAAATTCTTAAAATCTTATCCCACATCAAATTAGGGATTATCCTAGCCCCTCTATATAAGTGTGGATAACCCTCCCCCTTATAAAGCCTTTTAAGGGGTGAGTGACCCATTGTGAGTGGTCCATTTCTAATATGGTATCAGAGCAGGCCCAAGTCGATGATGGATTTTATCTCTTTATCTCTTCTCTTGCCTACCCATGTGATGGAAGTCCGATGTGTCATTCCAGCCCACACGTGAGGGGCATGTTAAAACTCTTAAAATCTTCTCCCACATCGACTTAGTGATGATCCTAGTTCATCTATATAAGTGTGGATAACCAGATCCCTTATAAGGCATTTTAAGGGGTGAGTGATCCATTTCTAATAAGTACCACCGTGGTTTATCAGTAAAATAGTCTGCGAACAGACGTTGGTGAGCTACGTGATGCTCGCGGTGGACAAAGGTCCGACGACGGATTTGCCTTGGCCTTGGGACCTGCTCTGCTTGTTCACTCTCATGCTCACGCTCCATTTCGGCCAAGCAATCGGTCGCGACCCTATTCACGCAATCGAATATGGCCCGAGTCAAGGCTGAGTAACACCCTCCGTGGTAGTGAGGTCGTCATCGGGATTCATTCTGATAAAGTGAGAGAGAATTGAGTTGGTGAAAAATGAATGGAAAAGATGTATATTTATAGATAAGAAAATACAATAAAAAAAGGAAAACGCTTTGCATCGTCCGGATCTATCATCTAAAAGTAATCGGGTGTGCAACAGTAACCGCGACTCCTAAAGTGGAACGGAGGGAGTATAACTTGTTATTTATGCATAAATTAATTAATATTTTTTTATGATCAACAAATATGGGTTTCTCATCTATATATATATATACCGGTTCCGCCCAAATCCTGTATAAAATCCCCATTCTCTTTGCTGCCAAATTTGAAATACCCAATTCAAAGAAATTAAATTTTCAAATCCCCGTTCAGGAAATCAAAGTGTCAAAATCCAACCTTGGAGAGAATGTTCCTGATTTTCCCCAATTGGCCCCTCTTCCATATATCCATGCCCAGATTCCCCCGATACACTGGCAAGATCAAACTCAGCCTCGGCCTTGTGCTCAGCTGCAGCCTCCCCTCCCCAATTACTCACCTATGGGTTTAGATTTTCTTGCAATGAGTAGTGAATTTCACTACCCGGGTAATGTTAGAGTTGACCCGCCTAATTTTCTTGATCAACCTCTTTATCCATAAGTTTTAAGTTTTTGTATGCATAAAGGCTCAAACACATTGGAGAGGAATTCAGGATCACGGATTAATTTTAGAATTTTTGCATGCAACAACATTTTGACGCTACACTCAAACTCAAGTTTGATACCAATTATCTATGGCTTGTAAGAGACATTGAAGTTCGATCCTTCTATTGAATCATGCTTTAAAAGGCCAGTCTAACATTTGGAAGGACAAGATTGTTGATTCAGCATGAATTAACATGTTTTTTTAAAAGCAAACAACTACTATACAACAAATGTACCAGTATCCGTAGGAAGGTTGACTTTTCAGTCCCATTTTCTCCGAGCATCACAATAATTTGTGAATCAGTGAATTCACCCTCCACAACCCTGAGCCTGAAGTTTCCGCGCATCATTGTCATGGTTGGATACTTGTATCTTGCACATGTTTCAATTTCCTCAGAGCTTCACTGTGGAGTCAGTGCAGCTTATGGGAATCGTCATATATCTCAGTTGTCCATATACACTACTTTAGGACTTACCTTGAGAGGTTTATATCTAAACCAAAGATTTTCAGTTGGCACAAATCCAGCCAGGAAAATATTAATTCCATCTTTTACAGAGAATGGAAGAGTAACTGCCCCATATTTACCAGGTTTCTTCCCATAAAGGCAGCATATGAAGTCCGACGAATAGTCAAGCACACTAAGATCATGCTCTACCACGATCACATAGCTGAGAAAAAGATGATAAGTCAATTTTCATTCTTGGATAGTTAACACAAAAAATGAACATCACTTACTTATTAGGTCGAACCAATTCGGGCAACTTTTAGTCTTTGTTTAACAGATAGATATCTGCATTCTGTAGTGCAGCAGAAGCTATTGCAAACCTCAGAAGCTCTCCACCAGATAAATCTTCCACATTACGGTCCATAAGCAGAATCAACTCAAGGTTAGCAGGCAACTTCTTGTTTCGTATATCTCGCATTATCTGCCAGAATAGGTAATCTGCCAAAATAACCCAGAATTTCTTGCCAATCAGGAGGATTCTGCCCAGAGGAAAAATGTCAAGGAACATGTTGAACTCATTCCAAAGGAAAATGGATTAAAATTGAAGGGTAGGTGAATAGGTAAAGAAATTGATTAAAATTAAAGCGTCCCAGAAGTTAGGTTTGGCCTTCCCAGATAAAGCCATTGTTTCCCACGAGGCCCAGAACTTGCCCAGGTTTCGGTACAGGTAAACTGTGAAAATGTTGGATAATTTAGAAATCAAGCAAGTTGCCTATCAAAGAAGAAACAGACCTTTGCAATTAAAAGGAGTTAGGTCCAAAGCAATGGTTTGTATCCTTTTCGGAGTCGATATGCCGCCGTTTCTGATCCGACATCTCTCTCTGTTCAACTGATTTGGTTTCTGACTCTGATTTCAACCTGTCTGTAATCAAAATCAAGAAAAAACCGTAACCCTAATTAAATTCAGCTGATATATATTGGCATTGGAAGAGGTAAAGGCGCGAAATTAGGGAGATTTTGTTATAAGAGCACCGGCACCCGCCGTGCCGACGGCAAGAGCACGAGCAGCCGACGTGGCATGCTCTGATTGACCGTTGGTTTATCATTTTTTTTGTTTTTTAATTCAAAAAAATCTGAAAAATTCAGATTTAATAAAAAATATTTTCTCACTTCTCAATAAAATATATCCATTTTTTCCACACTTTCAATTTATTTTTTCATTATTTTTATCCCAAAATTCACACTTTCTTCTATAAATATCTCAATTTCAACCAAAAAAAATCACATTGTACCAAACATCTCTCTCAACCTCAATTTTTAGGATTTGAATTATGTAATTTTTAATTTTTAGGATTTTAATTATGTAATTTTAATTTTTTAGTAATTTGTAATAGTATTTCGGGTATTTTTAATGCATTTTAATATTGTGGAAATGTTTTTAGTAATTGAAGTATTTAAATTGAATAATAGAATGATGGAGCCCTTGTGCATGCGAAGAGCATGGATGTGGGTGTTGTGCTCTTATGGAAGAACATAGAGTAAAAAATAAATAAAAGTGCGTCCGGACCCACATCCAAGAACATGGATGTGGATGCTCTAAAGATTGGTGAGAAAGGCTAATCGTTTATTTGGCCTTATAAGATTGGTTGATATTTTGTTCAGGGGTTTGAATTAGGCTCACAACTCAAAAAAAAATTGTCAAAAATGGAAATAACTCAACTTAGTAGAGATATCATAAAAAATAATATGACTCAACTTAGTTGAGACGAGTGGAGTACTAGTTTATAGTGAAGTAAGAGTTTCACTTAATTTGTGTAATGAATACTATGACTTGTATGGGTCCTATTTCATTACTATGAAGTGATACTCCCTCCGTCCCCTAAAAATTTGTCCCATTTTTTTTATTTCCGTCCGTCCCACAAAATTTATCCTATATCACTTTTTACCGTTTTTAGTAGTAGATCTCATATTCTACTTACTCATTCATACTCACATTTTATTATAAAACTAATATATAAAAGCAGACTCACATTCCACTAACTTTTTCAACTCATTTTTCATTATATTTTTTAAACCCGTGTCGGGTCAAAGTGGGATAATATTTGGGGATTCCACTAACTTTTTCAACTCATTTTTCATTACATTTCTTAAAATCCGTGTCGGGTCAAAGTGGGATAATATTTGAGGGACTGAGGGAGTATTGTTTTTTTTATGAATGTATAAGTATATTGATTGCAAATTGCAACACTATCATATATCCTCGGAATTAAATTAGTCTTGTGACTGGATGATGGAAAACCTCTATGTCTTAATTATTATTTTGTACCTTACTATTATTGTTTGGTTGTGTTCCATAAATTAATAACTATAATCGGCTGCTAATTACCTAACAAAACCGATTATTTGTTGCCGGGATTTTACATTTTTGCCCCTCTAATTAATGTTAGTACTTAGAGCATGAATAACGCGGAGGGCCGGGCCGCAAATCGCGAGTCCCGGCCCGTCCCACGCGTTAATCAGAGGAGAGGCACAGCCCAGGCCGGTCCCGGGGCCGCGTTCCCGGCCTAGTGCCCGTTACACGGCGCGGGACGTGACACAACGCTGCCCAGCCCAGGGTTATTTGTGTTCGGGCCGGGCCGCAACCGATTTTTAATTTTTTTTTAAATTCATTTTTTTTATAAATACTACTTCATTTTCATACACATTCAACTTCACATTCAACTTCAAATCTCTTCCTAAAATTTGAAAAATGCCTCCTCGTCAAAGAATATTCGAAGATCAAATGTCCCGGTTGTTAGCAGAGGCGGTACCGGCAATCCAAGAAGAAATCAACAACGAAGTTGAACGCTACCACCAAGCTGCTATTCAAGCTTGGAATGAACAACAAACCCGGGTACCACGTACCCGGATGTATATTCACTGAGACCGTGAACAAGCTGCCTTGCGGCTTTTCACGGATTATTTCTCTACAGATTCGCGATGAGGTGATCAGATGTTCCGTCGTCGGTTCCGGATGCGGAGGCCTTTGTTCCTACGCATTGTCAACGCAGTTGTAGCTCGTGACACGTATTTCTGCCAAACTACCGATGCTGTGGGTCGGAAAAGTATATCGACGTTGCAGAAATACACGTCTGCCATTCGTCAACTCGCTTACGGAACTACATCAGATATGTTCGATGAGTATCTTCATGTAAGCGAGCCTACTAGACGGTAGTGCCTCGGTAGATTCTGTCGGGCAGTCGTCGAAGCATTCAAGGATACGTACTTGAGAAAGCCAACGACCGACGACGTTAGGAAGTTGATTGACATGCACGAGCGGGTCCACGGCTTCCCGGGGATGCTTGGAAGCATCGACTGTATGCACTGGCAGTGGAAGAATTGTCCAACGGCTTGGAGAGGACAATACACTAGCGGGCACAAGGGCACACATCCCACGATTGTGTTGGAGGCCGTTGCCGACCAACGATTGTGGATCTGGCATGCCTACTTTGGTGTCACGGGGTCCAACAACAACCTCAATGTGTTGAACGAGTCTCCATTGTTCAACGACTTGTGTGCCAGGCGAGCACCGAACGTAGAGTTCACGGCCAACCACTGTCGGTATAGTATGGGGTACTATCTGGCAGACGGGATCTACCCTCGATGGCCCGTGTTCGTGAAGACTATCACAGCTCCGACAACCGATCGGAGGGCAATGTTTGCCCAAAGGCAAGAGGCGGCTCGGAAAGATGTCGAGCATGCATTCGGAGTCCTCCAAGCACGGTGGGCTATCGTGAAGGGAGCGGCTCGTGGTTGGCAGCGCTCACGCATCGCCGACATCATGTATGCATGTATCATAATGCATAACATGATCGTTGAGGACGAGCAAGATAACGTCACTTTGTGGAGCGACGATCCGCTCGCCAGCACCGGGAGTGACTACATTTTCACCGACCCGCCCGTGCAGGGCCTTCCTCCCGACATCCGCAATGTCATGGCCCGTTCAGCTGAGATGCGCCAAGAGGAACAACACACTCGCCTCCAAGCCGATCTAATCGAAGAAATTTGGACTCGCACCAACGTTTTCCGGCATTGGCTTTATGTTTTTATGTATTTTATTTTTAGTTTAAAAATTTCTATGTTGTAATTTTGCAGTATTCGGCGAAATTAAATTTTCCGTGTTATAAATTTCCGGCATTTTTTATTTTACGTTTAAAATAGGTTGGAGTTGTGAATAGTATCATTTATTAGTTGCGGCCCGAGTTGCGGCCTGCAGGGTTAGAGCAGTTGGGGCCTGAGCCGCAACTGTAGAGGAATGATGACGTGGAGTGGACTTGGGGCCGGAAATGGGGACGAGGTTATTTATGCTCTTAGTACTAATTTTATTTGGTATTATAGCTGTCACGTGTCAATTGTCATGCCGCATTAATAACTATAATCGATTGCTAATTTGTAACTAAACCGATTATTGGTGACTAGGATTTTACATTTTTGCCCCTCCAATTAATGTTACTAGTAATGCCGCATTATCGAAACAAATAAAAATGGCATCCCATATTTTCTGATTATGTGTCTAATTATTTTATAACAATTAACATTATTTTGATGTTTTGTATAGTAAGTAATTGGTGACACCTTTTTCTTCATTGGTATGGAAAAGTTGAACTAAACCAGATTGTGTTTGAATATTTTGAGTGATTTAGAGTAAACCAGATTGGTGTTAATAATATAGTGTAGGTTGGTATTTATTAGTTTTATAATCTTTTTCTACTTCTAAGTTTAAAATAGAAGTAATGAAATTTAACTCAGAAATCTCACTTTTAGAAGTAAGGGTCCAAATTTTGATAGTTAGAGAAAGACGTATTATGGTATGATAAATACGATATATCGAATTTACATGTGACAGTCTATACCAAATCATATGATTATCGTTACTAACACTACTAAAATTAATTGAATTTATTGGACACTTATTGCAACTTTCATAAGTATTTGGATTTATATATATGGGCTTATTGATTTAACACATTTATACACTACCTACATTTTTTTTTTGGAATTACATAATCATACAAAGGGGCACTAATTTTTGTAGATGATTTGAAATCAAAGTTAGTTAACGATTAGTACTATCTCAAAATACTCTTTCAAGTTATTATGCCTATACGCATCATCAATATTAGATAAATGATTACATAAAGAAGAACATATCCCATGTACTGTACATATGATTATATGAATCTAGCCAAAAGGGGAATGAGAAATAAATAGATAAGAATAATTTAAATTTTAACATAATCTCACATATCTCCAATTAATTTAGTTCCTCGGATTTAGATTAATTGTGAAATTAATTGATAAAGTTGACGTGCACTAGAGTTGACAAGTTCTCCCCATTTTATTCTCTTTTTGTCTTTTTTGTTTTAGGTCATAAATTGAAGGTTAGGTCATAAATGATTACCTAACTACCATTAAATTATGAACCATTTTGTCATAGTGTAGACCATCTTGCATGATTGCATTCATTATCTTAGGAAATACTGTAATGATAATAAATTATTGAATGTAAACGTAAAGGTCCTTCATTTTGTGTATATCCTATATTCACCTACTTCATTAACAAGATCCTTATTTGGCTCTTGTGTTTCTAAATTAAGTTTGTTTAAACTACTTTATGTACCCAAAAATGTTGTGGAATTTATTTATTTGGCTTATGGAGCAGTTATTTTTTAGAATACCAAAAAAATTGAATCAAATATTTCTATATCAAATTGAAACAATAAACCTCGTTCTTATTTAATTATATAAGTAATAGTAGTAGCAATAAAATATGAATTCATGGCCATTGATAATCATTAAGGGCCAAATGAAGCAACATAGGACACTAAAATGATTAGCAATGAATATTTTGTTCTTTATTTGTACTCAAATTCTGCCCCTGGAAAAAATACTATTATAACCAGATATAGCAAATATCGATAATACAATGTGATACAAAAGAATTTAGACAATCTTCATCCATTAATCCGATTTCCCCTCACATAACGAAAATTTGTGGTAACTGGTAACTAATATTTTTACATATTATAATTCCCAATTTTTTTTTCACAATTAATTGCGTAATAAGCAAGTGGAGTATAAAATTTTCACGAAAATCACGTGACCACACGATTATAGGAAAAATAGATTTACTTGAACATTGATTTTTTTTAAAAGTCGAAAGATAACAACATATTTTACATAAAACTAATAAAAAGATAAAAAGAAAGAAATCGTGATTATAGGTTCGCAAAATTAACCGCCACCGCACCGGAATCACATCACGCGCTTGGCAGCCTTGGGCGGCCGGCGGCGCGTCTTGCCGCTGTTTCCGAAGGCGCCGCAGAGTCCGCAGGCGGAAACCCTAGGGGACGGCGGCTCGAGCGGCGGCGGAGCTCTCCCCGCGCGGTTGGCGCGTCCGCCGCTGGATCGGCTCCTCTCGATTGCGATTCCGCCGCTTACAGCGAAATTCTCGGCGGCGGATGCGGATTTTTCCCCCGATTTGAGGTTTTGAGATCTCTTGTTTTTGTATTCTTCCTTTTGTTGGTCGGCGAGCTTGTTGAGCTCTCCAGAGAGGAATTTATCGTCCCATACGAATCCAGAGGATCCTTGTCTCCTGAATGATACTGCTGATCTCTGCAACCCTGCCATCTTCAATTACTCTCTCTCTCTCTCTCTCTGTGTGTGTGTGTGTGTATATATATACACCTCGACGGAGGCTGGGGTTTTGAGGAAGGATTTTGATTTTGGGGGAAATTGTTTTGAGTTAAATATGATCTGTTACTATGTGTATATTTATTTATATACACACAGGTTTGTGCGCGTTTGTATTAATGAATTAGTAATAGATGATGACGAAACCTGCATTTTTACATTTCAGCCCCTTAAAATATTATTTTTTGCGCCAAATTAAAAACTTATTTTGGGGGAATGCCCACAATCTCCAATTTTATTTGGCGGAATAACTTAAGTTAAAAATTGGAATATAATTCTGACTATATAATTAATTACTACGCGAATGAATATTTGTGTGTACATTGTTTGGTATATCTTCATATAATTACGTTAGCAACGCCGTTTAAGTAATTAATTTCCAACCATTTCAGTTTTCTCTTGGTTCGGTGGGAAAGCCATGAACTTTGTATTCAAGAATTAAGCTAACAGTAAGACAATAGGAAGTTGCATAGAAATTACAAAAATAAATCATCATCAGTTTGCTTGTAAACTAAGAAAAATTGGATAATGAATTGAGCTCTAAAAAATTATTGAAGACATTTATTTATTTTTAAATAGAAATATAAGGCCATCCACAACGCTGTTCCTATACCGTTCCTATACCGTTTCTTAAACCACTATTTGAGGGCCCCAATGTACTTTTTTACTCCATTCCTTAACTAAGGAATGGAACCTGCAACCCTTCGTTCCTTAACCGTTCCTTAAATTACTATTCATTCAATTTCATTTTTTTTTATTTCCAACCCAATTCAATTTAAATAAACACACTTTAATAAAAAACAAACACACTTTATTAAAAACATAAAAAACACAAAATAAAAAACACACAATTAAACGTGGGAAAATAAAAAAACTACTCATCCGGCGAATCATCCTCCGGAGGCAGTCGAGGTTGAGGGGGAGTCGGAAGGCCAAGTTGTGCTGCCATATACACAATTCCGTTCCACCAGGCCGTGAATTGGGCGTACGAGAAGCGGGAAGTGTCCGCCATTGTGGCGGTCATGTACGCCACCATAAGTGTGTCCGAGCCTCCCCGCGAGCCCGATCCCGAGGCCGACTGGCTTGATTCGCCTCGGCCCTTCCTCGCTCTAGCCGTCTTCGCCGCCTTCGTCCCTTGCGGCCGACGGCGCCCACGGCTGGATCCCCCGTATTCGTCGGGCGTTGGATCCCCCGTACCCCCCAAACACCTGCGGTGTACCCTCGCTGGCCTCACCGGTGTCACCAGACGAGTAGTGGCCGCTCGCCGTGCGCTTCGTGCGCTTTGAGGTTGAGCCCGAGCTCGAGCGGACACCGCCGGCCCACCTTTCCTCGTCCTTGACGAGCTGCCAAATGTCAACATATTTGAACTGTAGACCGGTGTCCTGGTAGAAGACGCGCAAAGCCGCCCTCAGAATGTCGGCGCCCGAAGCTCCGCTTTGGTAGTTCGCCGCTTCGGCCGAGTAGATGCCGCAAAATTTTTTGACCTGTGCGTCGACTCGGCCAAAGTGAGCACGGAGCATTGTATATTTGCGCTTCCGGGCCCCTTTCGGCTTAGTCTGGTGGTAGACATCACGGACCTTTTCCCAGAAGCACTTGGCGGCTTGTTGGTTCCCGACGATGGTATCGTACGAGACGGTGAGCCAGGCGGTGTACACCGCCTTAGTTTCTTCGTTGTTGTACGGATGCCGGTCCAGATCCTCCAGTTCCTCCTCCTCCTCCTCCTCCTCGGGTGCCTCAGACGCAGCCCTAGAGCTTCCACCGCCTCGGCTTCCTCCCTGGGTGGGTTCTACGGGGATATCCTCCCGAATCTGGGACAAACCCTGAGAAAGCCGCGAGCCGGGTGGTCGAGCGTAGGCATCCACATTGAAAGTGGGTGGTTGGTACCCACCCGGCGTCGCCGACCCCTGGGTGCCCGGCGTCGACGACCCGGAACCACCTAGTGTGTTGTACATAGTCTCCCAATCGCCGAATGCGTTGAGTTCCCACCCACCGGAGCCGCCACCGCCGTAATTCCCGTCGCCGGACATTTTGTGAAGGAGATTGAAATAGAAAATTGGAGTGGAATTGATGTTGGTTTAGGAAGAGTAGATGTGTAGTTGTGTGTGAAATGTAATAAATTAGGTGTATTTATAGAATAAGAAAATAAAAATAAAAATAAAAATAATTAAAAAAAGTTAAAAAAACGGTAATATGACCGTTTTAAAAAAAATTATAAAATATATTTTTTTAAAAAAATTAATTATTGCGTCATCGCTGACGTGTCCCACTCGCGGGCCGGCGAGTGGGAAGCACGCACGAAGCGGGGAGTGCCACGTCGCCCGAGCGCGTGGCGGCACAAGCCGTGCCGAGTTCCGTGCCGTCGCAACGCGTTCCGCGGCGACGGTGCGCCGCAACGCGTTCCGCGGTGAAACCGTTCCGGTTGAACGGCACGCGGAACGCCGGCGGCACGCGTTGCGGGTGCCCTAAAAAAGCCAGATTAGAATAATTCAAAACTATATATAGGCTAAAGCCGCCAAAAAAGTGTGAACCAGAATTGGACTTTCGTACTCCAAAAACATCTGCATTATATGGTTATCATATAGATTGAAATCTGGTTGGTATTAATTAATCCAGAAAAAAGGATCTGGTTGTTGTTTTTGGATGATTCTTAAGAATGTTTTAATCCTTTTGGATGATAATTGAGTGAAGGAAGTCTAGAAAAAATCATGGAGAATCTCTATATGTGCATTATTGTTTTTCAACTAGCCCATCTTCTCTACATCAAAATTATAAATTAAGTTACATTTTAAATTAATATGTGATACATCCGTGCATATAAAGGGGTGGATTATAAAGTATTTAATCAAAACAAATTACTATTAACTAGTAGTTCAAAACGTAAGAGACTAAGAGAGTTTATATTAGATAATGGAGTAGAATTAATGGATACCGGTTGTGGATCAAATTTCTAATACTCCTTCTGTCCCCAAATAGTATGAACTTTGGTTCGGCACGGGTTTTAATGCATTATTGGTGAAGTAAGAGAGATAGATAGTGAAAGATTTTTAAGTATTGTTAGTAGATAATGAGTTCCATCTCATTAGAGAGAAGAGAGTTTTCAAAATTGGAATGATACGATCGGAATTACAAAGAGAAGGAGGCGAGATTAAGGTTTTTTGAAATCATAAACACTATGCGTTTCAACCCTCTTTTGTATTATGTGAAAAAATGAAGTAGTATTTAGTAAATAAGCATTTGCTTAATTGCCTTCAACTTAGTCATAAGGCAGCGACTAGTATTTCATTAAAATTAATGACAATTATATCATGTTTGTCGCGCCGACGTGTTCATATAAGGACCACACCTGACCTTAAAAACATAGCATTTCCATTCAGTAATAAAATTCTGTTTCAAAATCAATTCTTATTTTGTAGTAGTATAAATTAATTAATTACATACGTAAAATATATCTAAATTAATGTATTAATCAGGAATAAACCCTTTTTATCACATGGATTTTACAAAAACTAAAAACAATACATTATCTTGATTAATAAACCGAGACGTGTGATTAACTATCAATGTTGATTATTTTTTTATAGTCAAAACGGTGATTGAATCAAATTAATTAATGGAAGATATACAGTTGTGACAACGATGATTGGGTTGCCGCCTTTTATGATCGCTTCATTATTCAGCTTTTGAATTTGGTGATTGTTTCAAATCTCTCTAAGATTATGAATATCACAAATTCTCCAACTTAATCACCACATTTATTTAATTGTCAATAATGTCATCATCACCTTATCACTTTTGTCTCTTCTAAGTGAATCAAGTGATAAGATACGTATCAGATATTCTACTTGGGCACAATTTTTTTTAAGATAAATACTAAGAAACTAATATAATCATGATTACCTAGGTTAATTTTGGACTCAGGGATAAATATTTCAAATATATGCACTATAATTTTGATGGTGCAGGTTTTATAGTAATAAACATTACTTATAAAATAACTTGAGACTGTGAAGGCCAACTGCAATTAGTTAATGGGGGTGGCAAACTGCCATTAGTTGGAGTTTTTATAGTAGTATATTTGACTTTTATGTATTAATAGCATTTAAATTATTATTGTAAAATCCAAGTGTGTTTTGTCCCGCCAAAACAGTGGGAAGCTCCTAATGCATTCAATTTATTGAACTCTTTTCTGACCAATTGTTATTTTTTTAGCTCTATTAGGACTGGGAAAAAAATACTGAAATACCAGCCTTATCGTATCGAAAAAATATCAAAAATACCGAACTTTTGGTTTACCGTGATTTTCGGTATGGTATAATACCTTACCGAAATCTTTCGGTAAGGTAACGGTATGAATTTTCATATACCGCGGTATACCGCTTCACACTGAAGTTCGGTATGTACCGTAAATTAAGGTATATACCGTAAAATATAAATTTAATAGTATAAAATATATTTTATATATTTTTTAAAATTATAAAATTTATTGTGAAATATAAATATAATTATGAATAAAATATATGTAATATATATTTTTTAAAATAAAATATAAATAATATTCTAAAAACCCAAATTATCTATTTTCATTTATGTTGAAAGTAAGTTATACCGCAAAAGTACGGTATACCGTACTATACCAAAAATGAGGTACTGCATCGGTATGGAAATTGGTCATACCGAAAATAAGGTATACCGAAGTTCGGTATACCGAAAATTTTGATAAGGTAAAGGTATGATTTGTTCGCATACTGAATTTACGGTAAAATATACGGTATGGTGGTTTCGGTAAGGTATACCGTACCTACCCACTGCTTTATTACTAAAAAGTAAAATTCCCTCGAATGCAACTTTTTGCAAAGATAGGTTTGAAATATATGATAAAAAGGTTAAGAATTGACAAGGATATTTCATTTCACGTTATATTAATATAATACGTAGCCAAGTTCCGTAAAATATGGTCCGTGATTAATAAATTAATTCAAAGCGAAGCATATATTTAAATTCCAATCATTTTCAATAGTTTTTTGTTCTTTTTTAAGTATTAAATAATATTGGGTCGTTACGGACTTGAATCTTATTAAAATAAACGATTATGTTATATACCATGCACTTAAATAAAGCAGTATACTTTTTTAAAATTATGTGTGGCACATAAACTATTACCAAGTCAAAAACAAGTTTAACTAGTCAAATTCAACAATTTTAATTTTTCAGTTAATGCACCTTTATAACGTTGAAAATGTACTCTGTATTTTTTTTGTCTTGTTAGACACTCGTCATCTGTCTATAGAAAACTTAATGTCGACTAGAATAATCACAACTTTAATAAATAATAATAATAAAATAACATTCATGACATCTTTGAGTTTTCTATCCTTTATTAAGTCTAGATAATTAAGAAGTTTGTGATGCGTAAACATATGATTTTATAAATAAACATATGCTCGTTGCCATTTCAATTAATTAGAATGGTATCTTTTTTCTAATTATTTGTTTTATTTCTCCACTAAAACAAAAGTATAAAACTACTTATTGTTTATCGAAATATGTAGTTAGCTCCTAGCTCATTCTCCAAATGCCTTTTTTTTGTTGTTAATACTATTGCTATTGTTTTTAGTCAAATGGCCATTGATTCGGTTGAATTAATATGTTTGTTAATTTAGCATGCATTTTTTAGTTGTATTTCGTTGATTAGACACGTAATTCAATCGCCTTTATTCAATAAATTTAGCACAATTCAATTAGTAGTTCATACATGATTGACTTATTGAAACCTTATGCAATTATGCTGTGGGACTTTTGGTTGCTTATTATTTGAACTTATTAATTTTGTTCCATATTCCAGCCTATACTTTGAAAAACCAGGTTTGGTCTATTTTCTTCTATTTTTTATAAATAGATGAAAAAGAGATTCCTTTGCATTTTCTGCTATATAGAGTTTAAACTATTTTGGAATGTAAAAAGCATAACTGGATTACGTTTTGATATGGAAATTGTTAATAATCAGTCGAGTTAACTGCCTCTTGATTAACAAAATTTAATTTAAATTGAGTGATTATATTAGTGATTACATTGCATCCTATTTAAATTTTATCATTGAGAGAAATTAATGATATGTACCATATCCTATTAAGTTTCATTTTAGCCACAACTATTTCTATGTATTGCATTTACATCGCACGAAGGGATATTATGATTATCTATAATGTTCGGATGCCTTGAATCATTACTGTTTGCCGACGCTATGGTATGTTTCTGTTTTGAGCCTTAATTGGTGTATTAGGCCTAGTTCATCTCTTGTTTGCTGGGTGATAATTTGACTATCAAATTGGATCGAGAAATAAAAAAATAAAAAATATATTTAACTACATCCAAAACAAAAAATATGAAAATTATCATATGAAATTTATTTTAAAATTTTGATTTTTTTTCAATTTTAAAAAATCAATCCGAATCAAACTCGGGATGTGAATCATATGATATCTGAAGGTGAAAAAAACCCGATTTGAAATTCTAAAACACATTTAATAATTCATTTAGTTCATTCCGATTATTCGAATCACAAATATTTTATCCACTTCTATTTTGGAGGCGAAATCCAATTAAAAGAATATTGCATACCACTACGGCACTACGTCATCAAATCAATTACTCCGTAGTAAAAAACATTTATTAATTGTCACAAATCTGTATATTTTTCTTCAATGTCATATATATTTGCTCCTCTTCCATCTATTTTGTTTCATTAATTCAAAATATGGTTATACATAAATTTAGAGATTGACTATTGTAAAAATTACTAGTACTACCATATTTTTTGAGCTAGTCAGTATTCGGCCCAATCGAAACCATTTATAAGCCCAGCCCATTATATTTTCAGCGGCTAAGTTTTAACATCTCCCGCCAAAAAGTATGCTCAGCCAACTTAGCAGCCAAATCTCTCTCTCTTCATCAGCTCAGCTCTGATCTCAATTTCTCGGCCATCGAGTTCACCTGATCTCTTCATTTATCGAAGATCTGTTATCAGAATCTTCCGCATTCCTCAGTTTCAAATCTCAGAAACGGTAATCGCTAGTTGATGGATGAAAAACTTTTTTATTTTGCGTTATTCTTTTTATTTTATACAATCTTAAATAGTAGTCCGATATGATTTATTTTAGAAGGTCTAATTGACACGATTTGGAAAATCGAAACGTGTTTGATTGTTTGTTTCGGTTTATTTAGTGTTCGCAGCGAATTTCTTCTGGTGTTCATTTATTTGATAGAAACGAAAATTAGGGAAGAAACACAGAGTTTAACGATTATACATTTTTCTGCTGATGAGAGTTGAGTATCTGAGTGTGGTGTGTGCATTTAAATTTTTATGGTTGGGGGCCAGGGATGGGTGACGATTTACCTTTACTGTTGTTTCTCTCCATTCCATCAGCTGTCATTATTTTTTAAATTATCATTATCTGCTTGTTTCACTCAGTGTTCTTATTTGTTTCTGTTATTCTGTATCAATTTCGTTCGTTTTATTCCTGTTGATCGAGGAGTTTTTTCGCTGAGGAATTTTTGTACCTATCGTGTTTGATGAAAACTAATGTTGCTGTCAGGCTGCAGAAAGTTGAATCCGTTTGGAATTTGAGGAAAAATGTACGGGAGAAAAGCAAGTGAGTTAGTGAAGGAATTTGCTATTGTTGAGCAAGGGCAGATTTTTACTTTCAATGTAAGCAACATAGATCTTCAGAGTATGTGGAGCCTGATTTGCATTTTTATTGGCCTTGTTATAGGCCTGAGTGACTTTGACAGTTTGACTAATGATTATATAGAAAATACGTGTGTTTGTTTGTGTATTTGGAATGAGAGGATTATCAGTCCACTTTAATGCTGCAGACTGCAGCAGTAAAATGCTAAAGTAAATGGTTACAGTAACATTTTACATTATAAGAGTTTCAAACTTTCGAGTTTGTACAGTGTGGAAGAGTTGCTTTGTCTATGGAAAAATGGAATTTAGATTGAACTTAGTTTGGACAGCAATATGATTGATCATTGGCTTGTGGCTACCACATTGCAATTTTTCTTGTTCTTCTGAACTATGATCCCCTTTCTTTTTAAATTCATTATTATGAATTAACTAGTTTTACAATCAAGTGTAGATGACCATATAGGTGGAATATGACAAGTCAACCAAGCTATCTATATTACTCAGCATGATTATGCCTTTCTTTTCAGGATCCAATTGTGATTTTTTGTCCGTTCCAGTTCTTTGTACTTATTTGAAAATCGACATCCGTTTCTTTGTTTACACAGAATGACCTTTTCGCTCAAGTGCTGGAAGAATGTGATGGGCATCTCCTTCACCTTCAGCCTTTAATGAGGTAAGCTTTCTAGTGCATTGTGTATTGGTACTTGTATGTTGCCTTTTTTCCCATAACTTTTGATGATACCAGGAAAATACAAGAGCACGAAGATAAACTGAAAGATAAAAGTAGATCACAAGAGGAAATCGGAACCTCAGAAGATGAAACGAGTAAATCTCAAGCTGAGAAGACACTAATCCAAAATGCTCTAAAATCTGATCAGTTTGGGGCACTGGTCCATCACCTTTCACTGGTTCGGAATAAGCGTTGTCTAATGGCTTATGTGTGAGCAATCAGAACTTACTCTTAGGGACACTTTTATTTAACCGCCTTGCCCTCATCATGGCCTACATCACATTCTCTGATTTTATAGATACAAAAGGGCAGAAGTCATCAGAAGCTTGGGATGGATGGTCGACAGCGTGCTTCCTGAAGAAATTCAAGAAAAACTCAGTACTTCTGAAAAAGAATATTTCAAAAATCATGCTGCAACTCTACAATCGTACATGGCAGAACTCGATCTTCATCTGACTGTGGTAACTAACTTTCTGCGCCCGCCCAACCTTTTGCATTGTATGTGATAATGTTCGAGATGGAGGGTGTGTCGTTTAGTCTTTCTAATGTTAAGGCGATATACAGGATATGATTCCCCCGAAGGATCCCTACATAAAGGTGAGAGTTCTCGATGATATTGGCGAGATTGCACTGAGCGATCAAGTAGCCAACTTAGCGCGCCATGCTATAATGTTCCTGCGAAGAACTGATGCAGAGCAATACATCACTCAGGTAGCTCTGCAACTTGTATATATCTAATCACTTGTTTTTCTTTTGGGTTGAAACTGTGTTGTAACTTGATAGCTTATTGATATGAGCAGGGCCAAATGGAAGAGCTCACAGGGTGATTTGATTGGAGTTTGGAGGTTGTATTGTTTGAAACTGTTCCATGTTTTAAGCTTAAGTAGAAACCAAACTGGTGGAAGGTCCATTTTTCTTACACATGTCAACTTCACATGCACCATATTATGAGATTCGTATGTCAAATTATCAATGGCTTGTATGTGTGTGTGTGGTGCACGCGTCAAAGCTATGGATGTAATGGTTTAATAATTTATTGAAATTGTGCCTAAATTGTTACGCCGTGGATTTTCATCAAAATTCAACTTTCACATTGGTCGCCTTTTCGTTGTACAATGAGGTATTGAGGTCATAGAGTCAGAGATGCACTATGGAAAAGCATCGTGAATTTATTAGGAGAACATAGGGCTTATCTGAACATGTGTCGGCTGCAGCTAAAAACAAAACCAGACAGAAATGAAACCAAAAACCATGGCCATCTTCTGACACTTGAACCAAAACAACATCTTTTGTTGATTTGCATCCTCCATAAGATATCATTTTTATTGTCTTCAAAATTCAGTTTTTAGTGTTCTTATCTAAAGTTGCGGTGGCGGTGATGGGCAGCCACGTCAGCAGGAGCGAGGAGCGCGCCTGCAACTTCCGGCGCCATGGCTCAAGAATGTGTTGTTGCGTTTCATGAAATGGAGAAGGACGCTACGAATGATGATAAACTGGTGGAGTTCGTCCGCTGCCACTACGTGAGCAGGCTCAACGCAGCCGAGTTCTGCTCCCTGCTCCGACGACGACAAGCTTCAAATGATCACAACTTTGATGGGATACGAACTAAACAACTAAACAATAATTGCGAGCCCAATAGCAGTGACGGCCCATCAGCCCAAAACCCAAGAAAGAGTATCAGTTCGGCACAACCAAAGAGTTCGGTCACAGCCTATAGCTCGGTAAAAGCCGACCAATCGAGCTCAACTCTCAGATCGGCAAAAGCTGATCGGCAAAGTTCAGCAGTTCGGTCTCAGTATTCGACCGAACAAGGAGATAGTGGACCCATGCAGGATCTCCACGACCTCCATTACACCCACGATCTATTTAGTGGTATTAAGCAGTTATCAACCCCCCTACCAGGGCTGCAAACCACGATCTTAGTTCGAATGTATAAATAGAACTTAGATCAGATAGACCAGGGTTAAGTTCTCTAGATCCTGAATCTCATATAGCAAATCAGTATTGTAATCTGTAAGCTAGATCAAGCAATACAAATTTGCCCTCTATTCTTCCCGTGGACGTAGATTTACCTCAGTAAATCGAACCACGTAATTTTCAGTGTTGTGATCTTCATTTATTACTTGCATTTATTCCCATCAAAAATTCGCTAAATCATCACTGGCGCCGTCTGTGGGAACACAGAAAACCAAAACTGTGATAAAAGCGAGTTTTTGATCCTCTTCCACAAAAAAATGCGTACCAGATCACATAATACCCATACTTCCGTCCGTGATGAACGTGAGGAAGCTAGTCCAGCCCGTAGGTCTGGAAAACAGCCTCGGGAGAAATCTGCCTCCAGTTCTCACGGTGAAAGAACAAACCACTCAAAAAGTCATCGCACCGAGCCTCCCCAGCAGCTCGATTTGAATGAGGCTGTCAAGTTGTTCTTGGCTGAGAAGCAGGATGAGTTCTTAACATTCCTGCAAAAGAGCCAGAAGCCGGAGAAGAAAACGACGGATTCTCCCTCCCCCTCCAGACATGAAAGTCACTACCGCAGTAGTGTCGTATCTTCCAGGAGAAAGAATCCTCACCACCGATATGTTCCTTCTCCTCCTTGTTACCGAAATCACAGGAGAACTCCATCTCCACCATACCGTAGAGATGTCGGATTCGCTATGTATGGAGCGCTGAAGACTCCATTTTCGGATGATATCACCAGAACTCCGTTGCCACAGAATTACCGAACTCCGTCAGTGACTTATGACGGGTTAGTGGATCCTCATGATTTCCTGGGACGCTATCAGTATAATATGGCGAACCAAGGTCTCAATGAGGTTCATATGTGTAAGCTGTTTCCCGAGCTGCTCATCGGGAACGTAAGAAGGTGGTTTGATAGCCTCCCTCAAGGCAGCATTAGATCTTACAGAGATCTAATGGATGCTTTTCATAGGAGGTTCTTCCAGAAAGCTGAAACCCGAATCACTTCGGCTCAGCTGCTTTCTATACGTCAAGGTCGCGATGAAAAGATTAGCGACTTCATGACAAGATTCCACAAGGAATGCCTACAAGTAGATGATCTCAATGATCTACTTGTCATTTCGGCATTCCAAAATGGAATTCTGCCAGGAGCTCTCTACAGAAAGCTCGTTGAATGCAGTCCGCAAACAGCTCAAGAGATGTGGGACATTGCGGACCAGTTTTCTCGTGCTGATGAGGCAGACCGTCGAAAACGGTCTTTAGACAGCTCTTCCAGAGGAGACAAGAGGAAGCCCGATCATAGCGATCAGGGACATCCTCGCCGAACTCCTTTTGAAAGAATTCAAAGGGCACCGGTACAAGACAGATTGGGACCACGTCTCAATCCTGAGAAACCACCCGCTCAGTTCGTACCATTGAACAAGTCGAGAGCGGAAATTTTCGAACTGCATTCTGATATGTTCGAAAAACCAAAGCCGATGACGAAATCGGCCACGCGCCGAAGTCAGGATAAATATTGCTCCTTCCATCAAGACCACGGTCACGATACCGAGGAGTGCCGAAATTTGGCAGCAGATATTGATGTTCTTGTGAAAGCAGGGACGTTAAAAAAATACCAAAGCAAGCCGCCGAAAAAGAATAAGAAACAGAGAAGTGCGAACTGCGCTCCTCAGGATCCTAAAAGGCAACAGGATCCCGAAGACGATGACGAGCCGCAATATGATGGAGTAATCCAGACTATTGACGCTCTCCCAGCCGGGAAGACTAAATCGTCTCTAAAATCAGAGCGCAGAGGCTTCAATTGAGAGGAGCCAACACATAAAAGGCTGAAGAAGGAGGAAGTAATTACATTTTCAGATGCAGATCCCGTCCCGGCCATTTCTCCTCATCAAGACGCTATTGTCATTCAAGCTGGAGTGGCAAACAAACTGATCCACAGAGTGTTTGTGGATACAGGAGCGTCGGTTAGCATTCTTTTTAAAGAATGTTTTGATAAACTGGAAGTGGATCCAGCTCGGCTCAGTCCGGCCCCACTTCCTCTGAAAAGTTTCGCCCAGGAGGACACCCGCCCTGAAGGTATTATCAGCCTTCCGATTACGGTAGGAAGAGCGCCTACTAGCTCCAGTACGGTGATCGAGTTTTTTGTGGTAAAAGCTCGATCCCCGTATAACATTATACTGGGAAGAGACTGGCTCAACACAGTTCGGGCCATTTGCTCTACTTATCACCTCGCAATCAAGATCCCCACCAAAGGAGGGATAGCAGTCATCCGAGGTGATCAAAAGAGAGCAAAAGAATGTTTGCAGATTGCGCTTAAAAGTGCCGAACAATCAGATCGGCACCATCAAGCATAGCAATCACAGCAGCCGGAGTCAGAGGCAGGCGAAATGAACGAAGTCACACCGGAGCCGAACTCGATGAAAGTTCAGTTATACGAAGATGATCCATCCAGAACGGTCAAGATCGGTTTCGCGGGAACACATCTACTCCAGGAAAAGACCATCCAGCTCCTCAAAGAGTACAAAGATGTCTTTGCGTGGTCTCCGTTGGACATGACTGGAGTGTCTCCCAAGGTAATTACACATCGGTTAAATATTGATCCTTCAGTCCGGCCTATAAAACAGAAGCAAAGACTCTTTGCGGCAGAAAGAAATCAAGTCATCCATGACGAAGTCCGCCAATTACTGAAAGCGGATGTATTATTTGAAGTAAAATATCCTTCTTGGGTGGCCAATCCTGTGATGATCAAGAAAAAAGAAGGAGGATGGCGGATGTGCATAGATTTTACGGATCTAAATAAGCACTGTCCTAAAGATTGCTACCCCCTTCCCAACATAGATAAAAAAGTAGAAGCTCTGATAGGCTTCGAAATTTTCTGTTTTCTTGATTTGTATAAAGGATACCACCAAGTTTTAATGGATGAGAATGATGATTCAAAAACGGCTTTCATTACTGACTTCGGTATTTTTGCTTATAAAAAGATGCCATTTGGTTTAAAGAATGCCGGAGCCACATATCAAAGGATGGTAGATAAGCTATTTCGGCACCTGATCGGAAAAGAGGTTGAAGTATATGTTGACGACATAGTTGTTAAAAGCAGAAGCACTTCGGAGTACGAAAACAATCTCAAATCCACTCTCGACGTGCTCAAAAAAGCCAACCTCAAACTCAATCCCCAAAAATGTACCTTTTTGGTAGATTCGGGAAAATTTCTGGGTTGTTGGGTTTCAAAGGAAGGACTCAAGGCAAATCCCCTAAAGGTTCAAGTTGTTCAGAACATGGCAATGCCGAAGTCCATACATGATGTGCAAAGGCTAACTGGATGTCTAGCCGCACTGAATAGATTCCTTTCCCAAGCAGCCGAAAAGCAAATGCCGTTCTTCAATGTTTTGAAGAAGGCACCAAAGTTTGAGTGGGGAGCCGAACAGAAAAAGGCTTTTGACGAACTCAAAAGTTATTTAACCGAACTTCCTACTCTCTCTGCTCCAACAGATGCCGAAGTGATATTCTTATATTTAGCAGCATCAGATCAAACCATTAGCGCGGTGCTTGTACGAGAAGAAGGCCTAAAACAGCGTCCTATCTACTTTACAAGCCGAGCATTAAGAGGTCCCGAAACAAGGTATCAACCTCTGGAAAAAATTGCTCTGGCATTAGTAAATGCAGCAAGGAGACTGCGGCCATATTTCTATGCTCACAAAGTATGCGTCTTAACCGATCTTCCACTTCGGCAAGTTTTGACTAAGCCAGAAGCATCAGGCAGAATTGCCAAGTGGGCCATAGAGTTGGGAGAACATTCAATAGAATATCTACCTCGGAAAGCCATCAAGGGACAAGCCTTGGCAGATTTTCTTGTAGAGGCAAAGTTCGATCAGGCAATCCCTATTATTGCCGAACAGAAAAATCCTACCAATGATGAACTAACACAGCCCCAGAAACCCGAAGTAGAGCCGCCGGACTGTTGGATTGGATTCGTAGATGGAGCTTCGAATAAGACAGGAAGTGGAGCTGGTATTCTACTTATCGCTCCCGACAGACACGAAGTAACTTATTCACTTCGGTTCTTATTCCCAACCACTAATAACGAAGCCGAATACGAAGCCCTTCTTGCCGGACTTCAGTTAGCGCAACATCTACTTGTCAAATCTCTCAAAATTCATTGTGATTCACAAGTCATAGTGAATCACATGCTGGGTACAAGTGAAGCCCGTGGTGAAAGGATGAAAAAATACTTGGACAAAGCGCAAAGTATTAGCCGAAATTTCTCTTATTTTCGGATAATCCGCATTCCCAGAGCGGGAAATAGCCGAGCAGATACTTTAAGTAAGTTGGCCTCATATCCGAGCTCAAAGGTGGAGGAATTACCGCACAGAAGCATTGATGAAGCTGAAGTACACTCAGTAACCAGTTCACCAAACTGGATGACGCCAATATTAAAGTATCTAGATCAAGGACAACTGCCCGAGGATAAGAGAGAAGCAAGGAAAATCACATGCCGAGCACGTCGGTATGAACTTCATGAAGGAGTCCTATATAGAAAGTCCTACCTTCAACCGTTATTGCGATGTGTAGGACCAGAAGAGACGGATTACATCCTTAGAGAAGTTCATGAAGGATCTTGCGGTAGCCACATCGGAGCTAGAGCATTAGCTAAAAAAGTTCTGAGATGGGGATATTATTGGCCAACTTTGGTACAAGAAGCAGTACAGCTAGTTAAGAAATGTACGAAATGCCAAATCCATGCAAATATCCCAAGGATGCCGCAGACTGATCTATGTGCTATGCAAAGCCCTTGGCCTTTTATGCAATGGGGCATAGACATAGTAGGACCACTACCACAAGCTCCCCGGCAAATGAAATTCTTGATCGTTGCCGTGGATTACTTCACAAAGTGGGTGGAGGCTGAACCATTAGCTACGATAACAAGCTCAAAGGCATTAGATTTTGTCTGGAAGAACATAGTTTGCCGATTTGGCATACCCCATATCCTCATTTCAGATAATGGGACTCAGTTTACTGACAAAACATTCAAGAATTGGTGCCAAGAGTTGAATATTCAACAGCGGTTCACTTCAGTCTCTCACCCACAAGCAAACGGACAAACGGAAGTAACAAACCGTACTTTGGTGAAAGGATTAAAAACTCGGTTAGAACAAGCCAAAGGACAATGGGTAGAAAATCTTCCTCAAGTCCTATGGTCTTACCGAACTACACCAAAAACCTCCAACGGTGAAACTCCGTACAGTCTAGTGTACGGCACTGAAGCAGTAATTCCGGTTGAGATCGGCATACCCAGCCCCCGAACCCTTAATTTCTCAACAGAACTGAATGACGACGGACTGAGAGCCGAACTAGATCTTGCCGAAGAAAGAAGAGAATTGGCCTTCATAAAAGAAGCCAAGTACAAGGAGCAAGTAACCCGGTATTATAACCAAAGGGTGAAAAAGCTGCAGTTTCAAGTGGGAGATCTCGTATTGAGAAACAATGAAGTAAGCCGAGCAGAAAAGCTGGGCAAACTTGAACCCACATGGGAAGGTCCGTATCGGGTGTCAGAAGTCCTGGGAAAAGGGTCTTATAAATTAACTCACATGTCAGGAGAACAAGTACCCTGAACATGGCATATTTCCAACCTCAAGAAGTTCTATTTGTAAGAGACAAGGTCCGGTCAGTCTTGTGTCTAGTTCGGTCCTAGGGTTATGTGCTTTCATATTTTTATTATTCTTTATACTTGTCGTTTTTTAAAAGATTAAAATCTTTTTCGTCCTTTTTATTTGTCTCTCTATGTGCGTTTTGTCTCTTATAAATGTTACTGAGGTATATTGTTCCTTAAAGGCTGATCCCCTTTTTTTAGATCATGTATTAAAGACAATTGTGAGTCCAAGCTTCTAAGGAAGATACAAGATTCCACAATTCAGCTTAAGAAACAAGCAATTCGTCTGAAACGAACTGCAATAAGCCGAAAACCACTCCGGTTAACTAGGGAAAGTCCAATCCAAGCGATAAAACTCGCCAAATAAGGACACTAACTAAGTCCGGTCAAAGAAGAGTTTACTTCATAAGACCGAGGACGAGTACAATAAATGAAATAAAAAATCGCTGAACTGTAAATACGCAGTGATAGAAGCGAAATGAAAAAATTTCATTTACTAAGTCTTGTTGGGCATACAATTCCGCTGCCCTACGAGAATGCGTTACACCATTACAAAGGACTATTCTACTGTCTACGATTGCTAAAGTTGAGCCACCTATCCGAAAAATCCTCATGATGCTGAGTTCGGGCGTTCCGAGCAGTTGAAGAATAAGTAGGTGGACGAGATGCTCTGATCGACCTACCGCCTCTTTCCTGAGTCCGGGAAGTTCTAGCACCTCGGCGGCGAAGAGTCTCTTCACGAAGCATTCGCTGATCTTGCTCACTCATATTCACAACTCCTCTACGAACTTCAGGGCGTTCTTGTCTTGACGTTTCCGGTTGCTCCTGAGTCCGTTGCTGATTTGGAGTAGAATTTTGAGTAAGTGGATTAGAGGTTTGAGTTGGAGTGTGAGCATCTGTTAGCGGGAAACGGCTAAGGAATCTCTCGATTGAGGGACGCCGGGAAAGAATGATGTCGTACAGAGAAGCCAAGCGCCGCAATGATTTCACAACTTGTTGGCAAGCCGAGCTCTCCAGCACATTGTTCTTCCGGAGTACATGGAGCTTCTCCCACAGTTCATCAACTTGATTCTGAACTTCAGATATAGTCATTCCCCCACGCCCGCAGATGAAATCTTCATATGCAGTCCTCTCAGCGATGACAGTATTCAGCTCGGCCTCCAGATCTTTCTTTATGGACTCTAAGTCCTTATTGTTGGACTCCAGCTCCACTAAACGAGCCAAGAGTTCATCATACTTCATCTGGTCATCTATAGCTTTTTTCTCAGCTTCATTTAAAGCCAAAGAGTATAGCCGCTTCCAGTGAAGTACCTCCAGCTCCTTAGAGTTAAGAATACGAAGCAGCTATGTCAGTTCGGCATTTCAGTTTACCGAGCAGGCAGTAAACCACAATAGGAGTAAAAGAGATTAAGAAAAGCTATAAGGAAGACACGAGGGTAGAAAGAAGAATTTTTTTCATTCACAAGAAAAAATTTACACAAGGAGGGCTTCAAGGCCATTTTACAAATAGAAAGAAAGAAACTAAACTAAGAGAAGGGAGACGAAATCATACTCCGCCAGTTTCGTCTCCGGCTTCCCTGTGGGTTTCAGCTTCTTTCTCCTTGTCGACCTCGGTCTCAGCCTCGGCCTCCCTCCTCCCTCCCTCCTGCTCGGCGCCCCCATCGCCGATCTGCTGCACCTCTTGCTCGGTGTGCCCGTCGCCGGTCTGCTGATCCTTCTGCTCGGTCTCCTTGCCGGCCTCATTTTCCTGCTCACCCTCTTCTTTGAAAATTGAAGCGGGTGAAACAGGCCCCAAGGAGGCAAAGATGGCCTCCATGTTCTCGTCACGGTCAGCACGGCAATTACGGACTCGTTCAGCAGAAAGCAGGACCGATGAAGACGCAAGCTCCTCAAGGAGCGGCAGACTCTGGAGACGCGCTGCAATCTCTGGGCCATACAGCGGCAAGACGACTTCGGGTTCCTGCTCAACATTATCGGTCATCAATTTCAGCAGATCACCGATAAGGGCCGAAAATTGATTGCTCAAAAGAGTTTCTCCGTGTAAACACGGAGAGCCTCCCCCTGAGCAACCACGGCAGCCGCCTCCCTCTGTTTCGACCGCTCTCTCTGGATGATGAGCTGGTCTTTGGCACGCTGGGCTTCATCCTGAGCCGAGATCATAGCGGCCCTTGCCCTCTCAAAGTCTGCCCGAGCCTGTTCGGCCTGGTGACGAGCAGCATTCAAATTCCTCTGCATCTCATCATAATCGCTGGACGCTTTAGAGAGTTCAACTGTGACGAGTTTGCAGAGCATATTGTTCCTCTGAAAATGGAAAAAGGAAAAAGTCAACAGAGGGGCCACAAAAAAAAAATATAGGAAAGAAGCAAAGCCAGAAAATCAAGAAGAAAATTCACCTCTACAAAGTCCTTTGGCCATAAAAAGGGCTCAGAGATATGTTCCGAAGTGGCCGTAACCACTCCTGATCCATAACCCCCCTGGACAATGTCTCTCTCTGGCGCTTTTGGGGGTTTCTGAGTCTTCGCCTTCCCCCTTGCCGAGGTCGATCCCGGCTTTTTTGGATCCGAAGACTGACTCGAAGAGGTCTTCTGCCTCTTCGGATTCTTCTCGGCATCAGACGCCGAGCTGGTGGTTTTCTGTTTCTCCGGCTCCTTTGATTCGGAGGATTTGCGACCAAGCTTGCTTAGCATGTTCACTGCCAAAAAGCAAGAAAACAAAGTTAGTTTTCGCCGCTAAAGCAGTAAAGCATAAAAAAGAAATCCTCACCCTCAGTCTCTTCGTCCGAAGACGAGGAGTCGAACACGAAGTCACCCTTGACGAGCTCAGATTCCAAATACTGTTTCCTAATCATGGGAATCTTATTGAGCCCGCCCTCGAGCTCGTCCAACGGTTCTACCCGAGGATGAGGAATTACGGACTTCGGCCCTCTCCAGGAAAAGTCCGGAGCCGCTGTCCTATTGTAAAAAAAGAAGCGATTTTTCCACATCGGCCATTTGGTTTTACAGAAGGCTCTAAAGGGCTGTAAAGGGATCAAGTAAAACCAGGATCCCTTTCTCTTAAACTGAAAGAAATTAAGGATTGCCCTCAGAGACAGATCCTTTTCTAGTCTACGCAGCTCGGCAGCAAAGGCCGATAAGTGCCTCCAAGAATTTGGAGTCACCTGACCTAAAGGAAGTTGGAAAAAATCAAGAAGCTCTACAAAGGCGGGGGGAAGAGGGAAACGAAGCCCGCATTCTAAGCAGGCTTCGTAAACGGTGGCATAACCCTCCGGCGGCGAGTTAGCCCTATGAGTGTCGTCGGGAATCACCACTAACCCCCCAGGAAGAAAATATTTTCTGTGTAAGGATGTCACAGTATCCTTACTCAAAATGCTGTGAAAATATTCTACCGTCTTCTCCCCGAACTTTTTCCGGCCAGAAGATCCCTTACCCCCCTTCCTACCACTACCTGATTCAGAAACAGTTTCAGAAGAAGAAGACATGATTCTTACTCTTTGATGGTCGAAAGTCTCTGAAGAAATTCTTGAAGAAGCGGAAGAAAATTTTACGAAAAAGAGAGAGAATGCAGAAGAAATAATCGCAAAAGTGTTCCAATGATGAAGAAAGGAAATATTTCTCAGATTCGCAGAGGCGTTTCAAATTCGTCGCACCGTTTCAAATCCCACTTTTTCTGGATTCTCTGGCCGGATTTGCTGTCACATTTAATGCAGACACGTGCAGAGCACGTCCCGTGACGTCAGCCTCCCCCTTACACTTATCCAAAATGCCGAAGTGATTCACTTCGCTTTTCGGGGGGGGTGGTGATGGGATACGAACTAAACAACTAAACAATAATTGCGAGCCCAATAGCAGTGACGGCCCATCAGCCCAAAACCCAAGAAAGAGTATCAGTTCGGCACAACCAAAGAGTTCGGTCACAGCCTATAGCTCGGTAAAAGCCGACCAATCGAGCTCAACTCTCAGATCGGCAAAAGCTGATCGGCAAAGTTCAGCAGTTCGGTCTCAGTATTCGACCGAACAAGGAGATAGTGGACCCATGCAGGATCTCCACGACCTCCATTACACCCACGATCTATTTAGTGGTATTAAGCAGTTATCAACCCCCCTACCAGGGCTGCAAACCACGATCTTAGTTCGAATGTATAAATAGAACTTAGATCAGATAGACCAGGGTTAAGTTCTCTAGATCCTGAATCTCATATAGCAAATCAGTATTGTAATCTGTAAGCTAGATCAAGCAATACAAATTTGCCCTCTATTCTTCCCGTGGACGTAGATTTACCTCAGTAAATCGAACCACGTAATTTTCAGTGTTGTGATCTTCATTTATTACTTGCATTTATTCCCATCAAAAATTCGCTAAATCATCAAACTTCATCCATGATTTATCCAATCTTTACACTGCACATTCGACCATGGAGAAGACGCTGAAATCAATGGACGTTGCATAGGCGTCTCCAAGAAGGTCTCCGCGGTCCGTGATCTGCGCGGCCGCGGCTGCTGCCAACGCCAATGCCAATACCAAGATGGCGGCTGCTGCCGGCGCCGCCTCCATTCTGTTTGGCGCGGTCGGGAAACCGGTGCACTCACTTGTCAACAAGCGCGAGAGGGTTATTAGAAATGGGTCACTCACCCCTTAAAAGGCCTCATAAGGGGTAGAAATGGACCACTCACCTCTTAAAAGGCCTCATAAGGGCGAGGGTTATCCACACTTATATAGATTAGATGAGATCTTCACCAAGTCGCCCCTCACGTGTGGGCCGGAAAAGACATCGGAGATTAGATGGGATCTTCACCAAGTCGCCCCTCACGTGTGGGCCGGAAAGGACATCGGTCTTCCATCACGTGGGTAGGCAATGCAAGAGAAACCATCATCGATGTGGGCCGAAAAGGACATCGGTCTTCCACTCTGGGCCGGAAAGGACATCGGTCTTCCACTCGTGAGATAGATAAGAGATAAAGAGAAAACCATCATCGACTTGGGCCCGCTCTGATACCATATTAGAAATGGACCACTCACCCTTAAAAGGCCTCATAAGGGGGAGGGTTATCCACACTTATATAGATTAGATGGGATCTTCACCAAGTCGATATGGGACGGAATTTTAGAGAATTTAACAAGGGTTGTGAGGAGAAACAAGGAGGTAACAGAGCTTATGATTATGGGCGCCAAAGTCGGCATGAAAGATGTCGACAGCATTCACACGGTGGCGCAATTGTTGTTGGAAGCGGCTGTTGATGAAGGGAGCTTCAGCTTTCAAGACTTGCTACAGAAAATCGACTACTACGGCGGTGAGATGAAATGGGTTAAACAGCTTGTGCTGCAAACTATCACTAAACACTTGGACTAACAAACTCTAAATACGGTTACTTGTATCCTAAATTGTTACCACAAATAAAAGGTGTGAATGATCACTTTCACGATGGTTGCGCGCCTTGAAATCATTGAAAAATCGGTAAAAATCCGTTGATTTGATCGAAACCTTTGGACCGACACATTCAAGTATCTCATGCGACCCAATGAATCTCGGACTCAGTTCACCATTCTTTTTAATTCAGAACACCTTAATCCAAGTAGACAATTTTAAAATTACTAATTTTGGAACTTTGTTTCATTGAATGTTAGAGTTTTTGTTGTAAGTTTTAAGATTTTATATAAATAGTAAAATTCCCTAAAATATAAACATCCATCTAAATCATTGTGACCAACACCATAAACAATAGGGTTAAATTTGTATTCACAAAGTGAATAGTGAATACAGTTACAAATTCAAAAGCATCATCTGAAAAAAACACATGTAATTCTTTTTTGTTTTAGTCTCTTCGTCCTCTGCTCATACGAATGTTAATGGCCCTGGATGCCATAGCCCTCAAGTTAGCTCTCGCAGTTGCAGGTGCAAGTGATCCCCTCCTCCAGTCATCAGGTCCCGTGAAAGCCTCCATAAATTCTTCCCTCTGCAGCCTCAGGGCCAAAGCAGCATCCCTGTCCTGGCCCGGCAGCTCTGTTCTTGCAGCATCTCCTCTGCTCGACTGAGCCCGGTTTCTGATGCGTTCTTCGCGGTTTCTTCTCCTCTCCGCAGAATTGTTAGACGACTCAAGACTACGCAATTCCACAACACCTCTGCTTTGCCTAGTATGTTGGCTCCTTGTTCTCGATTGAGAAGGCTGCTCGAGGGCCTCTGTGGCAGACTCATCGGCTGCCTTTCTAGCCTCTACCTCCTGTGGGAACAGCAGCTGCACCGTGTTCCACAGTACCGTGTTCACTTTGCAGTACTTCCCCGTGCTGCGAATTTTCGCATTAGATGTTAGTAAAGTCAAGAAAAATGGAGTTGGATGATCAACAATAGCCTGTGATTCTTGTAACCATACCTAATGATCTGCCTGCATTTAGGGCACTTCCTCCCGCATCTATCAGCCGCGGAGCTCAAGCATTTCTTACAGAAACTACAGAAAAGAACACGAAAAGAAACCTTGAGGAGATATGGTTTAGGTTGTGCATAGATCATGACCATCCATCTAGTTCAAAATTTTTACCTGTGTCCACAAGGCGTGGTACTCGGTTCATAACAAATCTCGAGGCAAATCTGCGAATTCAAATCATATTTCAACCAATAAGTTGCATAACATCAGCATAAGTGCTAGGGAATGTGGATGAATTATCTCTTTTCTTACAGCACAAGAGAGCTCCTCCCGGAGACGATCAAGGCATGGAATCGAAGGGGTCGAGCTGGAAGCACCTCTGCTCTTTGCATCCACTTCCTCATCTGCCTTACTAGGCTTCTCAACTTCTGCAATGGCTGTCTCATCTTTACTAGTTGATTCACCCTCTTTACTAGTTGATTCACCCTCTTTACTAGTTGATTTTGGCTTGTCTTCATCAAGATCAAGAATGGTAACGGGTATGGATGCAGGGCTTCGTCTCTGAGCCCTCCGTTTTCTACGTACCACGAATTTAAACACCAATCTTAGCAAAACATGCTGTAACAGACAAAGCAACATAGATAACAAAGTGATAAATGGAGATCAATTGCTTCTTTACTTCCATAATTGTGAAGCTAAGATGGGAAACTAGAAAAATCTAAGCCGTCAAAAGATTCCATTGAAGAAAGATGTACTCCATGTTTTAATTGTTTCCAATTACAATATACTAGCAAACTACTATGCTTCTTCATACATGGGAATATCAATATATGAGAAAAAAAATTCCACAAAACACAAAATTCCAAGCCACTAGATCCATATATAGGAGATAAATTAGACAGAAGCATCATTGGGGAAATTTATGATTAGATATAAAAAAAGATTTTTCCCCTTCAACCAGCTCTTGTTCACATAAAGAGTCGAGTATTATATGTTTTTCAAATCTAATAAACACGATTAAGGAACTACAAAAACCATAGACCTCAAAGACTATAGATATGCTTTAAATCTCCCAAAAATGCATAAACTATGCTACACACAGCTAAAGATCAGCACATAACGAAAATAAATTTCCTAAAACCATAATCGAAAAGATTAATTACAAGATCTAAAGGAGGTATATTTTTCTTAAACTAGCCATTTCCAGAAAAAACATAAACAGCCAACAAATTAAACACATACTGATAATACATAATCGAAAAGGGGGAATTCGCTCTGATAAACTTTTAATAAATCCAACCTTCTTGAATTTGTTGGTGGAGTTTTCAAACTTTGCAAGTCGGTTCTCTTCTTCTGCTTGAACTGTCGATCGGGAGTGTCTTCGACGATGAGGCTTGCGACCAACAGCGCCTCTTCGTCCCACCCAGCCATTGCGGCGACTGATCGGAACCCCGGACTGAATAAACTCTCATCTTGCTGGCCATTTTCTACAATTTCTTGTCGTTTTTTGGATGGATTTCCCGTGATTCCAGGGCTTCTGCTCGAATTCGCTTCAGCAACCATCTTCTTCTGAAGTCTAGGGTTCCAATATGGCGGAATTATACTGTTGATTGGGGCAATTAAGGGAAAAAAAGTTGTACAAACGGTCATAATATTTGGAAGGGATACTAAATTCAAATTTGGACAATAACGGCTATTTCGGTCAATGCGGATCCAACCCGAATCCGCACCCAACCAGCTACGGCCCCACCAATATTTATGGCCCAATCATGATTTCATTAAAGTTAGTAGTAAACTTGTACTAGTATTTTAGAACACTACAGTAGTATTTATTTAATATACTTTATTTATTATTCCTCAAATTACAATTATTGTAGGAATACAATTTCGTTTATAGTAATATTTAAGGGTGGATCTCACCAAAAAGGCGACCAATCATTTAATCAAATTGAATTGATTATTTTGAATTAAGATACAATTAAGAGATCGCTACACATTATTTTATTTCTTGAGTTGAACTTGAACCTATACTTAAGAGGGATTGAGTAAATTTTTTTTATAGAGGCATGTTCAAAGAATTACTCCATACACTAATGCTAGTCGAACACATATCACAAGTTCTTTTTCGTTAACTATTAATCCTAAGAGTGCGATTGGTACCCTTACAAGACATCAGATTCTAGACTTTTTCAGTCCTCATAAACCATTACAGTATTTTACAAATTAAAAGAATAATTACTATCAAATACTCCATCCGTTTAACCATAGTTTTGGCAAAACTTTTCAGCACGGAGTTTAAAAAAGAGATGTTGAATGTGTTGAATAAATAGATAAAATAAGTAAGAGAGAGAAAAATGTAGAGAGAATAAAATAGAAAGTAATAAGAAAATAATTACTATATATGGAAATGACTCAACTATGAAGAAACTTCTTGATGGGATACGAACTAAACAACTAAACAATAATTGCGAGCCCAATAGCAGTGACGGCCCATCAGCCCAAAACCCAAGAAAGAGTATCAGTTCGGCACAACCAAAGAGTTCGGTCACAGCCTATAGCTCGGTAAAAGCCGACCAATCGAGCTCAACTCTCAGATCGGCAAAAGCTTCGGCACAACCAAAGAGTTCGGTCACAGCCTATAGCTCGGTAAAAGCCGACCAATCGAGCTCAACTCTCAGATCGGCAAAAGCTGATCGGCAAAGTTCAGCAGTTCGGTCTCAGTATTCGACCGAACAAGGAGATAGTGGACCCATGCAGGATCTCCACGACCTCCATTACACCCACGATCTATTTAGTGGTATTAAGCAGTTATCAACCCCCCTACCAGGGCTGCAAACCACGATCTTAGTTCGAATGTATAAATAGAACTTAGATCAGATAGACCAGGGTTAAGTTCTCTAGATTCTGAATCTCATATAGCAAATCAGCATTGTAATCTGTAAGCTAGATCAAGCAATACAAATTTGCCCTTTATTCTTCCCGTGGACGTAGATTTACCTCAGTAAATCGAACCACGTAATTTTCAGTGTTGTGATCTTCATTCATTACTTGCATTTATTCCCATCAAAAATTCGCCAAATCATCACTGGCGCCGTCTGTGGGAAACGACAGAAAACCAAAACTGTGATAAAAGCGAGTTTTTGATCCTCTTCCACCAAAAAATGCGTACCAGATCACATAATACCCATACTTCCGTCCGTGATGAACGTGAGGAAGCTAGTCCAGCCCGTAGGTCTGGAAAACAGCCTCGGGAGAAATCTGCCTCCAGTTCTCACGGTGAAAGAACAAACCACTCAAAAAGTCATCGCACCGAGCCTTCCCAGCAGTTCGATTTGAATGAGGCTGTCAAGTTGTTCTTGGCTGAGAAGCAGGATGAGTTCTTAACATTCCTGCAAAAGAGCCAGAAGCCGGAGAAGAAAACGGCGGATTCTCCCTCCCCCTCCAGACATGAAAGTCACTACCGCAGTAGTGTCGTATCTTCCAGGAGAAAGAATCCTCACCACCGATATGTTCATTCTCCTCCTTGTTACCGAAATCACAGGAGAACTCCATCTCCACCATACCGTAGAGATGTCGGATTCGCTATGTATGGAGCGCTGAAGACTCCATTTTCGGATGATATCACCAGAACTCCGTTGCCACAGAATTACCGAACTCCGTCAGTGACTTATGACGGGTTAGTGGATCCTCATGATTTCCTGGGACGCTATCAGTATAATATGGCGAACCAAGGTCTCAATGAGGTTCATATGTGTAAGCTGTTTCCCGAGCTGCTCATCGGGAACGCAAGAAGGTGGTTTGATAGCCTCCCTCAAGGCAGCATTAGATCTTACAGAGATCTAATGGATGCTTTTCATAGGAGGTTCTTCCAGAAAGCTGAAACCCGAATCACTTCGGCTCAGCTGCTTTCTATACGTCAAGGTCGCAATGAAAAGATTAGCGACTTCATGACAAGATTCCACAAGGAATGCCTACAAGTAGATGATCTCAATGATCTACTTGTCATTTCGGCATTCCAAAATGGAATTCTGCCAGGAGCTCTCTACAGAAAGCTCGTTGAATGCAGTCCGCAAACAGCTCAAGAGATGTGGGACATTGCGGACCAGTTTTCTCGTGCTGATGAGGCAGACCGTCGAAAACGGTCTTTAGACAGCTCTTCCAGAGGAGACAAGAGGAAGCCCGATCATAGCGATCGGGGACATCCTCGCCGAACTCCTTTTGAAAGAATTCAAAGGGCACCGGTACAAGACAGATTGGGACCACGTCTCAATCCTGAGAAACCACCCGCTCAGTTCGTACCATTGAACAAGTCGAGAGTGGAAATTTTCGAACTGCATTCTGATATGTTCGAAAAACCAAAGCCGATGACGAAATCGGCCACGCGCCGAAGTCAGGATAAATATTGCTCCCTCCATCAAGACCACGGTCACGATACCGAGGAGTGCCGAAATTTGGCAGCAGATATTGATGTTCTTGTGAAAGCAGGGACGTTAAAAAAATACCAAAGCAAGCCGCCGAAAAAGAATAAGAAACAGAGAAGTGCGAACTGCGCTCCTCAGGATCCTAAAAGGCAACAGGATCCCGAAGACGATGACGAGCCGCAATATGATGGAGTAATCCAGACTATTGACGCTCTCCCAGCCGGAAAGACTAAATCGTCTCTAAAATCAGAGCGCAGAGGCTTCAATCGAGAGGAGCCAACACATAAAAGGCTGAAGAAGGAGGAAGTAATTACATTTTCAGATGCAGATCCCGTCCCGGCCATTTCTCCTCATCAAGACGCTATTGTCATTCAAGCTGGAGTGGCAAACAAACTGATCCACAGAGTGTTTGTGGATACAGGAGCGTCGGTTAGCATTCTTTTTAAAGAATGTTTTGATAAACTGGAAGTGGATCCAGCTCGGCTCAGTCCGGCCCCAATTCCTCTGAAAAGTTTCGCCCAGGAGGACACCCGCCCTGAAGGTATTATCAGCCTTCCGATTACGGTAGGAAGAGCGCCTACTAGCTCCAGTACGGTGATCGAGTTTTTTGTGGTAAAAGCTCGATCCCCGTATAACATTATACTGGGAAGAGACTGGCTCAACACAGTTCGGGCCATTTGCTCTACTTATCACCTCACAATCAAGATCCCCACTAAAGGAGGGATAGCAGTCATCCGAGGTGATCAAAAGAGAGCAAAAGAATGTTTAGCAGATTGCGCTTAAAAGTGCCGAACAATCAGATCGGCACCATCAAGCATAGCAATCACAGCAGCCGGAGTCAGAGGCAGGCGAAATGAACGAAGTCACACCGGAGCCGAACTCGATGAAAGTTCAGTTATATGAAGATGATCCATCCAGAACGGTCAAGATCGGTTTCGCGGGAACACCTCTACTCCGGGAAAAGACCATCCAGCTCCTCAAAGAGTACAAAGATGTCTTTGCGTGGTCTCCGTTGGACATGACTGGAGTGTCTCCCGAGGTAATTACACATCGGTTAAATATTGATCCTTCAGTCCGGCCTATAAAACAGAAGCAAAGACTCTTTGCGGCAGAAAGAAATCAAGTCATCCATGACGAAGTCCGCCAATTACTGAAAGCGGGTGTATTATTTGAAGTAAAATATCCTTCTTGGGTGGCCAATCCTGTGATGATCAAGAAAAAAGAAGGAGGATGGCGGATGTGCATAGATTTTACGGATCTAAATAAGCACTGTCCTAAAGATTGCTACCCCCTTCCCAACATAGATAAAAAAGTAGAAGCTCTGATAGGCTTCGAAATTTTCTGTTTTCTTGATTTGTATAAAGGATACCACCAAGTTTTAATGGATGAGAATGATGCTTCAAAAACGGCTTTCATTACTGACTTCGGTATTTTTGCTTATAAAAAGATGCCATTTGGTTTAAAGAATGCCGGAGCCACATATCAAAGAATGGTAGATAAGCTATTTCGGCACCTGATCGGAAAAGAGGTTGAAGTATATGTTGACGACATAGTTGTTAAAAGCAGAAGCACTTCGGAGTACGAAAACAATCTCAAATCCACTCTCGACGTGCTCAAAAAAGCCAACCTCAAACTCAATCCCCAAAAATGTACCTTTTTGGTAGATTCGGGAAAATTTCTGGGTTGTTGGGTTTCAAAGGAAGGACTCAAGGCAAATCCCCTAAAGGTTCAAGTTGTTCAGAACATGGCAATGCCGAAGTCCATACATGATGTGCAAAGGCTAACTGGATGTCTAGCCGCACTGAATAGATTCCTTTCCCAAGCAGCCGAAAAGCAAATGCCGTTCTTCAATGTTTTGAAGAAGGCACCAAAGTTTGAGTGGGGAGCCGAACATAAAAAGGCTTTTGACGAACTCAAAAGTTATTTAACCGAACTTCCTACTCTCTCTGCTCCAACAGATGCCGAAGTGATATTCTTATATTTAGCAGCATCAGATCAAACCATTAGCGCGGTGCTTGTACGAGAAGAAGGCCTAAAACAGCGTCCTATCTACTTTACAAGCCGAGCATTAAGAGGTCCCGAAACAAGGTATCAACCTCTGGAAAAAATTGCTCTGGCATTAGTAAATGCAGCGAGGAGACTGCGGCCATATTTCTATGCTCACAAAGTATGCGTCTTAACCGATCTTCCACTTCGGCAAGTTTTGACTAAGCCAGAAGCATCAGGCAGAATTGCCAAGTGGGCCATAGAGTTGGGAGAACATTCAATAGAATATCTACCTCGGAAAGCCATCAAGGGACAAGCCTTGGCAGATTTTCTTGTAGAGGCAAAGTTCGATCAGGCAATCCCTATTATTGCCGAACAGAAAAATCCTACCAATGATGAACTAACACAGCCCCAGAAACCCGAAGTAGAGCCGCCGGACTGTTGGATTGGATTCGTAGATGGAGCTTCGAATAAGACAGGAAGTGGAGCTGGTATTCTACTTATCGCTCCCGACGGACACGAAGTAACTTATTCACTTCGGTTCTTATTCCCAACCACTAATAACGAAGCCGAATACGAAGCCCTTCTTGCCGGACTTCAGTTAGCGCAACATCTACTTGTCAAATCTCTCAAAATTCATTGTGATTCACAAGTCATAGTGAATCACATGCTGGGTACAAGTGAAGCCCGTGGTGAAAGGATGAAAAAATACTTGGACAAAGCGCAAAGTATTAGCCGAAATTTCTCTTATTTTCGGATAATCCACATTCCCAGAGCGGGAAATAGCCGAGCAGATACTTTAAGTAAGTTGGCCTCATATCCGAGCTCAAAGGTGGAGGAATTACCGCACAGAAGCATTGATGAAGCTGAAGTACACTCAGTAACCAGTTCACCAAACTGGATGACGCCAATATTAAAGTATCTAGATCAAGGACAACTGCCCGAGGATAAGAGAGAAGCAAGGAAAATCACATGCCGAGCACGTCGGTATGAACTTCATGAAGGAGTCCTATATAGAAAGTCCTACCTTCAACCGTTATTGCGATGTGTAGGACCAGAAGAGACGGATTACATCCTTAGAGAAGTTCATGAAGGATCTTGCGGTAGCCACATCGGAGCTAGAGCATTAGCTAAAAAAGTTCTGAGATGGGGATATTATTGGCCAACTTTGGTACAAGAAGCAGTACAGCTAGTTAAGAAATGTACGAAATGCCAAATCCATGCAAATATGCCAAGGACGCCGCAGACTGATCTATGTGCTATGCAAAGCCCTTGGCCTTTTATGCAATGGGGCATAGACATAGTAGGACCACTACCACAAGCTCCCCGGCAAATGAAATTCTTGATCGTTGTCGTGGATTACTTCACAAAGTGGGTGGAGGCTGAACCATTAGCTACGATAACAAGCTCAAAGGCATTAGATTTTGTCTGGAAGAACATAGTTTGCCGATTTGGCATACCCCATATCCTCATTTCAGATAATGGGACTCAGTTTACTGACAAAACATTCAAGAATTGGTGCCAAGAGTTGAATATTCAACAGCGGTTCACTTCAGTCTCTCACCCACAAGCAAACGGACAAACGGAAGTAACAAACCGTACTTTGGTGAAAGGATTAAAAGCTCGGTTAGAACAAGCCAAAGGACAATGGGTAGAAAATCTTCCTCAAGTCCTATGGTCTTACCGAACTACACCAAAAACCTCCAACGGTGAAACTCCGTACAGTCTAGTGTACGGCACTGAAGCCGTAATTCCGGTTGAGATCGGCATACCCAGCCCCCGAACCCTTCATTTCTCAACAGAACTGAATGACGACGGACTGAGAGCCGAACTAGATCTTGCCGAAGAAAGAAGAGAATTGGCCTTCATAAAAGAAGCCAAGTACAAGGAGCAAGTAACCCGGTATTATAACCAAAGGGTGAAAAAGCTGCAGTTTCAAGTGGGAGATCTCGTATTGAGAAACAATGAAGTAAGCCGAGCAGAAAAGCTGGGCAAACTTGAACCCACATGGGAAGGTCCGTATCGGGTGTCAGAAGTCCTGGGAAAAGGGTCTTATAAATTAACCCACATGTCAGGAGAACAAGTACCCCGAACATGGCATATTTCCAACCTCAAGAAGTTCTATTTGTAAGAGACAAGGTCCGGTCAGTCTTGTGTCTAGTTCGGTCCTAGGGTTATGTGCTTTCATATTTTTATTGTGTCTAGTTCGGTCCTAGGGTTGTTGTTCGTTTTTTAAAAGGTTAAAATCTTTTTCGTCCTTTTTATTTGTCTCTCTATGTGCGTTTTGTCTCTTATAAATGTTACTGAGGTATATTGCTCCTTAAAGGCTGATCCCCTTTTTTTAGAGCATGTATTAAAGACAATTGTGAGTCCAAGCTTCTAAGGAAGATACAAGACTCCACAATTCAGCTTAAGAAACAAGCAATTCGTCTGAAACGAACTGCAATAAGCCGAGAACCACTCCGGTTAACTAGGGAAAGTCCAATCCAAGCGATAAAACTCGCCAAATAAGGACACTAACTAAGTCCGGTCAAAGAAGAGTTTACTTCATAAGACCGAGGACGAGTACAATAAATGAAATAAAAAATCGTTGAACTGTAAATACGCAGTGATAGAAGCGAAATGAAAAAATTTCATTTACTAAGTCTTGTTGGGCATACAATTCCGCTGCCCTACGAGAATGCGTTACACCATTACGAAGGACTATTCTACTGTCTACGATTGCTAAAGTTGAGCCACCTATCCGAAAAATCCTCATGATGCTGAGTTCGGGCGTTCCGAGCAGTTGAAGAATAAGTAGGTGGACGAGATGCTCTGATCGACCTACCGCCTCTTCCCTGAGTCCGGGAAGTTCTAGCACCTCGGCGGCGAAGAGTCTCTTCACGAAGCATTCGCTGATCTTGCTCACTCATATTCACAACTCCTCTACGAACTTCAGGGCGCTCTTGTCTTGACGTTTCCGGTTGCTCCTGAGTCCGTTGCTGATTTGGAGTAGAAATTTGAGTAAGTGGATTAGAGGTTTGAGTTGGAGTGTGAGCATCTGTTAGCGGGAAACGGCTAAGGAATCTCTCGATTGAGGGACGCCGGGAAAGAATGATGTCGTACAGAGAAGCCAAGCGCCGCAATGATTTCACAACTTGTTGGCAAGCCGAGCTCTCCAGCACATTGTTCTTCCGGAGTACATGAAGCTTCTCCCACTGTTCATCAACTTGATTCTGAACTTCAGATATAGTCATTCCCCCGCGCCCGCAGATGAAATCTTCATATGCAGTCCTCTCAGCGATGACAGTATTCAGCTCGGCCTCCAGATCTTTCTTTATGGACTCTAAGTCCTTATTGTTGGACTCCAGCTCCACTAAACGAGCCAAGAGTTCATCATATTTCATCTGGTCATCTATAGCTTTTTTCTCAGCTTCATTTAAAGCCAAAGAGTATAGCCGCTTCCAGTGAAGTACCTCCAGCTCCTTAGAGTTAAGAATACGAAGCAGCTATGTCAGTTCGGCATTTCAGTTTACCGAGCAGGCAGTAAACCACAATAGGAGTAAAAGAGATTAAGAAGAGCTATAAGGAAGACACGAGTGTAGAAAGAAGAATTTTTTTCATTCACAAGAAAAAATTTACACAAGGAGGGCTTCAAGGCCATTTTACAAATAGAAAGAAAGAAACTAAACTAAGAGAAGGGAGACGAAATCATACTTCGCCAGTTTCGTCTCCGGCTTCCCTGTGGGTTTCAGCTTCTTTCTCCTTGTCGACCTCGGTCTCAGCCTCGGCCTCCCTCCTCCCTCCCTCCTGCTCGGCGCCCCCATCGCCGATCTGCTGCACCTCTTGCTCGGCGTGCCCGTTGCCGGTCTGCTGATCCTTCTGCTCGGTCTCCTTGCCGGCCTCATTTTCCTGCTCACCCTCTTCTTTGAAAATTGAAGCGGGTGAAACAGGCCCCAAGGAGGCAAAGATGGCCTCCATGTTCTCGTCACGGTCAGCACGGCAATTACGGACTCGTTCAGCAGAAAGCAGGACCGATGAAGATGCAAGCTCCTCAAGGAGCGGCAGACTCTGGAGACGCGCTGCAATCTCTCGGCCATACAGCGGCAAGACGACTTCGGGTTCCTGCTCAGCATTATCGGTCATCAATTTCAGCAGATCACCGATAAGGGCCGAAAATTGATTGCTCAAAAAGAGTTTCTCCGTGTAAACACGGAGAGCCTCCCCCTGAGCAACCACGGCAGCCGCCTCCCACTGTTTCGACCGCTCTCTCTGGATGATGAGCTGGTCTTTGGCACGTTGGGCTTCATCCTGAGCCGAGATCATAGCGGCCCTTGCCCTCTCAAAGTCTGCCCGAGCCTGTTCGGCCTGGTGACGAGCAGCATTCAAATTCCTCTGCATCTCATCATAATCGCTGGACGCTTTAGAGAGTTCAACTGTGACGAGTTTGCAGAGCATATTGTTCCTCTGAAAATGGAAAAAGGAAAAAGTCAACAGAGGGGCCACAAAAAAATATAGGAAAGAAGCAAAGCCAGAAAATCAAGAAGAAAATTCACCTCTACAAAGTCCTTTGGCCATAAAAAGGGCTCAGAGATATGTTCCGAAGTGGCCGTAACCACTCCTGATCCATAACCCCCCTGGACAATGTCTCTCTCTGGCGCTTTTGGGGGTTTCTGAGTCTTCGCCTTCCCCTTTGCCGAGGTCGATCCCGGCTTTTTTGGATCCGAAGACTGACTCGAAGAGGTCTTCTGCCTCTTCGGATTCTTCTCGGCATCAGACGCCGAGCTGGTGTTTTTCTGTTTCTCCGGCTCCTTTGATTCGGAGGATTTGCGACCAAGCCTGTTTAGCATGTTCACTGCCAAAAAGCAAGAAAACAAAGTTAGTTTTCGCCGCTAAAGCAGTAAAGCATAAAAAAGAAATCCTCACCCTCAGTCTCTTCGTCCGAAGACGAGGAGTCGAACACGAAGTCACCCTTGACGAGCTCAGATTCCAAATACTGTTTCCTAATCATGGGAATCTTATTGAGCCCGCCCTCGAGCTCGTCCAACGGTTCTACCCGAGGATGAGAAATTACGGACTTCGGCCCTCTCCAGGAAAAGTCCGGAGCCGCTGTCCTATTGTAAAAAAAGAAGTGATTTTTCCACATCGGCCATTTGGTTTTACAGAAGGCTCTAAAGGGCTGTAAAGGGATCAAGTAAAACCAGGATCCCTTTCTCTTAAACTGAAAGAAATTAAGGATTGCCCTCAGAGACAGATCCTTTTCTAGTCTACGCAGCTCGGCAGCAAAGGCCGATAAGTGCCTCCAAGAATTTGGAGTCACCTGACCTAAAGGAAGTTGGAAAAATTCAAGAAGCTCTACAAAGGCGGGGGGAAGAGGGAAACGAAGCCCGCATTCTAAGCAGGCTTCGTAAACGGTGGCATAACCCTCCGGCGGCGAGTTAGCCCTATGAGTGTCGTCGGGAATCACCACTAACCCCCCAGGAAGAAAATATTTTCCGTGTAAGGATATCACAGTATCCTTACTCAAAATGCTGTGAAAATATTCTACCGTCTTCTCCCCGGACTTTTTCCGGCCAGAAGATCCCTTACCCCCCTTCCTACCACTACCTGATTCAGAAACAGTTTCAGAAGAAGAAGACATGATTCTTACTCTTTGATGGTCGAAAGTCTCTGAAGAGATTCTTGAAGAAGCGGAAGAAAATTTTACGAAAAAGAGAGAGAATGCAGAAGAAATAATCGCAAAAGTGTTCCAATGATGAAGAAAGGAAATATTTATCAGATTCGCAGAGGCATTTCAAATTCGTCGCACCGTTTCAAATCCCACTTTTTCTTGATTCTCTGGTCGGATTTGCTGTCACATTTAATGCAGACACGTGCAGAGCACGTCCCCTGACGTCAGCCTCCCCCTTACACTTATCCGAAATGCCGAAGTGATTCACTTCGCTTTTCGGGGGGGGTGGTGATGGGATACGAACTAAACAACTAAACAATAATTGCGAGCCCAATAGCAGTGACGACCCATCAGCCCAAAACCCAAGAAAGAGTATCAGTTCGGCACAACCAAAGAGTTCGGTCACAGCCTATAGCTCGGTAAAAGCCGACCAATCGAGCTCAACTCTCAGATCGGCAAAAGCTTCGGCACAACCAAAGAGTTCGGTCACAGCCTATAGCTCGGTAAAAGCCGACCAATCGAGCTCAACTCTCAGATCGGCAAAAGCTGATCGGCAAAGTTCAGCAGTTCGGTCTCAGTATTCGACCGAACAAGGAGATAGTGGACCCATGCAGGATCTCCACGACCTCCATTACACCCACGATCTATTTAGTGGTATTAAGCAGTTATCAACCCCCCTACCAGGGCTGCAAACCACGATCTTAGTTCGAATGTATAAATAGAACTTAGATCAGATAGACCAGGGTTAAGTTCTCTAGATTCTGAATCTCATATAGCAAATCAGCATTGTAATCTGTAAGCTAGATCAAGCAATACAAATTTGCCCTCTATTCTTCCCGTGGACGTAGATTTACCTCAGTAAATCGAACCACGTAATTTTCAGTGTTGTGATCTTCATTCATTACTTGCATTTATTCCCATAAAAAATTCGCCAAATCATCACTTCTCGAAATGAAAAAATGACTCAACTATGAAGAAACGGAGGGAGGACTAGAATTAGCATAGTAGTATTTGTTTTTTTTGGATTGTAAATAGTACTCTCTCTGAAAGTCCCACTCGTAGTCTCTCACACAACAATTTGAGTGAGAACGGAGCAGCTGGAGAGGGAGAGAGAGAGGAGGGATGATGAGAGCAGTTGAAATTGCGACTCGGAGCTTGCATTCGGTGGTAAATAGCCTTCGCCTCATCAAATTCTCTCTTCGCGCTCCTAAATCGGTAACCGATTTTTTGTTTACCTTTATTTGCATTTCCAGCTATTCCATGTCGATACACCTTGTAAATAACTCAAGTGTTTTGATTAATTTGTCGCTAAATTGTTTGTTTTTGCTTTGCTTTCCCATTCAATTGATTTTAATTTTATTCTGTACAATTGGATGTGTGATGAGGAGTTGAATCCTTTTACAGTAGTAGAATTGTTCCATTATTCGGGCATAATTGAAGTAGCTGTAGGTGTTGCCTCAATGGTATTAGCCAAATAGAAGGAGCAAGAAGCACATGATTTTGGTCATTTTTGAAACTCATCTACATTCTTTCATTCGATGTATATGAGAAGTGTTTTATGAAATGGTTTGCTGAACTACTCTAATGTTTTGCATAGTAACTAAGGTAATCAATTCCTACTTGTTAGTTGTTACTTGTAAGTGATGAGCAATTTCATCAGCCACATTTATTGTGGTTGACCTGCGCAATACCTTTTGTTGTTCGTCGTTACTTTGTTGAAGAGCACGATGCATGATTTCAATTCATGGTGGTAACACATAGCAGCACTGGAATTGATAAGCATGTTAGGAGCTAGATGCATTTTATCAGCTTATATAGTGTACTAATCCTATGATATTTTAAATGTTTCAAACTTGCTTACACATACTGACAAAGAAATGCTATGGATATTCATATATCCATTGCATTTAGAGAAATGAAATTATGGGACTTGCTAGATAAAGAAAGCTCAAAATTGAATTCAAGTCATAGTTCTTGTGTTATAGGCTTCAATATTTACTGTGTCGTGTGAATAATCTCATTATTCTTTTGCTTTGTTGTGTGAACATTCTCCCAGGTGGAGGTCGAATTTGATAATGGCAGTGCATATAATCTGTCAGCTGAATACTTGCGAGTATATAGCCCTGCAGTTGACAGTAAGATCAGATCAGTCGGAGGAGAAAAGGTAACTAGAAAATGCTTAAAAATACAATGACTCATATGATGGTTAGATGACTTGGAGTGGAAAGGCCAGATTATGTGTGTGTTTTAACTTTGATGTGGTGAAAAAATAATGATAGGTGCATGATATTGAAACTTTACGATCATCTGCTTCTTTTCCCTTCCAATAGAATGTAACTTGAGCATTGATCAGGTTATAGCCGGGAGGCGTAATGTTGGGATCATGTCTGCAGAACCTGTGGGGAACTATGGGGTGAGGTATTATAATTCCATTGATATGGAGAAGCTATTTAGAACAAGTGTTCCTTATTATATACTCATAGCAGTGTTGTTTTTGATTGATGTAGATTACTTTTCGATGACTTGCATAAAACAGGGATCTTCACATGGGGTTACTTTTATCATCTTGGTAGCAACAAGTTTTCGCTCATGAGAAACTACCTCGAAACTATAAAGAAACATGGCCTTAGCCGTGACCCAAAACCAAGGAAGTGAAGTGTGTACTTTTAGGTGTCGGTTTGAATGCTGGTAAGGATGCAAATCTGCATATTTTTGTAAATCTACTTCTGACATATTGTAATTCATGTGACACATTCATGAACAAGTGTTGTTTTGAATAATCTGGATAAAATGCCATTTCATGAGTCCATTCATCCATTCATTCATTTCCAGAAATCTTACTGAAAAAGGAACTCATCCACTTATTGTTTTTTCCTCAATCCAGTTTCTTTTGCATATGACAACATTTCTTACATACATTTAACGTGAATATTTTACTCTGGATTTTTTCGGAAGGAGAAGATCGACTGAGGCCCATTTGAGAGTGGGAAGATAGGATGTTCGTTCTTTTCAGTTAAGATGAATTGTCCAGAGTCATTCTTCAAGATCCTTGATCTGCTGCAGGTGAAGTAGATTACATTATGTCGGATTACATTCTTCGATCTTGTACCAAATGAAATTTATATTATCTGTAGACTATTTGTTGCAGCAATAGCAGTAGAATAATAGTATGACTCTGCTAAATAGCTAAGAATCTGAAATGTTGCCCTCAAATAGATTCTTGAAAACATAGAATTCCATAATCTTTGGCAATGACACAATATTTTTCCTCATCTTCCCCTCAAACAGATTGTTGTTAAGTTCAAGTTGGAGGCTATACTTAGATTGGGACATTGAATAACTATCAATTGGACCACCTACATTAAAATACATGAAGGCTGTTTTGGCTCTTGTAGGATAGCATAGTAGCATGTGACAACACACTTAGCACTACCATAAGAAGCATATCGATACACATTAATAAGATCGCAGTGTTAAAGCCCGCACGGGCTTAACTCAGTTGGTTCCTGGGTGGTAGATTGTCCCTAAGCAGACAGGATCGAATGCTGGCAGCCGCAGTGTGGGAGTTTCACCACTGTGGTAGCTCCTTGTGTGCTGGTTACCAGTGTAAGTTCCTCCCACCTAATGGGCCGCTGAGGTACCGTGTTTGAACCCCTCCATAGCGATGTCGGGCCGGGTTATGGGGGCGCCTGGGGTGAGCGAATCACCTTTTGTCCCTAAGATCGCAGTGTTAAATTTTGAGGTGAAATATACATTATTTTTATTATTCAACGAAAGAATATTAAAAGTGAATCAAAATACATAACAAGAAAAGAATGCACTTATCCAGAAAAAATCCTCATAATTATACTCCATTTAAAAGATCAATAATCATTTAGTAATATTCAAATAGTAGTAATATTTATCTCTTTCCTCAAATTAGTATTCTATTTGGTCGTGGTCCCTTGCCTTTAGGACTTTATCACAAGAATCCAGCTGTGGGCACAATTTTTAGATCTCATAAATGTTGACGGAAAATTTTTAATCCCATAAATGCAACTTATATTAGTTGATTTTAAATGTTGGCACAGCAAGCAATGACCTTATAATAGAAGAAGACCCAATTACTTAATCAATGAGATTTTACAATTTCTCGATTTGTTTAAATTTCGTTATAATTAACTATACGCATTATTTTTACATCAGCGATTACATTAGTGGAATTAGATGACTGTTTTAAATTAGAATAAAAATTTTGTAGTACGAATATTACTGAAATATTATTAATAGTGTAAGAGGGTAATTTGATAAAGTAAGAGAAAATCATGATTAACAAAGTAAGAAGATTTAAAATATGGTAAAGCCTGCACGGTGGATGAACAAACATTGTTGATTCTCTTTATTAAAAAAAAGGAAAAAGTTAGATGATTTAATACGAAAACGCTGTCGTTTCAGTAAGTCAACGAGAATAATGTTCCAGTTCTACATCACACTCTGTCAGCCAAACAAGATTACAAACATAAATACTTCAAAATAATTCTCACAATCAGAGCACTACAAAATTCGTCGAAATTTAATTTCGCCAATTAATTATACGCAGTAAAAACGTGAAAGAGAGAGCTGACTTTGGCAAAGAATCACATTTGAGATCCTTTTATAGAAAGCCCATTTCGATTCTGGCTATGCGACGATGTCAGTGCTGAGATTTCTGTGTGTGTTGGTCGCCGCCTCCGCGGCGATGGCCGGAGGCGGAGCTGCGGCGGCGGCGGTGGCTGGGACTGCGCCGTACAGAATTCACACACTTTTCTCGGTGGAGTGCCAGAACTACTTCGATTGGCAGACGGTCGGCCTCATGCACAGCTTCCGCAAGGCCGGGCAGCCCGGCCCGATCACCCGGCTGCTGAGCTGCACCGAGCAAGAGAAGAAGAATTATAAAGGCATGGACTTGGCTCCCACCTTTGAGGTCCCTTCCATGAGCTTGCACCCCAAGACTGGTGATTGGTGAGTTTAGTTTACTTTCCGAATGTGTGTGTTCATATTAATTGGGCCCTTTTTAATTGGAGTTTGAAAAATGCCATCTTGTCTGTGATCTTGAGTTTGATTTCTCCATCAGCTGCTTGCAATCTATGTCTATTGTTGTTGTAGTTGTAAGATTTATACTATGTATTTATTGCTTAGGTTAGGACTTAGGATTGGATTCTTGATATTGAGAAGTGGGATTTTGTTTCTTTTTATTGCTCCCTGTTTGTAGTATTTAATAAGGTAGTGGATTTCATTTTTTCTGTTAATGGAATCAAGAAATCAGATTTTGTAAATGAAGGAGTAGCTACCAGAGAGAGAGGGGGAGAGGGGGAGGAAATTTGTAAAAGATTACACTTTTTTTCTGCGTAGAGATTTTTTGCGGCTGTTGACTTCTACGACTTGGCTTTTATGGCAGGTATCCGGCGATTAATAAACCAGCTGGTGTTGTCCACTGGCTTAAACATAGCAAAGAAGCAGAAAATGTTGATTGGGTGGTTATATTGGATGCTGATATGATTGTTCGAGGTCCAATCTTACCATGGGAGCTTGGCGCTGAGAAAGGCAGACCAGTTGCTGCATATTATGGGTAATTTTAGTTGCTCCTTTTAATAATGAGCTTCATGCTTCTTTCTTTCATTGGAGGACACAGTAAGATTAGCTAGGAACGTGTGAGTTTTGAGAGGTTCGAGTATTAGACGTCTGATACCTCGATTTGAATTCTGATTTGATGTAGGAACTAGAGTATATCTCATTTTAATCTAAGTCTTCCATGCTTCACTCATATTAGTTCATTGTACGTACGTGCGAATGTCAAATTTGCACTTAGGAGGGCAAAAGGGAAATATTTCCCCTACTTCTTTCATTGTTTATTTTCTCGATCCTTTGTCCTCTCTAGGTCATGAGATGTGTTTCATTAATATTGTTATAGGTCTCATAGGGTAGCTATTTGCTGTCGGACACAAGTATATCCATAGATCATAAGCGCTCATCTTTGGATTTTCGCTGGTTGAAAATTGAAATATTGATGATGTGAGAGATCCCACATATCAAAACTTCTATTTGCTGATGAATTTTCAAAATGATGAATAAAGATTCTTTATTGACTAGAGGCCAGATGTGCTGTTCTACATATTTGTAGTTGAGTTTTCATAATTAGGATTCACATTTATTAAGCTGCGTGTCAAATCAAAGTTATTAGTTTATCATTTTGGTAGAAGAGTGAAAAAAAAAATACTCGTATAGTTCAGTAACGGTATCTCCTTTCTGATTCTTTATCGTTGAAAAAGCTTTCATACTTAATCGAAAGATCTGCTATCAATTTTACAATCTGCTGTTACCTTAGATAGTCATATTCTAGTGGTTTATTCATTTTAAATACTAGTACTACTATTATTCAATTTAAAGAATCACAACAGGTGAACAACCCCAAAAAAAATTATCTTCGGAATAAACTTTTCCAGTTTTGTCGTGTAATGTAACATTTGCTGTTATAATATTTATAAAGAAGCATTTCTTGAGCAGGTACTTGATTGGATGTGACAATATTCTTGCTAAGTTACACACAAAGCATCCTGAACTCTGTGACAAGGTTGGTGGGCTTTTAGCCTTTCACATTGATGATCTTCGAGTTTTTGCACCATTGTGGTTATCGAAAACTGAAGAAGTGCGGGCAGATAAAGCTCACTGGTCGACCAACATCACTGGGGATATATTTGGAACAGGGTGGATCAGTGAAATGTATGGATATTCATTCGGTGCTGCAGAGGTAACTTTGGATGCTATGTTCCATTGTACCTTTATACATAAATATGAATATAGATGACTTTATGATTTGCTTTCGTCAGGTGGGGCTTCGTCACAAGATAAATGATTACTTGATGATTTATCCAGGCTATGTTCCTAGAGAGGGCGTTGAGCCCATCCTTATGCACTACGGCTTAACTTTTAGTGTCGGAAATTGGTCATTCAATAAGTTAGAACATCATGAAGACAGTATTGTGTATGATTGTGGGCGCCTCTTTCCCGAACCCCCTTATCCTAGAGAGGTATGATTGTATTACTCAAAAACCGAACTTTGTATATGCGTTCTGTTCTGTAAAGTCATCATGTTTCTCTTGCAGGTGAAAGAAATGGAAAGTGATCCAAACAAAAGAAGGGCTCTATTTCTTAGTTTAGAGTGTATAAATACCATTAATGAAGGTTTATTGTTGAACCATGAAAAACACAGCTGTCCAAAGCCGAAGTGGTCGAAATATTTGAGTTTCTTAAAGAGCAAAACTTTCGCGGAGCTAACACAACCGAAACAACTGACTCCAAAAAGCCTTGAAATGATGGAGGATGTTCACGAACAGAAGCAAGACGTTGGTGAGCCGGAAAAGCCTCGCCCAAAAATACATACCATTTTCTCAACAGAATGCACCCCTTACTTCGATTGGCAAACTTTGGGGCTTGTCCATAGTTTCAACCAGAGCGGCCAGCCGGGGGGGATCACGAGACTTCTAAGTTGTACAGACGAGGACTTGAAGAAATACAAGGGACGCGATCTAGCTCCCACTCATTATGTCCCGTCCATGAGCCGACACCCATTAACAGGAGACTGGTAATGCCTTCTTACCAAATAACCTTGGCACAAAATTACGTTGAGATGTATGGATGAAAAAGGAAATCTACACGCGTTTTAATGCATAAAATACTCATGCAGGTATCCGGCAATCAATAAACCAGCTGCGGTTCTGCATTGGATTAACCATGTAAAGACCGACGCAGAATACATCGTGATCCTGGATGCTGACATGTTAATGAGAGGACCAATCACACCTTGGGAATTCAAAGCAGCCAAAGGCAGACCTGTTTCGACTCCCTATGAGTAAGACATTGTTCCCTACTGATTTGTCATGAATTGCTCGACCAACCTTTACAAGCTTCTTGTTTTCAAAACCACCTTAATTTTCTACTAGAACAAAGGATTACTCGATGTTTACTTGAAATTTGTTGGATACCACAACAGCTACCTCATTGGCTGCGACAATGAGCTTGCGAAGATCCACACTAGCCATCCTAAGTTCTGTGACAAGGTTGGAGGCGTTATCATAATGCACATAACAGATCTCAGAAACTTCGCTCTACGTTGGTTGCACAAAACGGAGGAAGTCAGAGCCGATATGGCCCATTGGCCTAAAAAATTCACGGGCGATATTTATGAAGGTGGTTGGATCAGTGAGATGTATGGTTACTCCTTTGCTGCAGCAGAGGTAATTTGAGAACTTCTTTAATTGTTTAAAGTAGCTTTCTTTTTCGATAATGTTTTAAACACGCGTGGTAAATTTCTCGATGCAGATGAATCTACGGCATGTCATAAGCAACGAAATCCTGATATACCCTGGATACGTTCCTGCATCTGGTGTGAACTACAGAGTATTTCACTACGGCTTGGAGTTTAGGGTCGGTAACTGGAGCTTCGACAAAGCTAAATGGAGACATATGGACGTCGCTGACAAATGTTGGGTTATGTTTCCCGACCCTCCAGATCCATCAACCCTCGACCGGTCTAACAAGGATTCGTTGCAGCGTGACTTGCTTAGCATAGAGTGTGCAAAATCCTTGAACGAGGCTCTACGTGTTTATTATAGAAAGAAATGCCTCGATCACAATTCCCTGCTCCCTCCAACACGAGAAACGCGCCATCCTCCTTCCTTGACGACTCCGACTCAGAAGGCCCCAGATCTTCCCACCCTGCGCACTCCGGATCATGAGACGGCCGGTGAAATTATGACAGCGAGGAAGATTGGGAAACTCGATAAAACTGAGGTCACGAGGCAGGATTCGGAGGTGAAGAACGAAACTAACGACCTGTCTCCGCCAGAAGAGACGAGCCAGGCCTTCACATCGATGAGAGTCTGGATAATGGGCTTCTGGGCGTTCTCCATCGCTGGTTTCTTGGTAGTGATGTATGTAATGGTCTCGAATCGAAGAGGGCAGAGAAAGCGGGGAAAGGTGTATAAGCCCAAGAGACGAAGCTCGTATACGGGATCATGGGAACGCAATGCTGAAACGTCGTAGCGTCCCTTGGTATATTGTGATCTAACTGATTGCTTGCAGAGATGCCAAGTGGAGCAACACACTCGTATCTGAAGCGTGGTGCCTGCCTTTCTGCGATGAAAGCCGAGCGTCCATGGCCTGCTCGTCTCTCCTTTGCAGGGTGTGGTTTTGCTTCTATTTTTTGTAATCGGAGTTTTTGAAGAACTTGAAACTACATTATACTCGGAGTGTAATTCTTAGGGAAAAGATATTTATACAGAATGAATAAAATGTGATTCTGAAAATATTATACGACTTGATTTGCTAGGTTCATTTTTATAAAAAAACCAATCATTTAAACTTTAAATACTACTCCCTCTGTCTGTCCCCGAGGACTATGAACTTTGAGTTCAGCACGAGTTTTAATGCATTATTGGTAAAGTAAAAGAAAGATAGATAGAAATTTTTTTTAAGTATTGTTAGTGAAGAATGAGTCTCACTCATTAGAGAAATGAGTGAAGAGAGTTTCCAAAATTAAAAGTTCTTGCTCTTTGAGGACGGACGAAAAAGGAAATAGTGCATACTCTTCTAGGACGATGGGAGTACTACTTAACACTTAAATCTTATACATGTGTTTATATTATTCACATTCTTTCTTAGGTATATAGTAGTATTGACAATTAAGATTTATGAATAATACGAACATGAATAATTTTATTAAAACAAACAAACCTTACATAATTTAAATAACAAAAAATAAAAAAATACACAATTAGAAAAATAGAAATGAAATCAATGGATTATTAACAAATTAAATTACAAAATGGCAGAAGGCATGGCATTAGAGCATGCACAACGGTGGACGCCGGCCCCGCGTCCGTCCGTGCCAGCGAGCAGGCGATGTGGCGACACGCGATTGGGCAACGGCATAGCCGTTGCCTTTGAATATTTTTTTATTTAAAATTCGTTATTTAATTTTAAATAATGATAAAAAATAAAAAAATATTTTCCAAATCCCAAAAATATGGCCGTTTTTTACCCGTTTTTCTGATTTTTTTTGAATTTTTTTATATTTTTTTTCTCCAAAATCATCTATAAATACACACATTCATCATCTATTTATCACATCAAATCATCTCTCATTCATCTTTCATTCATAATTCTCATACAAACTATCAACACATTCATCCCTCACTCAAAACCTCAAATGGATTTCACCCATCTTATGGCGGAAGCGGAGCGCGAAGAACAAGAATACTACGAACAACATCGTGCCGCTTACGAAGCATATGTCGCGGCGAATACCCCCGCTCCTCCTCCTCAACGAACCCACATTCAGCTACAAGAAGACCTAATCAAACACATGTGGGCGAAATTCGGCAACGAGTAGTGGTTTTTTTAATTTTAAGTATTTTAATTATGTAATTTTTAATTTTTAGGATTTTAATTATGTCGTTTTTATTTTATTTGTCATTTGTAATATTATTTAGGTTTTTTTTAATGAATTTTAGTATTATGGAAATGTTTTTGTTTAATTGAATTTTAAATTAATTGTGTTCGCCCTTGCGGAAGAGCACAGCTGTGGGTGTTGTGCTCTTGCCAGAGAGCATGCAGAAAAAGTGGGCCCGGGCCCACAACCGTGCCGCTGGCAAGAGCATGATTGTGAATGCTCCTAGCGCGGAATTGGCTCCCACCTATGGGCGACTACTAAACCAAAAATCATGAATGTAATAAACTCCACAATAATAATGATGATGATGATAAATCCTAAACCTTTACTTTCACTTTGTAAATTCTGACCACGCATTGAAACAAGTTGAGCCTATTTACTTCGACGCTGTCCACCCTCATCTTTGTCTTAGTGTCATCGAATATAGATTGAACCAAAAATGTTGGGCGAAAATTAGATATACATTTATTTGCAGTAATACATCTCACTTCCAAATTAACTTGTCTAGAGAAGGCCTAAAATGAAATTGGCATGTAATAATTATTGAAAATTATTTTTCTCATATCGAAAGAAGGTAAAGACTAAAGGCATCTGAGAAGCAGGCACCGCACCTTACATTTTTTGATTAACTAGACAAACATTGAGAAGAAATCCTTAATCGATATGAAGATAACGTATTGGAGTATATCAACAAAATCGAACAATATTGATGAAACTGAATGTTAATTAATGTATGAAATCAAATCACGGCCGATGATGTTGCAAGATGAGGTAGAAGCAAGATTCCCTTGATTGGGATACTAGGAATGGAAGAGCATCCATGAACCCATCCCCATTTTCCTTCACTCCAAGTCCAAACTATAATACCAGAACCAAGATCCTTATACAAACATATCATCATCCCATCAATCCCCACACACTTGACACACCCCCAATTCATCTTCTCCCCCAGCAACCTCATCCCCAATTCCACCGGCACCTCCCCCACCACCCCCCACCCATCCCCTCCACCCAGCTCCCACACCCTCCCGCCTCCTCCCGACGTCCCCCCCACCACCGCCACCTTCCCCTCCCTCCGCACCAGCGCCGCGAACTCCAGCCTGTCCGCCATCGGCACGCCCACCTCCCGCCACCTGTTCGACGAAATGTCAAACCCCATCACGCTGTACGCCCTCGCCGACGTCATCCAATACAGCATGCCGTCGCCCGAGTAAACACTCTCGTTCGGCGTCCACACCGTCAGCCTCACCGCGAACTCCACCGGCATCTCCCCCGCCACCCGCCATTCTCCGGCGGCGGCGGCGGAGTCGTACACCTCCACGGTGGGCTCGTACGCTCCGCCGGCCTCCGACATCCCTCCGGCCACGTAGATTCTGAAGCTCCGGCTTCCCTCGGGCGCCACCACCCCGACGGCCGGATTGGTCCGGGCGACGCGAAGCGCGGGGAGGGCTCTGAATTGGGCGGTGAAGGGGTTGCAGATCGCCAGCTGGAGCTGAGTCGCGGAGGCGAGCTTCATGAGGATCAAGCCGCCGATGGCCGCGATCGGCTTCAGCGGCGGCGGGCTAGCACCACCCCGATCGAGATCCAGCTTGTGCCAGCTGTCCTCGATCGGGTTGTGGGCGTAGCAGGAAGTGAGGCCCCAACTGCGGGCCGGCAATGCAAGGAACCACGGCGGGTGGCGGTTCCGTGGAACCGCCAGCTCCGCCGTGGCGCGCCAGACTTTGCAGGTGGCGCGGGCCCGGGCCAGGGAGTCCGGGGGGAGGTAGGAGAAGATGTTGGCGAGGAGGTCAATTGGGAGATTGCTCCACATCTTAAAGAAGAAGAAGAAGAAGAGTGAGGGGATTATGCAAATGTGTAGTACAATGAAATCTTGTGAAGTGATGATGATGGAAGGGGAGGGGATCAATGATTGTGTGTGTAGGGATGTGTGCTCACATGAACTCTGAGGGGGCCCACATGGGCAATGGCAAGTTTCTTCGTAGTAATATTATATTGTTGGTTGTGAAAAATAGCGGTTGTTGATGGTGAGGAAAGGCCATTTGAAGAAGGTGGGGTTTTCTTTGAAAGTGATGGTGGGTTTGTCTATTGTGAGAAAATTGCCTATGATGATGATGGCATAGATTCTCTCTTTTGCCACTTGCTGCTGGAATCGGCTGTTTTTGGCAATCAAGTGGTGAAATTTTTCTTTTGGATTTTACAGCAGTTTTTGTGATACTTTTACTAGTACTACTACACTAACTAAGATTGCTGTGTCTAAAGATTTTCTCAAACAATGCAACCTCAAAATTAGTTCTTTTTAGAGTCGCCGGTTTTGTGTAAGAAAAGTGGATCATAAAGTGGCCCAATTTTGTGAGAGTTTTACACAGGGCTGCTGCCGTTTCAAGAGTCGCCGGTTTTTAATATGGAACCGGCCAAAACCGGTCTAACAAGTAAATTTACGGTCCTGGATTAAAATTTGCGATTTGGGCCTTTTGTGTGCAGTTTAGGTGGGAAGGCTAAATTCCGAATCCGAGGGATTTCAATGTGGACCTTTTCTCGGTTTTGAGCAAATCGACAATTCACCACCGGTTACAGTTCCAAAATTCCGATGTGGAAATTGGCTTTTTTTGGCAATTCAGTGGTGATTTAGAGCTCTAGTCATCCTTTTCAATTTCTAAATTCTAAGCATCAATTGCTACATTCACTATGATCCTCAAAACAAATTAATTATAGATCTCATTATTTTTTTTTAAGAAAAATGGATCAAAGTAAATTCAAGAACCGAATGTTAATATGGAATTTGATGTAAACCTGTGTTAAAGTTGAAAAACTAATCCAATTTTAATCATTGGGGCAAATCTATCTCTCCAAAACCAATTGAGCTAAGCCTCAATCCAATTTTAATTATAATATAGATCTCGAATAGTTTAGAGCTGTTTAGAGTGTTTTTTCTTCAAATTTTGAAACACGACCTATATTACAACCATTGATGATTAAATAATTTTGTACTATTACTTTTTCCGAGTAGAAAATAAACTTGACATACTAGGAATCTTTAATTAATGCAAAGCACGTTTAACATCCTTTAATAAAATACTTTAATAATTTTTTTAATTACTGCACGTCATATTAAATATACAAATGTTAATATACTACGAGTGGAAAAAAACTTTTATTTGAATTTGTTAATAATATTATAATTCTGTTGGCATAGTGTTCCTTGTATTAGATGAACTAATTTTGTTGGCAATTAACTACCTAATTACGTTAAAAAACGAGAGAATACATAAGTAGGTGATTGATTTTGATTAGAGCATCATTTTCACCGAATAATTCTTGAATAGGAATAGTAGTTAATTTTAGATAAGATAACCGCAACACGCAACTCAAACAAAAAGAGAGCTTCTTATCTTAACAAGAGCTTCCACATTTTTTTAGGTTGATTATAGTGTGTGTTTTCAAGTTTTCATTGGTGCATATTTTCATTGTAGAAAAAACCCAAACTCTAATAATTCATCAAAGAATCCAACGAGAAGACTCATCATTCGATCTCCATAACTATCAGACACGACATAAATCAAATTTGATCAAGGGGTCTTTTAAATAAAACGTGAGTTGACGATGAAAACACTAAAAATTCGAAACATTTTTTTGAAAACACTGAAAATTATTACTTTACCTTCCACGAACAATAGTCTTTTTTTGTTGATTTATCAAAATTAGTTTTACTTTTATTCACGGAATTTTCTTTTCTTTATCTTACTTTATCCACTTTATCTCTTTCTCTTCGTTTTTTAATGGTTAAATGAATTTAAATTTAAAAAGTCGCGTCACGAAAGAAAAGTTCGGTCCGTTACATTGGGCGTCACATAGTCATGTTGTCTGTATATGTGGTTATTTTTCATGTACAAAGTCACAAAGAGACAATAATTTCTTTTTTTTAGAAGCCTCAAGGAGTCGAATGCTATTTTAAATTTTACTAATATTTTTAGTATGCATAGAGAATAGAGATAACTGTGCAAGGTGATACATGGGCCGAAGATAAATTTTGGCCCGTCTAAGTAAATGTTAGTAGTGCTTGATATTAGGCCCAATTATGCTCATTTATTGGTTACACACCTATTCTATGGGACAGAATTTACCTATGTCATACTTATTTAATATACATCATTTTAACAAAATCTATATATACCATTTCATTAATTGGTATGAAATGAGGATTGCATAAGAGATTTATTTCCTCGTATAATTGTGAAAAATTCAAATGATGCATTAATAGCTTAGTACATGATGACTGCAATTTAAATGTTATCTACATTCTTGATGAAGTTGTTAAGCTTCTTTGTTTGATGTCTTGTGTTGAACCATGATCATCACTATGGTTATTGCGTTCTTGTCTATGAGACGGGATGTGAGGAAGCTTCTCGAGTGTTGCAAGCCCAACCGTGTTGCTAGAGTTCTCAAGAACCGGTTTAAAGCCAAATGTAGTAGAGTTTTGTGTTTTGCTTCTCTGTTTTTTGGCAGAATATGCATAGCAGCATATGTATTTTTATTTTTATTTTTATTTTTGTAGTAGAGAGTTATATGAAATGAGAAATTTCTTCGAATTGTGAAATACTACAAAGATTAGGACATTCTTTTTTGTCATGTCCATACAAAGAGCATGCCAAGCTTTTGGGATCCCTAAATATCTTGTCAGATTTTCTTTGGATTCTTGAATTTTAATCACAAGTTGGGCCAAGATTTTATGTAATGTGCATTGCCTCTCAAATAAGCCAGAGATAGTTTGGACAACAGCAAGGGACAGGGGACAATGACATTTGCCATAAAGTCGGCCTACTTATTCCTATTCTTTGCTTAAAAATACAATTTCAAAAATTTAATAAGAATTCTATAGAACTCATAATTCTATAATTAAGACAGTCAAATATATTTCATAAAAAATAAGCAGCAAATAATAGTAGTAGGCATGATACAGACATGATTATTTTAGAAAAAAGTTCAGAAGAGATTCCAACTATTATGACATGTCTGGTCCATACCCTACTTACCATTCTTGCAATTTCAGCAGAAATTACTCTCTCTCTCTCTCTCTCTCTTATCAATACTAGGATGAATTAATCTCTATGAACTATATAAAAATTCTTGTACAGTAAATTTGAAAATGGGGGGCCACAGCTTTCATTTCAAGATTTGAAATTCCAACTTTTTAAGGTCCTTTGCCAATCACCATGCTGATGAGAGAAAACTTCACAAAAATAAACCAAGGAACTTGTTTTGTAGCATTTGGTTCAAAATGAGTGAATTATTTCAATATTTTTCTGTAACATCATTGAAGACATACATGGTGAAGATCTTTTCCACATGATCATTGATGAGTAGTGGTTTGTACTTTTTGTGATAGGACCCCTCTAAACTTGGAGCTATTTTTCTCTAATCCCTTTCTTCAACCCCACATCTATTTCATTTTCATTTTTCAAATAGTTAATTTAGAAGATTTTTGTACCAGCAATTCTTGAAAAAGAGTAAGTTTTCCTTTAGAAGCTCATTTGAAAAAGAAACAAAAAGACTTGTTTTTTAGAAGCTGGGATTCAAAATGGTTTCCCAGCTTTGCCTCTTCATGTTTGCAAGTAGATAGGCTTGTGAATCAGTGTACAAAACAACCTTTTTCTCTTCAAGATTACTTAAATTCCTGTGGGATTCTTGCATAATATTCCATCAGTTCAGACAGCAATGAATCAGTAAAACAGGCAGCCTCAAATTCAGCACAAGTGTTGGATCACAGTTTCAATGATGTCATTGTGTTTCCAACCATTCCATTATGCATCAAAGATAAAATGTTGTGTGAGAAAACACACAAGAAGCCAGAGCCAAGGCAGGAAGAATAATCCATCACTAGTGAAGGTTGCAAGTGCTGAGACCACCTCAACTTCCTCCCTCCACAAAGAGTCACCTGATGCACTCATTGGCCCGGGCAATGGCATCGGTATAATTGGAGGCGTATCGATTGATTCCACCTTGAGTTTCGCGAAAAGGTTGAAAGACTTGCTGTTGAAGGAGGAAGGAAGTAGCCCTCCTTTCATACTGTGTTCTGATCCATCTCTCAGCAAGGAGCTTTCATCCCTTGACAGAAGCTCTCCCTTCTCCTCTGCCAAAACGGAAGCCGGCTGCAGCACCATCGTGGAGAATCTGAGGCGGAAACGAGCTTTTCTTGATAGTTCAGGAGTGTGCTGTGTGGTGATGCCCTGCCATATCTCACATTCATGGCATGATGAGATTAAAGAGGGGTGTTCGGTTCCATTCCTCCATGTTGGTGAGTGCGTGGCCAACGAGCTCAAGCAAGCCCAGTTGAAGCCACTTGAGTCTGGAAGCCCTCTTCGTATTGGTGTTCTTGCAACTAATCCAAGTCTGCGGCCTACAATCTATCAGGAGAAACTCGAAAACAAGGTAGTTAGTGATGAAGTACTAATAAAACACATGTATGTTCAAATGAAAAATGTGTCTGTTTTCTTAAGTGATTATGTGAGTCATGCAGGGCTTTGAGGTTGTGCTGCTGGATAAGGCGACAGTGGAGCATACCGTGATCCCTGCAGTCGAAGCATTGAACAGAAAGGACTTTGAAGGGGCACAAAATTTGTTCAAAATTGCTCTACAAGTTCTGTTGATGAAAGCTGTGAACAGAGTCATCCTTGCTTCAGATCATCTGGAGCAGCTCTTGCCGCCAGAGGACCCTTTGTGGACTAAATGCATAGATCCGATGGATGCTTTAGCGCGCTCGTCTCTCAAGTATGCTCGGTCACCAGAGATGGGTATATAGAGATACCATTCTTCTTGCCTAAAGGCACACATATTTATCGTATATATACATAGATACAACTCTACACAAGCCACATTAGAATGTTGATCAATGCTTGATTCCAACATTGATTCTTGGACTTGATTCATTTGATATATTATGATACAGTATTATTTGATGCTGGATTTTGTTGCCTGCTGATCAGTATCTATTCTAACCACAATGTGTAAATTTCCAACATATGTTTAAACTCTGCAAAATGTATGCATTCCTCCCATTGCAAATGTTATCAGAATTACATGAGCTACTACAAAAAAACTGAAAGCAAAAGGCATCTTGATTAAGACAGGCTGCAACAAACATTTTGCTTCTAGCATCTGGATTAACAAAATGGGGTTTTCCTATCTTTTCCATGGCACATTAACAAGGGATATGTGCACGCCTGAATCTATCTCCCAACTGCACTCAACGAGACATGGAAATCGTGCCCGACTCCCACCCAATCAGCATAGACTTCACTGATCTTTTCAATGTCCCACTTCATGACATGGACTCCGCCTTCCTCCTTAGCAGTCTCGATTCCCATCTTACATAATCCTGCAAAGGTGGGTAGTGAATCAAGCATCGACCTGGAATCACGCCTCCTTACCAGCTCTGCATAGTAACCAGGCAGTTGAAGTTCTGTCCATCAAAGTAATCTGTGTTAGCATATGCAGCCATTCAACTTCTCCTCAGAAGAGCATATTGATTTAAGTAAAGGAAATTGTTACGTAAGGATACAACTCTCATATATATTCTACGACAATATCTAGTTCATTCGAAGATTACTTGACTAGAAGCATTTGCAGCACTGCAGATGAAAAGTTCATTAGAGGTAAGTAGGAAAACTTATTAGCATTGTTTGGAAGTAAAAGATCAAGCTACATGTTCATGTATGTACTTTCTTCTTTCATTCCTAGATGCCGGGAAACTCACCACTAGCACCGAAGAACATGAAAGAGCCGAAGATGGGGGTGGAAGACAAGATCTACCAGCATCAATTTGCTACCCTAAAATTATAATGAGGTACAAGCAACAAAACCTCAACTGAAACAGTATGCTGATTCAAACAGTATTCTGAAGTGCTACTTAAAAGATCTAAAACACATGTAAGGTAAGCAAACCTTTCCCCAAAATAACTTCCCACGGCAAACTTTCATAACTTCTTCACTCTTTGAAACAAAATCTGATACAAGAGTGAGTTCATACAATCACTACATGTCACATTTCCAAACAAGCAGTATCCACAAAAGAAGCAACCAAAGCCTAAGTAATTTCCACTCTTGATTTATTCAACAAGACACCACACACACAAAATGCAACAGAATAGAACAAAAAACATCACATAACTGAGAGCAATTAAATCTAGAACACATAAACAAAGAACTGATTAAACAAACCACCTTCTTTCCCATGAGCATAGGTACACTTCTCCCCATAAGGGCAGCTGCCAAATCTCTCCAACCACCTGGCACAAAGCTTCGTCTTATAATGCCATCTGCCACTCAAACCTCTGCACTCAATCGAATCTCCTCCGCCTCTACCGCTCTCTCTGTTCAAGCCACCATCATCTCTCCCAACACTCTGATAAGGATGATAGATGCAACCCCTTCCACCAGAAAAGAAACGCCTTCTCTCACTAAAGGGCTCCGCCATCGCCACGCCTTCCAACCCTCTGAGTTGACGCAGATTATGAGCAAAATGGCAGTTTTCGCCGTAGTAACACTTGCCCATTTGGAACAGATTGCACATTTCTGATTTGTAAGGAATCGAGAGCTTTGACCTATTTACTGTAAGGGGAGTTCTCGGCCTCGGTCTCTTGAAGCCATGGTCTGAAAAGGGTTGTTGGTGATTAGGGTTTCGTGGCTGGGGACGGTGATCATATGCAATTTTGCCGCCAAAATTAACCTGCCCAGAAATTTGACTATCGTCGTTGGGATTCATGTTAACGCTGAAAACTAAGCTTGATTCAGATTGAGAGTGAAATGTGTTTCAGAAATGGGAAAATGTAGAGAGACCCTTTTTTGGAAGGTGGTATGGTATGTACGTACGATCATGCACAGAGACGATGAATAGTGCTTCTCTCTCTTAAATATTGTTTTTATTGAATTTATATTCATAAATATTTAATAATAAAATACTTGGAATTTTTTTGGGGGGCATTATTTGATCTGTCACGTTCTAGAGGACGGGCCGGAATGCGTCGCGCTGCAGAGCGAAGGAGGGCGGGACGTTGCTCAATGTAGTCCCCCCACCGCGACCGATCACATACGGAGCAAGAGAAAGATGGAGAGATATAACAATGCAGAAAATAAATATTTCTTCCCAGAGTTTAAATAAAACTGAATATCCATACAAGCAATTCAGTCACTACCAAAATGATCTTCTCGAATTCTAGCAGAGAGAGGGAATGGATTCAAAGGGAACGAGATAAGTACTGCTGCAACGTCGACCTATTGAAGCTTCTTTATTCCGGGGAAGGAAGGAAGGACTGCGATAAGAGCGTCACCATACCCGACGGGATCTGCAAATGTCAATAGTTAGTTCGTGATTATTATGATACGTAAAGTAATAAATAACATCGAATTATTTCATCCAATAAAATAACGGGAAGAAAGATGCGTACCACCGTCTTTTCTAAGTATCTTGACCACCTCTCCAGATATGTCCGCCTGTTCAAGATTCAAGAGAAATAAGAAAATAAAAGATAAACAGTTCGGACAAAACAAAAGCGATCTCTAGAATCTGGCATGCTGCAGTTAAGATGAAAGACGTATACAAACCTCGATAGGGATCTCTCCGCCTAGCTGGTCGATGTAGCAGAGCACCTGCCCCTCCTTTACTGTGTCATTCTGTTATGCAACGATAGTAAAAACGGATCAAGTCAATAGGGAATGAGTATCTCACACTACAGATTGGATATCTTCTTTGTAATGCTGATTACTATCAGAGTTACAAACACAACGACGAGACTATTTAACCATACATAGTCTCTAGGTGAAGTGAAAGAAAACCAGAGACACACGTAAGCTACATATGATTAAAACTAGAGAATATTTTGAGAAAATTAATCAATTGCACACATTGTAGACGCAAGAGACACAAAATCATTGTAAAAATCACCATTCCAATGGGACAAATGCGACAAGTTGTACCAACCCCATAAAGGAAAACACACACACACAGCTACCTCTTTGCAAGAAGGAGGGGCCTTCTTCCCTTTAATGGTCCTGGATCTTCTAAAAGACCCGACCTGCATTTAATATAAAGATAGTGTCACAAACACAGTTAAAAGTCCATCATTCTTCATAGAAAAGGACCTACCCTTGGAGATTGAAGTATGACCAAGCCCTCATCTGCAGCCTTATCAAGCAGAGATTGAACTGCACCTTGGGCAGAAGCTGGTTTGGAGAGTGCCAGCGATGGTGATGAGGCTGAGCCATTTTGGGCAGGTGTCTCAACAACTGCATGAGCAGTAACGGGAGGAGCCAGAGGCTGAGTAGGTGCACTTTGTTCAGCCATGTCTCTTGAGACTGATAACTGGAATCCCCCAAGCTGATCATTAAAGTAAAAGATCAATCAAAACTGTAAAGGTAAAACTACAAGGCTAAAGAAGTACCAAGCTTAATCATGTACAAAGAGAAAATAGCATATTGGAAATAGGAAAAACAGCATACTTTAAGCTCAATTTCCGCAATTGACGTTGTGTCACATAGTACTGTCAAAAGAGATTCCACCTGCAAAATGAGATTTCAATAAGATTGGCTGAAACTAGTTACAGAGACTGATGCCTAGACATTACAAATATTCACCAGTGCAGCAAGAAAAAGCATAAAAACTCGACCTTTACGCATAAAGGGTCATTTTAATGTTGGAAGAACTAAAGGCTACTTGACCTATTGAAATGTGGATGGCTGATTGTATTTACAGCAGATAGCACAACAAATTATTGAAATCTTTTTTTCCATGATATCAGATCATCTTATTAATCATAAGGGCCACAGCATGGCACACAACTCAATATCTAGGAAAATGAAAAATAAAGCTGCTGTATATAAATCGCTGACTCGCTGAGCAACTTACCTCAAATGCATTCGGAATAAGTGGAGTGACAGCATCAGTTGCTACAGTTGCTTTAGAATCGTCTTCCACACTAGCTTTTGCTGCTGTCAGTGAAATAGAAGCTGCATTAGAAAGAGAAAGTGAAGGGTGCAACAGAAATAATGCCTTGCAAAAAAAAAGGTGTGGACCAGCAGATGTTAAATGAAGAACAAAAAGGACTTAATTCCGTAACTTTTTAAGCTAAAAAGATATCCAGGACACAATCAAAAGATTGAAATGATTGCCTGAGTTTATCTCACAATCATACAAGCTCGTTCCGATTCACAAAAACAACCAACCATCAACTGATCTTTGTATCAGGTTTATCACTACATTACATTAAGTAAATATCCCAATATTTTCATAAACAGAACATGCTAGCATTAACAGTTAAACAATATTCGAATCAGAGAGGCTAATGACACCCCAAATGGAGCTTGAAAAGACCCAAAGAAAATCTACTCACAATCACCCTCAAAAGCCGAGCTTTGAAATGCAACAATCGACTTCTTCGGCCTGTGCAACAACACTAACCCATCAAATTCAACATTTCTGGGCGTCCTTACACCATGCAAGGTTGGTTGCAGAGTTCTTAATTTTGGCCTTGCAGAACCAAAATCCAAGTTCTTTATCTTAATGCCTGAAGGCCCAATACCACCTGCAACTATCAACCATCATCATAAAAATTAAATCTTGTTTGACCGAATGCAGGATTCAGGAAAACAGAAACACGAATCACACACACCAACTCTTAAAAAAATTCAAATTCATAGAAGTAATTAAATGCACGATGAAAAGAGAAAACCTAATTGCAAACACTACACAATAACAGGATCCGTAACGAATAAATAGCATAGTTGGCAATAAAATCAGCACGGATTGTATTTCCATGACATGTAAACAGCATTGAACATTAATAGCATCGATTGCGAATTGCTGGGAGTTGAGAGAGCGAGAAAGCTTACACGCAGCCATTCGAAAATGGAGAAGAGAGAGAATCTTGGTGGCGGAGAAACACTATATGAGCTGCGGTCGATGTTAACGAAGAAGAGAGCTATAGCTGTGATATTGAAAAATATAGTCTGCCCAAATTCTTGATTTTTTTTTAAAGTTTTTTCCTTTTCATATTATTTTTAATTAAAACACTATTGATGCTTTACAAATTAATGAAGCTCCTTTTGGCCTAGTAATAGTATTCAGCAAGCTCTTTGATTTTTAGATTTATAATCTATTTCAAATGTGGTTTAAAATTAATTATGCACTGCCTAAATAACATTAAATGTAAATGGGAATAGTGATAAGGTTATAGGTAGTTATACTTTTACTAATATCTTGAAAAGCAAAAGAATATACTTAAATTAAACAAATCTTCAATAATGAGATAGATATGACCAGTAAAAGGCGTATCGTATAAATTGTAGCTTTAATTCTTATTTATGTTGCATTAATTTTTCATATCATATTTATTGTGTCATACTATTATATTTAGCCTTCATTCAATAAACAATATTTATGCATTTTCCTATATGAAGCTGTGCATCAACTAATATCCACCTATAACCTAACTACCAAGGTGAAATTCATAGTTTCACTTTCCTGGTAATCTTTATCAAAAAGTTATTATCTCAATTAGCCAAAAATATTGTAGCTTTAGCCTTGCTATAGTTATTAATTAAATAATGGTATTTGCATAATAATAGAAGACAAGGTATACGTGAAAAATACTACTCCTGTAAATCATCATTATAATCTTGGTCATAATCATATTCTTCGGTGTTGTCAGCGTAGCCATCTAATTCGGGATCTTCTTCGTCTTCGTGCTCCTCCAACTCCTCCACCGCCTCCGCCACCGTTTTGCTTCTCTTGGGGTCCGGCTCGTCCTGCTCAAGTTGCAAGATAACCAAGTTATTCATATCAAATTCTTGAGCTCAAGTGAAGGTAAAAAAACTTCAGCATATGGAAGAAACGCCACTAACCGAATCAAGAAGCCCGTCCGTATCGAATTCTTGAGCTCAACTTCTGCAAAGCATCATAATCCAAGTATATACATCAATGAGGGGGGAAACATAGAATTTCATGTTATTCCAAACTAAAGTTTCCAGTGGATAAATGTCTGAAATATGTGGTAACATTTAGTTGATAAATTCTTTTGAATCAAGATATTTGGCATGTTCTACTTATTCGTCGTTATAAAAGAGAAAAACAAGCTTTCTAGTTATAATAACGATACGTTTAAAACTTTCCGCGTTCTAACTAGATTTAGATAACTACAGATAGAGGTGAAGCAATACATACACCTGATTGTCCGATTTGTGAAGTTATTCAAAGCTAGGGACTAGATTTGTTTTCGAGAATTATACCTTTGCATCTAGCATTCCTTTTACTGCATCCCCAAAAGTTTGAGGAGGGCCACGGCTTTTTAACTCAGCAGCACGCTTCTGTCGTTTGTCCTGGTTCACCCAACATATATCTACGCATTCAGCATTCATATTTTGTCAATTATACTCAATGATTCAGAATACGACTGCAAAAGCATGTGATGGTTCAGTATATGTATACCGAAGGACATCAAAACCTATGTTAGTACCTGAAGATTTCTCTGTTAATCTCCTCCCAGACAGTCGTTTTCAACTTCTTCTCCTCCTGTGTGTTAATATAGGCATCCACCTGCCAGCATCTATGTTTTAGTTCAACAGTCAATGAATTTCAATGATACACATATTTAAAAATTCCTAGTATCAGTGATCAGGTTATGCAGTTCAAGGCTCATATCATCCAGGTCAATGCTGTTGTCAACAATTTGTTAGGACTTTTGCAGTCACCCAGCCAATAGGTTGTACCCAAGTTCAGTATACGCTCCACAGAACCAAAGTTTGTGAAAGTAACAAAACTTAATCTAAAAATCAACTCCCCCTTCAGTTCAACCAATCAATTATTGTGACATAGTATAATCAAGTAACTAGAGCCATATTTGGACCCAAAAAAAATGAAGTGTAGCAGAAGTATTTATCAAAAAGTAAAAAAGAGGCAATCATTGTAAAACCAAACAAGGTCAGAAAATTCACAAACCTCAGTATCATCGATGTCCGATAAATTCTCCGACTCTTCCAAAGTAAAATCACTAGCATCCATTGTCTTATCAATAGTATCATGAATAGAGTTTGACTGACAGGTAGCTCCTGGTATCATCAACTAAATTTGTAAATGCTCAATTAACATAAAGCATATGCTGGCAAGTCATTGCAATATCTCTCTATAAGAATTTAAAATCGGCATGCCTGTTGAACAGACCTACAAATGAGAGTTAGAATGTCACGTTTCATACTAGCAACAATCTGAAGTGCAGTTTTGGGAATATTTTTATCTCTGCTTTTGAACAGACCTACAAATGAGAGTTAGAATGTCACTCATAAACCACCGAATTAAAAGGATAACCCATGGAACTCCAACCCCCTTCCAAAGAAAAGGAGGAGGGAGGAAGAAATATGAGTAAGTTAAATAGTTCAAAATCCAAGTTGACAGATAGATGACCAACTATTGAGTTTTACTGTTTTAGCTTGGCAAACAGATTCATTCTGCTGCAGATCTAATATGTTAAGACTGGTGCTGAGGAATTAAAGTCCACCAAACAAAATTCCAGAAAATTAGGTAAAGGATCAGTTAACTGTCCCCAGATCAGCTGATTTTCAATCTAAGTACAGAACTACTGAACAACAGTCAACTTTGATGATAAAATGTATGAGCATATCCTACTTTTAGAAATGTTATTTACATATCACAACAGGAGATTGAAGGTACGTACGGTCAGAAAATCGGTGAATGAAAAGGCTAGGATCCACAAGGTTCTGAATAAGTGGGTTTTCTTCAAGCACCGCCCCTAGCACGTAACTGTAATATATTAAAAAGAGATTGCAATATCTAAACAAACAATGGATTATAGTGTTACAAGAGTGTTGTCCTTTACTGATCACTCTATGACTATGCTCTAAATGGAACAGGACCTGGTTGGCAAGCAAACCAAGAGTAAAAACTAAACAGATAACTAATAACTATATGCAAGTTAACAGTTTTGCCTGGGTCATAATAGAAAGCGCAGCAGATGGTCATCCTTGATGCCATCCCATTGGAACCAAACAGGGAATTTCAACTCCACAGTCATTTTTTTAGATTCAAAATATACTTTTCAGCACCCAATAACAGTCACTCTTACCAGAATTGAAAAAGAACATCTTCCTATGGACTGTCCCCAAAAGTAAGACGCTAAAGAAACTGGTCAGTCACAACAAAAATGGCAGTGGCAATAGCAGCAATGGCATAACATCAGGTGTGAACCCTTTTCGACAAACAAACAGTAAGAGTCACCAAACCCCCCAACCTCCTCTAAAAGAGAAACCAGGTACCAACCTTCACACATTATGAAAGTCCTCCCACAATCTGCAGTAGAATCTCCCCAACCATCCAATACAGGCTTCTTGATCAACAATAAAAGAAAATCACAAAAAATAACTTCCCATGAAATGCTTAAGCCAAATCCAAGACCTAAGATGCACTAAACATATAAGTGGCATTCCTTATATGCAACCATATACAAATGATGGAGGATGGAGCTGGAAAAATAAGAGTTCAACATATATGCTCAAATTATTACATGCACTGCTATGGGTAGTGCAGCCCAGAAAATAACCAAACCTAGTTCTATATCTTATACCTACAACTCAGGAGATGTTGTGACGTTGCGTTGTTCAGAATTAGTATTTTCTGGTATAAAGCTGGCTCATTCCATTAAAAAGCCTCACCAATGCAAACTATTTCACCTTTAAAAAGTCTCAACATGCATAAAGGAGAATAGGGAATACATTGATAAAAATTATTAGACTACATATATTACACACCAACAAATGCAAACACAAATACATCACCCCCCTCCCACACACACGCACACACAACCAAAACGAAAACACTACATAATTGATTTATTTTCTAAAGGGAGAGGGAGAAGAAGAAAGAAATGAAATTCCGCGTACACATTTATCCTTAGATGTTCTGAGAATTCAATTAGAAGAAATGGTTTATTTTCCACCCTGCACAATCAAGAGAAAAACAATCAAAATTTGATATGTAGAAGATACATTTCCATTATTTTAGCAGCATTCATCTCCAACCTTTAGTCTCACAGTTTTAATAGCATGTTATTATATTGGGAACATATCTGCATTAGTTGCATTACAATACTATATGTCTGCCTTCCTTTTGCAAAGGATTAAAAAAAACCATTGAAAGTTGTGCACTTTAATTGTTTCATTACCTACACATGATGTATACACAAGCAGCATACACTTCTCTCCTGCGACCCTTTGTGAAGTTTTTACGAAGTGCCATCTGTAAGTGTCATAATAATTACTGATATTGATTTCTCATCAACAAAAAATGTCTAAAATTTTGGATGTAATGGAAGAGCTGTACCTCATAAAACCTAAGAACTATATTAGCTTTATCTTCACCACCCACAATTTCCAAGGCAGACATTATATCTTGGATTCCATCATACGCTACAAAACAAGGTCGTCATAATATATACTCCCTCCGTCCCACATAATTTGGGACACTTTGACCGCGCACGGGTTTTAAGAAAGGTAATGAAAAGTGAATTGAAAAAGTTAGTGGAATGTGGGTCCTACTTTTATATATTAATTTTATAATTAAATGTGAGTAGGAATGAGTTAGTGGAATGTGGGGTCCACTATCAAAAATGGTAAAAGTGAAATGGGTCAAATTATGTGGGACGTCCCGAAATGAAAAACTTGGTCAAATTATGTGGGACGGAGGGAGTATAAAGTAGTTGAGTAAGCGAAATTTCACAAGACTATAAGCTGCATTTAAAACCATGCTAGTTACGAGCAACTGATAGAACTCTATTATTGATAGCCAATCATCTAAGTGTACTTTACTGCTGCAAGCATGCATTAGAACCAAAACCAATGAATTAGCTTTTCATCAGTTTTCATGCTTAACCAGCTTAAAAGTCATAAATTGTAGAAACGGTGGAAATTACAGAATAACAGGAGCATAAAAATCTTCACTAAATATGTATAATATCTCAAGCTTAAAGGAAACAATTATGGAATATAAATAAGTTACATAAGGAAATAGAAAACCACCAAAATCCCACTGCAATTTAAGTGTACTTTCATTGAAATTTTTTTATTTGACTTCTATTCTAAGTTATAATTTATCAAGTTCAAATCTCACCCATATCTGTAAAGATTATTTATAGTTATGCGCTAGAGTGAGTTGCAAACTTCTAATGTAGTGAGGGATCCTATAATATAAAAATAAATTAATATCATAATTTAGACCATCTTCAAATCGTACATAAATTTTATTTTGAATCGTGAGATAAATACTTAAACATGGTTTAAAATTTAAGTTTAATATAAATATTTGGAAGAAAATTATATCAAAGCATCATCCATTAACATGCAATCCAGATGTTATTTGGTTTCATAGTTTAGTTTAAATATTTGGTACCATTAATGATTTTTTTTAAAAGGTGACAAAAAAAAAGTTGCATTCCTAGTATTTCAGTGAAACAGTGAAACAAAATCAATTTAATTGAATTAATAAGTAAAAATATACAAGAATAATGGTTTTATTATGCTCCAGTCCCATATAATTGTCACATTTTCCTTTTTTCTGCCATAAAAGATTACATTTTTAAAAAAGAACATCTTTTTTAGTACATCAACTATCCCAAATGAGCAAATTTGGTCTGTAATATTTCATAATATCTTTTGAAGTCCATTAACTATAAGTTAATATCAATTCAACTACTTTTAATAGATCTTATACTATTATTATTACTCCCTCCATCCCCATTAAATGTCCCATTTTTCATTTTTCGTCCGTCTGCCAATAAATGTCTCATTTCACTTTTACTATATTTGGTAAGTGGGTCATACATTCCACTAACTTATTCAACTTACATTTTATTATAAAATCAATATATAAAAGTTGGTCCTACATTCCACTAACTTTTCTACCCACTTTACTACAAAAAGTCAAACAATTTCTTAAAACTCGTGTCGGTCAAATATGAGACATTTAATCACGGACGAATGGTGTAATATATACCATACCTTATTTGAATATTATGATATTACTTTCTAGTGCTAGTTAATACTTTTATATGGTTATATTCTCAATTATTTAGATAAAACTAAGATAAATATTTTATTTTAATGAATCTCGTAACTTTATTAAACTGAAAATTTAAGTTAATCATAATATATAATATAAAATTTTGATAAAGTAAAAAAAAATATGATTCACAAATAGTGAAGGGAATAGATATGAGAGCTATAAACAATTTTCATGATGTTGTAAATAGCTAAATGATAATATTAAGACGCGACATTGTGATATTAAACAATTGATAGCAACTATTGATTTTTTTATTTAAATAAACAATCATATATTTAAATTAATCATATATTCGACTAAGAATGCCATTGTCTTTTTTATTAAATTAATTATTGATAATTGCAACTAACTTTTTTTAGACTACAATTAATACATAAGAGTAGATAAAATAAAACTTAGCTTTTTGAATTAGTTAAGATTCTATATATGTTAGTAAATTTTAATTTATTTGTAATCATCAATTTTGTATTGCACTTAAAAATAACATATTCTATGTATAGCTTTAAGATTGAAAAATTAATATTCCATCTAATAAATTGAACTAGTTTTTATATACAAATATTGTATAGTATAATGTTTATATATATATATATATATATATATATATCTAAGTTATTTCACTATTAATATTAAATATAGTACAATGATTTAAAATATTACAAATAAGTAAAACAAAACGTAAATAATTAATAGGAATAGAATATTAATATCATTAAGATATTTTTATTTTGAAATTAAAATTAGAGGGAACATATTTTTTTGTACATCAACTATCCCAAATTACATACTTTAATGAAAATGAGAGGGTAAATAGATTGAATTGTCCTCATTGGCCTTAAGGGTACTTTGGTCATAAAAATATTGGAAATAGCCAAAAAGTAGTTGAATTGATATTAACTTATAGTTGATGGACCTTAAAAGATATTATGAAATGTTACGAACCAAATTTGCTCATTTGAAATAGTTGATGTACTAAAAAAAGATATTCCCTCTTTTAAAAAATTATATATATATACACTATCTCTTATTAATATAATCCTATAAAACTTTATTTTTTGTCTCCACATAATACAAAAAATTACTCCTAAAATCTCAATCATAAAAGAGTATTAATTTTATTATAATTTATGGAGAATCCAAATATACTAAATGAAATAAAATTTTATTAAGATAAATTATAATAACAATATAAATGTAATAAATAAAAAACATGTTCCCTCAATCCAAATTCACGTTCATTCTTTTAATCATAAGCTTACGCCAACTTTTATTTACAATTTTTTTTATTCAATTACTACTAATTATTCAATAGTATAAATCGTGATACGACGTGTGAGCCCCACTATAAGCTACTAATGATTTAATTTTCATAAAATTTTCCCTTTTATTTCATATATACCCACTGCTATCACGACTTTTAAGGCAATTGGAAAATCTGAATCTTTTCTTAACCTTCCCACTAACCTCACCTTCCTATTCTTATCTACAAACTCTCCTTTCTTGGGAAAATTTCGAAAACAATTTTTTCTCCATCTCTATTGGTTTAAATTAATTGCGGTGGACTGCTATTTTCATGAATAAGATTGCATGTTTTGAAATTGGTTACTGCATAAAAAGAGAGGATATCAAAATGAGTTCAAATGTGTTTGACAATAATATTTATCTGCAAAGACCAATTTTTTGAAAACTAAATTTGCTAAATCTATTTAAATTTTATGGAAATTTTTGTAGAAACATTTGATGAAAAAATAAATTGCAATATTCCGTTCCAGTTGAATTGAGTGAATAAATTGGCATTCATTAAATTATGAGAAACAATGCTTTTAAGGTGAAAAAAATACACTCATGAATGAGGTTGAAGAAATAAGGTTAAAAGCAATGTTTTAAAAACCGGACCGGACCGGCCGGTTCGACCAGTTGGACCGCGAACCGGTAGGTAGTCCGGTCCGGTTCACCCCTTTAAATCACCACTTCATTGAACCGCCGTGAACCGGTGGAACCGCCCGGTCGGACCGTGAAACGGAAACCGGTTTTCTATTTTTTTTTCAAAATTTTTTAAAATTTGTTGTTGGTAGAGGTTGAACTCATGACCTCTCTTCTAGTTAAGAAGACATCTACCACTCCACCACATGGGCTTTGAACAATTTGAACATTAAATATTTTTATACATTAACCATTAATTTTATCTACAAAAACTAATAATTCATTTTAATTTTATTATTTTTTAATATAATTGTTAATTATAATATATATAATTATCATCCTTTTATATTTTAATGATGTTCTACTTACCACCTATATTATTATTAGTATCATATAAGATTCATTATTTACTATAAATAAATTTTTTATATTACATACTTTATTTATATGCCCTAGCTATTGACATTAATGAATAATCTTATTTAAACTAATTAATAAGTACTTAATTCGTATTTAATTATATATTATTTTACGAAATAAATTTTCTTAAATTAATATAAACATTATCTATTTTAATACATGAAATATTAAATTTTTTATCTAGACTAACTAATATTAAATATATATATCTGAATATATTTACTAAATTTTAATATTATTTATATTTATACATCACTAATTATCTATAAGGTTTAATGTTTTGTGATATATTATTAATTGTAAATCATTTACTAAATTTAATATATTTTTATATATATTTGCAACAGTAAAACGGTTAGATCGGTGGTTCAACCGGTTGGACCGTGAACCAGTAACGCCGGTTCGCTTGCCGGTCCGGTTTTTAAAACATTGGTTAAAAGATAGAGAATGGAAGGGCCCACCGGCCACCACAACCAATTTTTGCTAAACAAGTAAAACAACAATAGAGAGTGATTTGGTATCAAACGTGGGTAATAGAATGAAATAAAATGGGGAATTTTATGGAAATTAAGTAGCTCATATGGGTGCTCATATTCATATATATAGTCGCTCAGCATATCATCTCTCACAAATAATAAACTCCTACTATGGAATATTCCCTCCATTTAATAGTAACGGAAACGTTTCTTTTTGTCACGGAAATTAAGAAAAAAAATTATGTTAGGTGAGTTAAGTAAATGTGGAATAAAGTTTTATTAAAAAGGTAAATGACTCTATTACTATGGAACGTACTAAAATGATAAAATGACTATATTACTATAAAACGGAGGGAGTACAATACCTAATATTTATAAATTACATTTAACTATTATTCATAAAAACTTTAGCAGCAAATAATATACGGAGTATTTGGAACTTATGTTTCTAAACTGAACCGAATTTTAAATTACAGAATTTTAAAATTTAGAAATAAAGCAAAAGAAATAGTATCTACCAACAAATGGTTTATTCAAAACTAATACTCCTAGTACTATTTTAGGATTGCAACAAACACGATATAGAAATAAATTATGATTTATAAATTCTTAAATGTTGGAAGGCATAGAAACAATGAAATAAAAATATTCCGAATCCAAAAATACTAACTAAACTATAACCGTAGTATATCAAAAAAAATTGTGCAGTACTCAATCCAAAAATCATGTTATTAATTCATGCAACTCGATCTTGGCACCTACTTTTGCTTTAGGGTCGACAATGTAGGCTCGATCTTGACAATTCACTGCTCAGCAGAAGAATTGGTAGAGGACGAGTTACCATCCGAGTCGGACTCACTTCCATCGATTACTATATTGGACAAGGTAGAAACAGACCTAGTCGGCAAATTGGCCGAGTCACTAGCGTACCAATCATCTTTTTTAATCTGCCTCGCAAATAAACAACAAAATAAATCATCAAAAAAAAAAAAAGATTTATACTGTTTTGGTTTCATAGACAAGTTACACAAACCTTATTCTTCTCCTCGTATATAACATCAAAGAGAACTCGGCCACATGTGTTACAGCTTCTGCACATGATTATATCAAACAATTATTTACTGTAAACCACAAAAACAAACAACAAAATGTAAGAGTTTTTTCAGTATATATATACGAAATAACTACATTTTGAAGTCGTCCTTATATGGCTCATCACATCTTCTTGCACAGTGATTGCACCATTCGGATTTCATAATGGAATTATGAATTTGAATTTAACGAAAGTTATCGGAGTAATTAGAACACAGCACGGCGGTGGAAAGAAAACGGATCCCGGCGGCGGTAGTTCCGAATTGTGGTGCGAATAAATAATTTGGTTGGGGGAGTACTTATTTATAAACAAGTTTAACCGTAACAGAATCCTTAACCTACGTTAAGGAAACAAATATATAAGGAATTAAATAGATAACCACCAATATTTTATTTGACTGATATACGGAATAAGTCTCACCCGTATATATGGAGTATAAGTTTGTTAAGTTTGTTAAGTTTAAATCGCACCCATATATGTTAATATTCTTTAGTTTATCCTTTATTGTAATAATAATGAAACAAAATCTAATAAAAGAAAATTACACGTTAAAATAAAACTTACCATGACAAATAATATTATATTTAGAGCAGCTTATATTTGTAAAATATTATAAATGTGATTAAATAAAATTATAGCAACAAATAATTCAACTTATATTTGAAATTATGATTCAAAAATATTAAATTAGTGTTGTCGGGAGAGTGAACTAATGAACTTGGAAGTAAATGCATATTAAAGCAACGTTTATTTGAAATACACATTAAATACATACTCTTATGCGATAGGTCCAATCTGATCAATGAAGTTGATTAAACACAAATTAAGATCAATAACGAAAGGAACAGCCAAAAAGAGCAAAGATACTATTTGAGTTTTATTTGAATTTTGAACTATACTTAAAAATAAAGCTCCCAATTTTGAACTATGCTTGCTGTTGGAAATTGGAATGCAAAAGAGAGTGGATGTTTATTGAGTATGTATGATAAGAGGGGGGGGGGACCCCACGTGTCCAACTGTGTGACACGTGTATGTGTGATTCAGCATTGAGCTTCTTCATTTCATTTTATTATTAATTCATTATTAATTTACTAATTCTCCTTCCCAAAGTGAATGATGGGTATTCCTTATTTGAGGAAGATATGATTACGAATGAGATTATGAGAAAAGATGAGAATTATAATGATTTTTTTTATTTTTCTATCACGTAGCAAAAGACCTAAATCAAATATAAACACATATAATGACTCAATTTTGCAAATAAATTAATACTGTGTCAAAATTTTCATTAGACTCCGATTAAAAGTACATAAGGGAAGTATATGAATCCAAATAAGATATTGTCACTTGGTTAAAAAATGCCAAAAAAAAGAAAGCGTTCCAAAAAATACATCAATACATAAGTTGACAACAACATATTGATTTCATTGGAACAAATATACATTAGTCTCTGTATTAATATCTGAGCAATTCATCTGTTTCATCCAGTCAAAAATGCTGCAACTTTCTGCTTCAACATTCAGAAGCTTGCACAACAGCAGCTAAGCCTCCACCAATTTTCCAAATACTATCAAATTTGGAATTCCTTTTTTTAGTTTCCATCTTAGTCAACGACAAGCTAATCCTACTCCGGCAATCAAAACAATCTCAGATCAAGCTCGCCGATATATTAAGACAAGAATCCCTGTGAAACGAGAAAGAAATCAGTAAATCAAGGGAGTACTATTATGGAGGAGTTTCTGGTTGCAATATCATAGAATATTCAGACATGGATTCCAAAGAGGAAGACATGTTCTCTACTTTTAGTTTCCCTGGGTTGAGACATGGAATCCTCACCAAACCTCATCTGAATGCAAAAAATGATTACACAGATGCAACTTAAAGTTCAGAACTGCATCATACAGCACTCACAAAGAACTTGTTTCAACATTCGGTAATAGTTTCTTTTTTGGGGAAAAATTAGTCATGATGACCTAAGAAACTATATTCCTTTTTATTGAGAATTCTAGGCCAAAGAGGAGTAGACATAACAGAACCTGTCTAGAATAGATCAAGCCTTAATGTCATAGAATGTTAAAGCTAATAACTACTTAATGATCAAGGTTTTGCATTGAGTCTTTTAGCATTATTGGCATCATTCAGTATATAACAAATATATACTGAATGATGACACTCGTAAACAACTTTCAATTTCTTACCCGAAGTGTGCATGTGAGATCATTATATATGGGACTATCTGCTGTTGCTTGTAGAACACAAATATCGGAGCATGTACTCGTTAGATGAGCATGTATCTGCCAAATCTTGATGTAATGTGGTAACTGCCTTTTGCAAGGATTTCAGGGCAGGAAGCAGGTTCCTATTATTCTGCTGAATAGAACTTCCATGGGCTTTGCAGAGTTCCTGTCAAATAGAAGACATCCAAAATCCAAAGGAAAACAGATCAGAAATGATGGATGGAGATGCAATTATATACAGAATCTCAGCAAGAATTGTTTTAGCTTTGTATAACCTGACACCATCGGAGGATGAACTCTAAATGCGGAGACTGCTCCAGAAGATCCCCAAGCGCCTGCACTAATCTCAGCAAATATCTGAAGGGGACTGATGAAGCAACAGCTGGTATATCTACAGGACTAACAGCAACTATACACTTCTTTATTAAGGTATCTTCATTCAGACGTAGACTGAGTATCAGAGCTCTTTTTGGTTCATCCTCTTTTAGAGCTGCATCAACTGCCTGTTCGAAAGGTAAATCAACAATAGATCAGACAAACTTAGAGTTACACTTGCATATCAGTAAAGACAGAATGTGCTGAATGGCTATCGAGAAAGAGGCTATACAGCAAATCATGGAATTTTTTATTTTCAATTCATGAGGAATAGATGTGACTGGACAATGGCCAAATATCTAAAGGAGCTTTTCCCCTGAATATTAGTAATGCTCACCTCTGGTGTAACGTCAATGTCCAGATCAGTGGGATCAAATATAAAGGACTCATCCATGGAATATATCAGTACCCCTTCTGTAGTTGCAGCAGCCCAGCTTCTTCCAGTCGGAGCAATTCTCAAACACTTCGAACGAATAATAGGCCTACCATGGTTGGGCATTGATCCGGGAAGATCATATGCCAATTTTTTTTGTGATTGCTTATCCACTCCTTCCTCTGTGTCACTGTCATCATCGTCTATCAAATCTAATGGTCCAGCTTCAGTCATATTCTTTGAGTTTAAGAAATCAAGGACCCCATCCAATGATAGATTATGAGTTATCTGGAATCTTCGCAACAGTACCTGTTATTGCAAAAAAATCAGTACACCATGAAGATAAATATGGTACATAGAATTGGAAAATCATTAAGAAGCAGACTATAGCTTTTTCCCACAATATAACAAACACCTCAATGAAGAATTAATAACAAATAAGTAGTAGAATAAGACTAACAAAGAGAACAAATTTAGGTTGGAACAAACCTGATCAGCAACATCGTACATACAAATGTATTTGCTACTTCCCCCAGCTAATATGTAGCTACCATCAGCAGAGTAATTCAATGTTGTGAAGCACTTTCCAGCAGAGGAGTTTGCAGCTGACCTACGATCAGTCATGAGTCGCCCACCAGCAATGTCTCTGCGGCCTTCAATTGTGAACATTTCTAAGCCTTCTAGTGTATCCCAAAAATGAATTTGCCCATCTAGTGTGCTACAAGCCAGCTGTTTGCCATCCGGTCGATAAGTAAGTGTAAGAACATCATGTGTATGTTCAAATTTTTCAACGCCACCTTTTCCTGAAAATACATCCCACAGGCGCACAGTTTTGTCCCAAGAAGAGGAAGCCAGGATGGACTTCAGACAAAGAAAGAAGAGAAAATCGTTAGATTAAGTAGCATAGCAAGAATAACAAGGTTGCAGGAATGTGATACAAGAAGATGACTTTGTTTATATACAATTAGAGCGTTGCCGAACAATGATCACAAAAAATACTCCATCCGTCCCATAAAAATATAGGCGGATGAGATGGCACGGAAATTAAGACAAAATTGGTAAAGTAAGAGAGAGAAGGAGAATGATAATTAAAGTAGAGTTAGTGGATAGTGGGACCTACATTATTATATTGATATTACTTTCCAAAAGTGGAATGCACATATTTTTGTGGGACGAACGAAAATGGAAAGTGCACATATTTTTATGAGACGGAGGGAGTATATGACAACATTGAGGTCTTAGAGATTTATATGTAATGTAACCCTGAAAAAACTTACAGTGTTGGGAGAGAACATTAATCCATGAACAGGACCCTCGTGGCCGCTGAGAACATCCAATAACCGGCCCGTCTTCATTGACCAAACAAATATCTAGGGGCATTCATGCAAATATTATCTCATCAGTAAACCATAGAGAAATATCACAGAAAGATTAAACTTTCAAATCTATATATAGAAAATATCCACACCTCAAATGAATCGAGAGTTCCAGCACAAATCACTTCACCACTCTGATCTGCTGCCAGGGAAACAAATTGCTTAGGTGTAGGGGTAACGAAGGTTTTAAAGTTTCGATAACGGAACAAATCCCAAGCACGAACAGTCCCATCCAGAGAGGCACTAAGAAGACAATGGTTATTAGGCATGAAATGCAGTGCAGTGACAGCATTTGTATGCTCAGAGAATGTCACAAAGCAGAAGCCTGAAGAGGCAGTCCAAACCTGTAAAAGCAGTAATATTCCAATATTTAGCAAATGACCACATAAAGAAATTTAAACCTTGAAGGGCATAACATTGCACAACTATCACTATTTCGTTTCATATTTGGTCATCCTCCTAGACCTAAAATATAAAAGTTACTAAATAATTACTACATTGAATGGATGTCTTATCATTGATCACAGCTACAACTTACAACAATGACACAAAACAAAACACTACCACATGGAACACTAAATAATAATGGCAATGTGCTTACCTTGATCTTGTTATCATCTGCTCCTGTAGCCAATAGCTGTGAATCAGGCGAATAAGCAATGCAATTCACATCAAAATAATGACCCTGTTGCTTCAATATATAACTCTCCGATTTCCACTCCCACACAAGCAACTGCCCTAGCTTTGCACAACCAAATGTCAACCAATTCCCCAGATCATTAAACACAGCCGTAGTGATTTTCTCTCGTGAAATTGATAGCAAGTGAAGGCAAACAAAATCAGGCATCTGATACAATGCAAATACCCCATTAGAGAATCCCACCACCACCAAATCAAGCCCTCTGTGATAATCACATGCTGTTAACTTTGCCTGTGCTTGCATAAAAAAGTCCTTTTTCAACAAGCTCCACTTCTTTTTGTGTAATAAGTGCTCATCATCTTCATCACCGTCCCCATTAGCACCAAGATCCTTCCTTTCTTCCGCACCCTGCCTCTGCTCCGGCGTCCCCGGAGAATCAGGCTCTGAAGAATCTTCCTCCATTTTAGTTGGTTCGGGATCATTGCTACTATATCCCCATGTAAAAATCGCACCATCACGCGATAAAGTATAGACCTTCGTAACATCATTCGTCTTCTTATCAACTCCAAAGAAAGTTCCCACAATGGTGTCTCTATGACCCAAAAATAAGAACGGCTTAATGTAGCTATTTTTCTTCTTCTTACCTTTGCTCAAATAAAAAAGCCTCCCTGTCAAATCCTTAGACCCGACAACTAAGTAATCAGAGTTAGGGCTCCAATCCAGCGACGTAATCCGATCATTACAATCAGAAAATGTCCTAATTAACTCAAATGGGAAGAATTCCTTCCTGAATCCTGGGGAGCGCCATATCTGTAGAAGCTTACCCGCGGCGACGGCGATTAAGCGACCGTCGGGGCTGAATTTGACGTCGGAGACGGGATGCTTGAAGGAGAGACGGTGTAGGACGGCGCGGCGGGGGAGGTTTATGAAGAGACAGCGGTTGTTCTCGTCGACGGTGAGGAGGAAAACGCCGTCGGGTGAGGCGGCGATGCGGCGGAGATTGGTGGAGGCCTGGCAGGGGAGGGTTATGGTCTCGGACTTGAGGAGATCGGTGACGGAGACGCGGTTGCCGACCGGCGAGACGAGGAGAATGTTGTTGACGACGACGGCGTTTCCGCCGCGGTATGGCGCGCCTAACAAGTTCTGGAACCTGTAATTCATGGTGAATTTGGGTTTAGGGTTTTGGCGGTGAAGCGTTCACGGCTTCTCTGTTTTGTTTGCTTAAACCCTAAAACTCCGGAATGGATCACCTCCTACACTATATACTACATTTGCTAATACACCACTATAAAGTGGACATGTAAATTTATATTGAGGAAAAGAAAATCTATTTCTAACATAATCTCTTTAGCCTTTCTGTGACTTTCTCTCTTTTGTTTTCTATTTCTAATATTTTAATCAAAGTAATTGTGTTATCTCATTTTTAAAAAAATACTAATAATATCACATTGCTACTTATTCTGAACGAATTTATTATTAAGATTCCTACTTAAGCCAAATGATTTATTCTCAATGATTTCATAGCTATGATATACCACATGCTAAATACCGAGGATTTATAATATAAGTATTTTGATTATTTTAAAATATAAAATGGCAACATAAGTTTTTAGTGATTGTTTCAAAATAATTTTTCTTTTATTATTTTCTTAATTTTTCATATTTTATTGAAACAAATTTCACGATATAAATGATTCCTATAAAAATAACAAATATTGCATGACTTATTCAAAAATTAAAATTTTGTTGTGATTATTTTTCACTGTATAATTCATGTACTTTAAGTTGTTTAGGCTATATATATCATATACAAAATATCATTACTTTTCACATTATTTTCTTCGCAAAGAAGAACACATTCGTGTATAAACAAGTGTATTTGCTTATATTATAGAAAGACATCGTGTGGCTAATTAATTAGGTTTAAATAGATTCATAATTCTCATAATAAGCATAATTCTCTTCGTAATAAAAAATTTAGAAATGCTAATTACTAATACAATTATTTATAAAAAGAGTTAACGCATTTAGATTAAAAATGGTAAAGAGAGGAAATATGAGAGACAGAGAGAGGTTGTATTGAAAATAGATTCTACCATAATTATGGATTCCACATGTCCATTTTATAATGGTGTATTAGCAAATGTAGTATATAATGCATGAGGTGATCCCCTCCGCTAAAACTCGGTAGTGGCGACTTCGACTTAATAGTGATTTAAATTAAAATTTTTGGTCAAGTTTTAAGTAGTGAGTAAAGATTTATAGTATTGTACTAATTAAATAAATATGATAATAGTACTACTATAATAAATTATAAAATTTTATTTTTTTCTGATGGACTTATTCTTCTATATAAAATCATGTGCATTGGTAATGATTAAATTATTTCATTAAATAAATAAAATACAATAAAAACAAATGTAAAAAATAAGTACTTTAATAAATGGATGTTGTTTTGAACATCGATAAAAACACGTTTTTGTATACTGATTGGACAAATGCAAAATGGTTTGTGGACTGTGGTTAGTTTTCAAGTTTCATAAAATTGATTAGACTTTAATAAAAAAAATTAGTTTGACTATAATTTGTAGTAGTATCTCACAGACTCACAGACTCACAGTAATGCGGACATAGTTGGAATGATTTTCAAGAAAGTGCAATTTTTTACCAATATTTGTAAGTCAATATGATTTAATCGATCGGCGATAAACATGTAAACTCTATTTTATTAAAAAAATATTCGCCCCCTTCCCACAAATTTAATAAAACTATTGGTTTCCCCCTCGTGAATCTATAGCTGTAGGAATTTTAAGGCCATCTACAATAGGCGCCCAGCGACCGCCCAGCCGAGCGCCGGCGCTGGGCGGTTCGCTGGGCGGTTCGCTGGGCGGTCTATTGCAGTCGCCCAGCGGACGATTGGAGAGAGAAACCGCGCAGCGCTGGGCGGTTTCATGGCGCTGGGCGGTGCGCTGGGCGATCCGCTCGGCGCTATTACAGCGCCCAGATCGCCCAGCGCGATTTTTTTTTTAATTCGAATTTTTGAAATTCGAATTTTTTTTAAAAAATCAAATATAAAAAAATATTATTTATTTATAAAAATTGTTTTCTATATATAAAAATCAATTTTTATAAATAAATTTATACTAGAAATTCGTAATAGCCCATATATATTTAATGGGCTTGCGAATTTATGAAACTCATTCTTGGTTGTCTCTCTTTTATAGAGACATCCTTGAATGTTTTATATTCCACTTTCGATGTGGGACAAACTCATTCTTGGTTGCCTCTATTTTATAGAGACATCCTTGAATGTTTTATGTTCCACTTTCGATGTGGGACAAACTCATTCAAGGATGTTTCTCTTTTATAGAGAGATATCCTTGAATGTTTTATGTTCCACTTTCGATGTGGGACAATCTCATTCAAGGACGTTTCTCTTTTATAGAGAGATATCCTTGAATGTTTTATGTTCCACTTTCGATGTGGGACAATCTCATTCTAGGATGTTTCTCTTTTATAGAGAGATATCCTTGAATGTTTTATGGTCCACTTTCGATGTGGGACAAACTCATTCAAGGATGTTTCTCTTTTATAGAGAGATATCCTTGAATGTTTTATGCTCCACTTTCGATGTGGGACAATCTCATTCAAGGATGTTTCTCTTTTATAGAGAGATATCCTTGAATGTTTTATGTTCCACTTTCGATGTGGGACAAACTCATTCAAGGATGTTTCTCTTTTATAGAGAGATATCCTTGAATGTTTTATGTTCCACTTTCGATGTGGGACAAACTCATTCAAGGATGTTTCTCTTTTATAGAGAGATATCCTTGAATGTTTTATGTTCCACTTTCGATGTGGGACAATCTCATTCAAGGATGTTTCTCTTTTATAGAGAGATATCCTTGAATGTTTTATGTTCCACTTTCGATGTGAGACAATCTCATTCAAGGATTTTCTATAAAATTGTATTTTAAATTATGTCATTTTTATTTTTTTTAAGATTTTAATTATGTCTTTTTTTTATTTTTAACTTTAAGTTGTAATGTTATTTTAAATTTTCATTTGTAAATTTAATTAATGTAATTTTTTTTAATTATGTACTTTTTAAATTTTATTAATATTAGTGAATTTTCCCGTATATGTCTCGTAAATTAAATTTCGTATATTGTTATTGTTAATTATTGCATTTTGTATATATTTGTTAATAGTGATGTGGATAGTATGTGGCTAGGTTATGGCTGGGCTATTGCTGTGCTATTTGCTTGTTTTGATGATGTGGCAGAAGGATTTTTAGTGCTGATGATGTGGTAGTGGCTAGGCTATGGCTGGGCTATTGCTGGGCTATTTCTATTGTGGATGGCCTAAAGGACTAGTTACAATACAGTAGTATCCTTTGTTGCGGCTTATTATCTACGTGGGATATAACTACCTTAAAAGTCATGAACTTTCTTTATTTTTCAGTTTTTCCCACAATTTTTCAGTGTCGTTTTCCTATTTCGGGTTTTCCGGTTGAACTAGGTGACGTGTCGTTTTAATCCAACGTGGTTGCTGATTAAACATAAAACTTTATTTTTTTTATTAAATATAATTTTAATAAAACTTCGCCCAAATTTTACCCTAATTAACTCCATTTTACCTTACTTCTCCAAAATCAGTCGATTCCTCTTAATCTCACTCCACTTCACTTCACTCCAATCGCAAATACTCAGCGGCGGCGACGACAACGACGACTTCAGCTGCGACGGCGCGACCGGTGACGGTGTGAATGAAGTCAGAAATGAGAATCATTTTTGCATCTCCAAACAATGGAGCTCGAATTCGCGACGGGAGACTGAGAATCGCTAATTGAATAACTAATTACCTCGATATGGATTCAAATCTCAAGGAGTTGATATTGCCTACCAAGCTGAGGCTTGATTTCGCGATGGGAGAGTGAGAATCCCCAATTCGGGTTTACTTTGGAGATTTATTGAATTGTAGGCTTTCATTTATAAAACGACGTCGTTTTGTATGTATAAAACGGCGTAGTTTTATAAATTTCCGGCGTATTCCACGTAAGAACTCAGGCATGCCACGTCCGAGTTATTTCAGCCGGAAAATTCGATTCGGGTTGAAAGGGAAAGTTGCACACTTCGAGTTATGACATTTATAAAGTTGCTACACTGAAAGGTTGTGGGAAAAATAAAAAAATGGCGAAAGTTCGTGACTTTTAAGACAGTTATCCCTATCTACATAGATAATGAAATGAAAAGAAAGAATCCCATATTATATATTTTGTATTAAGATATAATATCCTTTGTTGCTTATTTTATACATAGAAACGGAATGACAATAAAAGAATTAGATATCTATTTATATCATTTTAAAATATAATACTTCATGGTAACTTATTTTGGACAACTTATTGTGCTCGAACATATATCACCACATGTGTGGCAAATAACAACATGCACATTTCGTGTGTAGCCTACTACCTAGTACCTACACTACAAACTCAGTGTTTCCGAACATCCTAAGAGTATCCACATCCGTATTCTTACCAACGAATACGGAAGTGGGCCCGGACCCATTTTTTCTATCTGCTCTTAGGCAAGAGCACAATACCCACATCCGTGCTCTTCCGCAAGGACGAACACAAGGGTTACACCATTCCATTATTCAATTTAAATAAAAACATTTCCACAAAATTAAAATACTTTAAAAATACCCGAAATAATATTACAGAATACATTAAAAATTAAAAATTACATAATTAAAATCCTAAAAAATAAAAATTGCATAATTAAAATATAAAAAATAAAATTTACATAATTAAACTCCTAATCAATAAAAAATACATAATTCAACTCCTAAAATAAAAAAACCACTACTCGTGGCCGAATTTCGCCCAAATATGTTTGATTAGGTCTTCTTGTAGCTCAACGTGGGTTCGGGTATCGCGCATTGTGTGCCTTGTTTTGATCCTCTCACCCACCGTTGTATGCACACCTCGGCGTGGGGAGACCTCGCACTTGAGCTTCCGGCTTCATCCTCGTCGTAAAAGCTAGCCGCCCTCGGTCCTTCGTCGGCTATAATCATGTTGTGTAAGATAATACACGTGTACATGATGTCGGTGATATTTTTCACGTACCACAGCTGAGACGGGGCCTTCACAATGTTGAATCGGGCTTGAAGGACTCCAAAGGCTCTTTCGACGTCTTTCTGCGCGGACTCTTGACGCTGCGCAAAAAGAACCTGTCTCGGGTCTTGCGGATTGCTGAGCGTCTTCACGAAAGTCGACCACCTTAGGTAGATATCATCGGCGAGATAGTAACCCATGTCGTATACATTTCCGTTGACGGTGAAGTCGATGGCCGGTGCTACACCATTCAACACATCATTGAAAAGGGGTGAAGAATAGAGCACGTTCAAGTTGTTGTTGGATCCGACAACAGCGAAATATGCATGCCAAATCCATAGGCAGTAGTCGGCGACCGCTTCAAGGATAAGTGTTGGGCCGCAGCCTTTGTGGCCGCTTAAGTGTGGCCCCCTCCAATGCATGCAGTCAATGCTGCCAAGCATACCGGGAAAGCCATGGACAGTTTCGTGAAGACGAAGCAACCGTTGGCAATCATCGGTGGTGGGTGCCCGAAGGAATTCATCACCGAAAGCTGAACGAACGCCCTCGCAAATATTTTTAAGACAAAGGATTCCAGTGGACTCACCGACATGCAAATACTCGTCGAAGAGGTCGGCCGTTTGCCAAGTAGCGAGTTGTCAGATGGCACACGTACACTTCTGCAACGCCGAGAGACTTTGCCGACCGATTGCATCTGGACCTGTTTGGAAGTATTCAACACGGGCGGACAAAGTGTTGACAATACGCATAAAAACAAGCGTTTTGACATGCGAAAACGGCGCCTAAAGTAATCTTCCGGAAACCGAGGCTGGTCGGAAAAATAGTCGGCAACGAGCCTTTCGTGGGCTCCCTCCCGGTCACGATGAATGTAGCGGCAAGTTGATCTAGTTGGTTGAGGAGGAGGGGCGGGGGTATTCGCTGAGACATATGCTTCATAAGCGGCACGGTGTTGTTCGTAGTATTCTTGTTCTGCGCGCTCCGCTTCCGCAATGAGATAGGTGAAATCCATTTGAGATTTTGAGTGAGAGATGAAGGTGTAGATAAGTTGTATGAAAAATATGAATGAGAGATGAATGCGAGATGATTTGATGTGAAAAATGGATGATGAATGTGTGTATTTATATATGATTTTGGGGGGGGGGGGGAAATAAAAAAATAAAAAAATATAGAAAAACAGGCAAAAAATCGGCCATTTTTTTGGAATTGTGAAAATATTTTTTTGGTATTATTTTCGATTTTTTTTAAAAAATTCCAACGAATATGTCGTTGGCTAATCAGAACGCGCCACGTCGCCTGCTCGCTGCACGGACGTGCTCGATGCATCGAGCAGCGCCGTGCCAGCGGCGCGAGCGCAGCGGCAGACAGTGTCTCCGTGCCGCTGGCACGGACGGACGGACGCATCCCTACTCGCCTATATAGATGCTCTAATGCTCGAAATAGATTAAATTTTATTAAAAAAAATAGTAGTATGCAGTTTCAAGTCCACCTCTTAGTTACTTGGGATATTGCAGGACTAAAGCATCTTTAGTGCTCTGAATGTGAAATTAATTATAGAATGCCTTAATTCTCCTCAATGCCTCTAACTTTGCGCTAAAAAACCTCTTCCGCTCCTCTTTATAGTGCTGGACACGAGAGGCGCGGCGGTGGGCGGCGGACAGCACAAGGCCGACAAGTCGGCCTGGACGCGGCGGGGTGTGGAGAGCCGCGGCGGTCTATTTCTCATATCCGGCGCCGCGATGCTGGACAACTTAAATTTTTTTAATTTTCGTTTATTTTTAATAAATACTCCCTTCTACTTCATTTTCACCCTACACACATCTACACCACTAATTTCGCACTCTATCTTTTTTTCACTCTATATTTCATTCAATATGCACGGTGGAGACAGTGATTCCCCTGGCACCGGAGACTCGAGCTACGACGACTATCCTCCTACCCAGCCGTGGAGATCGAGCTCCACTCCTCCTCCATCTCAATCGTGAGCACCGACATCCCCGCCGTGGCAGCATACACCCCAATATCGGGGTCAGTCCTCCTCTTCTCAGAGGAATATGGGTCGTCCCTATTCGGCGTTCGGGGATTGCCGACCCAATATGGACTCGATCAACCATCCGCGTCTGGATACCCCTTCTCACTCTTTCCAGCCCACCCAGTCTCCTTTGTCTGATTTCGATAGATTCACATTGGAGCAGATGATGGGTATGATGAGTCCGGGACTACCAGAGACCCCGCCAGAATGCGTGGAGACGCCAGTTCCAGCGAGAGCAGGCAGCGGTGGCGCAGGTGTCGGCGGCTCCGTCTGTGGGAGAGGAGGCGGCGACGACGGTGGGGGGAAAGGAGGCGGCGATGATGGGGGAGATGAGGCAGTGGCGACGGTGGTGAGGCCGACGGTGGCGGTGGAAATGTCGTCCGGAAAAAGTCCATGCACTACACCAAACAGGAGTCCATTGTTGTGACAATGGCCTGGGATGCCGTCACATCCGACGCCGCAGTTGGCAACGATCAGACCGAGTTAAGCTTCTGGAGGCGCGTCATGGTGGTCTACGATGAGTTCAAGCCGAGGGGCGCCCCCGAGTGAGCCGGACCAGCTCCGCAAAAAGTGGTCTCGGATTCTGAGAGCTATCAAGAGGTTCGCGGGCATATACGAGAACAACATGCGCACTATTGAGAGTGGCCGCAGCGAAGCTGACATGAAGGCATTGTCATTCTCCCAGTTCAACACTGAACGTTGGCCTAAGTTCGGCTACTGGGAAGAATTTCTCGTTGTCAAGAACTGCCTGAAATTCAAGGTCATCTGTGCGGAAGAGCTTACCCAAGCTCCTTGGCCGAAGCGGACTAGACTCGACAGAGCCGGGAACTACACCAGCAGCAACGGCTCACGTACAATCAACCTCAGTGACGATATGGAGGACGAGCCTTCCGCCACAAACTCCCGGCGCCCACGTCCTCAGGGTCAACAGTCCACTATCCACGACGCTAGAGCCGCAGGTGCTTCCCGCTTCTCTGCGGCCGCATCTGCATCGCGCTCCGTGGGTTCTACACCCCACTCGGTGATGCATAAGAACCTGGATGTGCAGTTGATGAAACAACTCCAGAAGAACGCCAAATCTTTGCCAAATCTTTCCTTTAAAGGATTCAATATTTGCCAAATCTTTCTTTTATGCTTCTTATTATGATCTGTAGAGTAATTATTTTCAAAATTAAGAGTGAATCTCCCAGCTCTTAGAACTTTTGAAACAGAAGAGAGGCGAAGGGAAGGTGGGAGAGGAATTAGTGGGAAGAAAATCAGATATTGATAGGAATATTTTTTGTAATTTACAAATATAGGAAACAGACAATGCGTGTAATAAGTAAATACTAGCATAATATAATTAATTATAGGGAGTATATTATTTCTACTGTAATTTTATATTTCTAAAATGTACTCTATTTTCCTAAAATTATCTATATTGCTAAAATAATTGATAATATTAAAATATGACAGTATAGTAATTTTATAATATCATGATTTATAAATTAACATTGGTTTCAATTTTAATATAAATAACAATAAATTAACTTACTTAAATAATACTTAAATGAGATTAAATTGCTATTATTAACAATCAAGTAGTTTCTATTTCTGAGAATATTTAGGAAATGTGTCTTCTCCATATTTATAAACACAAAAAAAATATACCCCAGAATCTATATCTTATTTCCTTCCCATATTACAAAAGAAAAAGCCAAACTAACACTAACACCAACACCAACACCAACACCAAAATAACCCCAATTGAAATATTACATAACAAAATCACTGGTGCAGAATACATAGAAAATAATATTACTCCCAAAACTTTATTTTACTATGAAGTATGAACCAAGTAGCCGAATCTGTAACTCACAACTCGTATAACTCTACGCGCTCGCCTTCCTCTTATTGCTCCCCCGGTCGTCCTTGAGTTAAATCCGTGATCATACCCCCTAGAGCCCCAGCCTCGAGTTTAGCCAATTGCATACCTCGTCCATCTCTTTAGGCACGGTGTAGTGCCCGATCCTAAAGAATAACATGCCAAAGCAGGTAGTTTAGACTTTTAGTGAAAGCCTATATATATGAGGTTCCGGATTGAAATGAAATTTCTTAGATGATACCCTTCGTAGGTTTTGAATGATAGATTTCGGAAACCAGCAAGGTTCAAGGCATGGTAGGATTTCTCTCCATGTTTGTGAGGAACCACTTCATCACCTGTTAAAAGTAGAAACTCAGCACCGTGTGCATCTATGAATAGTTTGGATGTATTTTGGAAAGGTATGAGGCGTACAGAGTCCGTGAGAGAGCAAAATTGGCAGTGATGCAGCACGTCTTGCAGCATCGTGCGATCCTTCAATCTTGTTTCTTAGACTCCTGCAGTAATGTAAAAAGGTCAGGATTTGATAAATGCACCCAATTTTTTTTAATTATTTGGGGACAAAATGAACAAGAAAATACCTTGCACCAGGAAGCCAGCCACTTAGGCCAACAATGGCCCTTAAATTAACAGTATACGGGTAGCCGTTTCCATATTTACCATGCGCAAAGCAAGTCGCGGAATAGAGGGCAGTTGCAGCTCCCATGCTGAAGCCTCCTATACCAAGTTTAACTGAAACAGAGTGATTAAAGTAAGCATATTTCAACTATTCGATTCGTACGAAAAGAGCCTTTGGAAGAGTAGATATAATAATGCTATATAGCACACAAAAATAAAGCTATTCTACTATGTTAAGAAATGCAATTAAGGTTAGACAAACCTTAACTTTAAGCAAAAAAGGGAACTTTATTCTTCAAGTATGTCTAACCATTTGGAAATGACAATTCATACATAATGATGAAATGAGTTATTTTAGTTGTAAAGAATCTTACTGTCGGTAGGCTCTGTGGACAGTAAATTAGCGATGTGTGCTGCTGAGGAATCTAAACCTTCGAAATCATCCGGACAATCTTCAGAAAGCTCGCCAACATCAAACCCTGCAATAAAAAGTCGCAGAATGAATATGAGTTGGTTTAAAAATAGTTATCCATGTTGCGAAGAATTAAAAAATGCCGTCATGAACTTAAAACTTACAAGCAGTGCAAGGAAATCCACCAAGTATAGCCACAGGGCGCGTTGGAGCAGTGGGGCATATCCATTTTATCTGCACGACAAAATTCAATGAGACGTTAAAAGACATTAGATTGACAACTTCTTCTTTCCCTAAAGGAGATGCTACTTAGCTACAGAAACTATAGTACAGATATATTCTTAGATGTAACAGATAAGAATATAACTAAGAAGATAATGCTTACATTTGGAAGGGGAAGACTTTCCAAAAGTTGTGACAAACTGCAGAGAGAAACATCGCAGAAATGAGCAGACATTTCTATTTCATCATCTCCATGTGAAAAAGAATAATGCTATCTATTTGTTTCAAGAGATATAAAGAAAACAAGACATGGAATGTGAAGTTAAAACTTTGCCATTGTTTTCTTTCTTGCAAAAAGAGAAAACAACCCTTTTCTTGTTTAACAGATTACGTAATTATAAGGCGATTAGTGGTCCCATAGGGCCATACGCACACGCTCAAATCGAGAGATTTAAGAATGAGATAAGGCAAAAAGGAAAATGCAAAAGCATAATAGCCACAATTAGTGAAATTTTATTCTGGGAGCTGATAGCTTTGCTCGGCAACTTAATTAAGATAAAAAGGAAACGATAAAAAGTTCCAAAAACTTCAAGTTTTTGGGAGCCACCACCTCCCTTCACCCTCCACCATTACTGTAGGAATATTCTCAACTAAAGTGTCACTTGTAGGGATGAGTAAATATTTGTCCATCCATTGACATTCTTGATGAACTTTTTCTCACCCTTTAGTGATATAAAGTCCACTTATACACAACCTTTCGCGTAAAGGGAGTACTATTTACCAAGAAAATATTAACAAGATTTTGTTGCTGTAGATCATGCTAGACAGTGTAAAGTTGCACAAGATCATACACAGATTCAAGAGTTAGTTCACATCCCATTTCTAACCAAAGAATGATGAACATGTTCATTCATGATTCAACCATAACTCTATTAAGTTTTTGAAATGTGACATCCATAAAGTTTGAGCATCAAAATGATTGATTTTTTTTCACTAAACTGAAGAGGAAAAAGAGATCAAACCTTGAGCCATTGTCACCAAGGCCATGCAGCCAGACTATAGTAGCCTGGTGTTTCCCTTTAGGCTTAACAACATAAGTCCTCCCAAACTCAACATTCCTTCTAGCTGTTCTACTCCCTGATAATCACAACAAACACTTCAAATTCGAGTCGAAATGAAACAAAATCAGCATACACAAACAGAGAACCACACATATATTTCACAGAAAATGCGTAGCAGAATTCAAAAGTAACCAGATAGACAGGCATTTAGCCAAACACAATGCAGACAATACAAAAAGGCTAAAAACAAGAAACTCATGAAGAAACTAACCAGAGCCTATTGATGAATTCGAGTAGCTCATTTTAGGCAACAGAAGATGAAAGCTGAATTATCCGTTAAACAAATTCAAGCAAGTAATAATAGGAAGCTTAATATGTAATGAAGAGAGAGCCCCCTATTTATACTAGGTAGGATATGGAATAACCAGCTGCACAATGCTTAGAGAGAGAGGGAGCTAGAGAGGGCATCCATGAAAAGGACAAAAAGCAGGCAATCTTTTCATCAGCAAAGAGAAAGAGCATCAAAATTAGGGCAATGGGAAATGGAAAAAAACAGAAAAAGGAAATGAACATGTATACTGATTGAGGGTGTAGATGAACTACAGCATATCATAGAGGGAGAGAATCTATGCTTGTGACTATAAATAAAAGCAAGGAACTACAACTTCTTCAGGAATATTTTCTGAAAACAACTGGGGGGAGGAATAATTCAAAATTGGGCAAAAAAAGACAAAGTGGGGAGAGAAATATCTCTCTTTCAATCATTTGTTTATGCATTTTTCTGGTGATTGATGGATGCCCATTATCTTGAATGTGAAGTTCAAACTGTCTAATTTATCATGATTGTGTTGCGCCACAGCATAATTCAATCCTCTGACATTGCTACTACACTCACCTCACCCTCGATTAACATAGGAATATTAGCATTTTCTGCTTCAAATGGAAAAACCTATCGTAATTTTCCATCTCTCGTTGTTTGCCACAACCATTTTCGCATCTCCATCTCCGTACTGCTTTTATTAGAGGTGGATTCTTCCACCTACTACTCACGCACTTTCTCCACTAATTTACATTCCACAACTAGGGTTCATCTTTAATCTTCAAAATTTGCTATCTTTGATCGATAATTGGAGACCATAAGTTGCTGTTTGAGAATTATATTTGAAAATTTCACTTATTGTCTCAGCCATTTCTGTTTCATAATATTAAAAACTTTTTAATTTTAGACACTTTTATTTTATAGTAACAAGTTAAGACTCATTCATCACTTATAACACTTTAATTATTATTATTTTTTTTATTAATTATATATTAAAATTTGTGCTAAGTTAAAAGTGCATAATTTTATGCGATAAAAGGATAATTACAAAATCGTACACAATATTATTAATAAGGAGTAATATGGAGGACACGTAAACAAATATTATATGTGAAATTTGGCATGCCACGTCATCATCCGAACATCAAAATTTTCTCATTGTGGTATACAGTTGTATATGTTGTCCATGGCAAACATTTATATAATAGCTTATCACAAAATAATTATGGATAGAATTGATTAAAAAAAATTATATAAGTTTTTTGGTGAAATGAAAGGAGTATATATTGTTTTTTTGTTAGCGGACTACTCAATTTGTTTATAGCCGGATGGCTATAATTTTTTCATTTTCGATTGTCCATAAAATTTAATACGGAGTACTAATTTTTTTCAATCTATATTCTGTTTTATTAATTTTACATTATAATTTATGTGATCTAAAAGAAAAGGAATAAATGATTTCAAGTTAATTTGTTAATTGTTTTGTAGCGATAAAAGTCCAAAAATGGAGCTTTTCATGCATGGCAGGCATCCTGTGACTACAACAGTTATGTCCCTTTGCCTGTAAAATTAGCTGTGTTTATTTGTTACTGCAATTTCCTTTTCTTTCTTTCTATTTTATTATGAGAAGAAAATATAAAGAATTTACCCTATATGTGACTTGTGAGAATTTGATTCGAAAACGATCTTTACTCTCTAGAAATAGCTGGATTTTAATTCCTAGAACATTTTAGAGCATCCACAATGGTCTAGGACCTCTCATAACCCTCACATAGTCTTCCCACTGCCACATCATCCAACAATAAAATCCTCCTGCCACATCATCTGAACATGCAACTGGACATCAAATAGCCCTCACATAGCCTATCCACATCACTAATAACCACCACTACCACCGGCATTACTCATTTCTTAAATTGATCTTGTACATAAAGAAAGATAGAGAGAGTACTCGTTAAAACAAGTGATGCGAATGAAAATGACGTCCAAAGCGCGTATATATAGTGTTTTCGAAAAAAAATAAAATTTAAATTCTGACGCCGGTCTGACGCCGATCCAGGGCCTACAATGGCGCCATGAGGATTGGCGTTAGAACCGGCGTCGCCACACGAATCGGCATGGGTACGCCGAAATTGACGCCGATTTCGCCGACGCCGGTCGCAATGGTTCGGCGTCAGAACCGGCGTCGGCGAAAAATCGGCGTCGCAGTTTTGACGCCTCCATTGCTGATGCTCTTATGTACAGACTGCCACATAGAACTAAACGTGTTGAAAGTCCTTTTTCTTTGAAATAAAGTTCGAATCATCACATATTCACAATTTTTATAATCTTATAGTAGTAAAAAATATATATGAGCAAAATTCAACGAAATTAAGGGCCTTATATATTTGATAATTTGATTCATATTTTAATAAAATAACAAGTTCCAAAAGGTTTCAAAACGAATTTTGTTTAGCATTTCTAGTCTACCATAAAGAAAACTTCGGCCACCAAAACCAAATAAAATCCATGTTTACAATCATTCTTGTACTCTCTACATGGCCACGTTGAAATAAAGAAATGTTATTGGACATAGATGATAATAGACCACTCAAACTTTCTTCGAATAAATAAGAGAACAAGTTTTTCATGCTTGGGATTTGAATATAATCGAATTTATTCGATTTTTTTTCATAAGTGTACGAAATATATATATATGTGGAGCTGATTTCGAAGAAAGGAGATGAGAATATGTGGAGTATATATTGAGTTCACAAAGACATATTATGTAGATGGGCAAGTTATCTAATATTGGCGGTTCATTTAGTGCACAAAGGGAATGCCCTTTTCTTTTTATTTCTTCACTTTTCCGGATACCCACACACTTATATATATCGGGTGACTTGGAGCATAACCAGCAGTTCATTATTAAATACTCGCACACTCATATATATCGAGTGACTTAAAGCATAAGCAGCAGTTCAATGTCAACCCAAAGTTTGGCCTAGCGAGGGATGCGTACAATGTCATATTTGATTATATCCGTAAATAATACTTAAAGAAATAGTAATAATAACTGTGAGTAGTAATGAGTATTAAGATTTATATAAAGGTCATGTTAGGTTGCCAGGATTCTGTTTGGGAAAGTAATCTGATTCCTTAAATTTTAAATTCCTTTGTTTGTTTCGATTTTTAATCAAACTGAGAAAGTAATCAGAATACCAAGAACAAGGAAAGTTAGTACAACTTTCCAGGATTCTGAATCCTAACTTTTTTTAGGTATTCTTTTTCTCAGTTTTAGGATTCTTACATATTTAATTATTATTATTATTATTATTATTATTTAATTAAAATGTTTTAAAAATAATTTTAAATTAAAAATCATACTTAATTTCAGAATAATAAATAACTATAATTAAAATGATCATAATTATAACTTTGTATTATAATATTTATATATAATTTTTATTATCATAATAATAATTAATAACTTATTAAATAATTAAAATATAATAATATAATATAAATTAAATTGTAATAAATACTAATTATTATTTTATAAATTAATAATTAATAAAATCGTAGTGAAATTCTAAATTATAAAATTTATTTAATTATAATATCCTTAAATATTGTAATAGTAATAATAATAATTATTATTATTATTATTTATGATTATAATACTCCATGCAACTATGATTATACTTGTATTATTATATATTGTGATGGATGATTCATATTTAAACTATCCATCATAATAATAAATATATAATAATATAATTGTCATCATTTGTAATTAATAATTTATTAAAAAAAATTATTATTCTTTTTATAAATAAAATAATAATAAGTCTATCTTTAGTTTGGTGTTTAAATGAAATACAAAATTTAAAATCTTGGTATTCTCCAAACACAGGAAAGTAAAGTTATTAAGAATCATATTCTAGAGATTCATTTTTCTAGGAATCATATTCCTTGCCAACTTTACTTTTCCGCCAACCAAACATGACCTAAGTGTTTTTGTATTCATATGAATGCACTAGATGTGGATTGCAGATTTTTAAGAAGAAAAAAGATTCCAATGAACACCAGAAAAAAGGAAGGATGTTTTAATTATTTAAAATATTTTTCAAATATAGTGGTTCTTAATTTTTATGTAAATGTACTGTAAAATAAAATAAATACTAATGTGTTTATAAATTATTAAAATGAGCATTTTGCAATTTGCATAGAGATTTAGCAATAAGTGGGCCTTGTAGAATGGATTTTGTGGCCCACTAAGACGGATCTATCTCGTCAGCAAATGGGCCCATCTTTTACGAAATAATTATGACATCATGGGACTTAAATTCCATTCACTAGTTAATTGCTATAATAAGAACAAAACTTAACAGAAAAAAGATTATGATTATGATTATTGAAAAAAAGATTGTGATTGTGATTATGATTATGAAAATAAGTAATGATGAAGGATTATCTCAGGCGATCTCAATAAGGATTAGGTTAGATTAGGTAGATCATGATATCATGACAAATTTTCAAACCTTAATAATTTGCAAAAATACATTTACTATAATAAGCTTGAGTAGGTGCAAAGTAATGATTATTTTGACTAATTACATTGAAACTTCTCAATATAGTTTTGTTTGCTATATATGTTGGATATGATTTCATAACTTTGATTAATACAATATTCACTGTAATTTATATCATCTTTTATTTGATTACCAAGTTTCTAGTATATGGTAGTGTAATTTTCATTAATAGAAATAATAGAAATAGGTGATACTCCACATAATTAAAATTGGGATGGCAAATTAAATGTTTAGTAAGTATTCGTAATGTCAAATGACTCTTTTTTAGAATATCATCAACATCATTACAATTTACAAGAGTCTATCACATTGTAATTTGTATGTTATTACATAAAATCGAAGCATTACTCGAGAATATTAGTTTACTTTAGTAGATCAGTTATTATACAAAAAGTCTTGCTGTCCTTCCATTTTGGAGAGTAGTTTAAGACAAATCTTTTTTGAATGTCAACTCCACTACTTAAATACCCAACAAAAGTCGAATCCATCATAAGTAGAAATTTACTTTCTTTCCACAATTATAGTGTCAATTTTTCATTTATTTAAACTAAGACTAACATATATGCTGTTGGCACTAGCTGTCTGCTAGATTAAATAACCACATTTTATTTTAATTATAATACGTGTAGTTGTCACTGAATCTAATTCCAAAATAGAGAGAGACACATTTTGTTTATGAAATTTTAAAAGAGAAGTATGGCTAGTTCTATATAGTTTTTTTTTGGTTTGATATTTGATGGATTTCTTGTGTAAATTTAGATTAATAATTTGTTTATATTATTAAGCACTCACACTAAAACTTTTTTTCGAGACAGTTGGATATAAAAATTCTCATAAATTCCGAAAAGGATTGAATTGTTTAACAAATGTATTTAATATTTAATGCGACTATTGATCAACGATGCTCTTATTTCTCCTCAGAAAGTAATGGAAAGTGCAGTGCGAAAAGTTCTTTATATTTCCTTAATTACCAAAAGCAAAAAGGGAATAATATTCTCATTTAAAGATCGATGTGACCATTATTTCAAATTTTCTATTATAGTTTCAAACTCACGTAATTAATATACGCCATTAAAAGTTTTATTTACTATAGAGAATAGTCTTATTTGATTTTATAAGTATCATGAATATGTATTATGTATATCGTCAAAGAAAAAAAAATAGAAAATGTAAATGGCTCACCTAACAATGAGTGTGAAAAATACGAAATAAAAAAAAAATTCAATTTATTTATATATTTTAAATAAATGCTTATGAATCTGTATCATTGTTGCGTCTTTAGGTACACGCACAAAGTATAGTGCATATAAACATTTTTGATTACCTAATTAAGTCCTTTCCTATTTTATTTTGTTATCAATCAAACTGGACGGTAATAAAAATTCATAATATTCTCTATGATATATACCTTAGAAAAGTATATAGAATATCAGTAGAAGTAAATAAAGAATTAGGTTAGAGAATGGAGAGCAACGGTGGGGGAAAGTGATTCCCCTAGAAAGTTCTAGGTATTAAGTGGCAAAGTTATTTTGTATGGAACAACATTTTTGTTCTTTTCCCATTATTGGTAATATTAAGATAAAATATATGAGACCAAATTTCTGTAAGTATCTATCGAATGATTTTTTTAAGAAAATTAATTGCATAAAAAGATTAGTTAGCTTGTATCTTTGGGTCCCTTCTATTTTTGTCCGTCCTAATTAAAATATTTGAGGATTTAAGTGCATAATTAAACTATGCAATGCACAAACTGCATACTAATTTAAGTGAAAATTATTTATAGGTATAACGTAACTCAGTTGATAAGATCATTTATTCTTCGATCAAATTGAGAATACTAAGCCATGTGAATTGCAATTCTTAAAAGATCAATGTTTACCAAAATTCAGTATCCACCTAGAAAACCCAAGTCTAATTTGAAGAGATGATCATGTTTATATTATATATAAAGGTGTTTGATTAGATTTTACTCCGTATATGGTGCTTTCTAGATTTAAAGAGATTATAAAAATTTTAATTTTTTTTCTTTTTCAGTTATAAATTTTTAGTTATTTTTAGAAAATTAGCCATTTGTTTTTATAATTGCAATGTATGCCTATGAAAAAAAATGATAAAATAGGGGACCCATGATCCTAAGAAGCAGACATTGCTTATAATCTTTGCAATATTCAGGTAATTACTTCATAAGCATTTCTCTATAATATAATTATATGCTTACTTAAATTGATTATGCTATTCTCCATAATCAACTAATACATAGATAGGGTGTTCGGTTGGCAAGATTAAATCTCATGATTAAATATGTATCATGTTTGGTTCATAAGATTGAACCCTTCAACTTAATCCTAGATGGATAGTCTCATGATAATTAGTCATAGCCTTCCCCTCCAATTAAAATAATCACACAACTTAATCCTAGATAGATAGTCTCATGATATTAGTCATGGCAACCAAACGCTACAAGAGGAAATCTCAAACTAATTAACTAAACCCATCATCAAAATTCCCTTTATTATCCGAGCCCAAAGTTAATAAACACAAAGAATTAAATGGGTTAAACCCAAATATCAAATTAATAAGTGCAGGCCCATTTTCAGAAATGAAAATTGCTCCCTTATTTTGCCAAACCTTCTCTCAAAATATTCCGGCGGCGATTTGGCCAACCAAGAAGTGTCGCCGCCGATGAAATTCCGGCTCTCTCCTTCCCTCTCTTGATCAAAATTATCCAAACTATATATTCCTCTCTTTGAGTCATCAACTTATTAAATCTATTCTATTAGACGCAACCCTGACTCTTTCCATTGATCGCCGCCGCCTAAGCTTCCCCAGTTCCTCTTATCAACTGCAATTACTGGTGTCTGGTGAGCGCGTGCTCTAATTATAGCTCATTTTTAGGTTTTTGTTAATAACATGCTTAATCGTAGCTAAAATTTGCAAAAAGCAAGAGCTGTGGAGATAAGATATGTTGCGAAAGATATTGATTAACTTGTAATTGTAATCTAATTTGGCCAAATATTTAAATTGTTGAGAATTATGTTTGTTACAGAGATACAAGACATTTTATTATGTTTATATGCCGCACAAATGCAGTTGGGATTGAACATGTGTTGGCTTTTTCCTTTTGAGATCTAACGATTCTCATTATCGTTTACTCATTTTGCTATTACGTGTAAAAAATATGAACTTGTGTGTTATTCAAAACAGTAAAGGATTTTTGTATTGCATTCTGTTGGTTTATTTTCTTAGAATCTTACAGATATTTACAAGTATTTGCTATTGTTATTTTTCAAAATTTCAGCCACCCTTAATTCCAACCTTGCTGAGCTGACTGTTGTGTTATTCTGCTTCAAATCTCTCTCAACCACACATAACAGATGCGCTCTATCTCCTCTAGAGTAAATATCGTTTGGATAGATTTGTGATGAACTCCAAGTACAAAGCTCTAGCTTCATTAGGGAAATTCCCACTCCACAATCTTCTCCATTGCCGCTCAATCGCCAAAGTTCGGCTGAAATGGGTCAAAAACCGGTCTTTGGACCACAACATCGACGTCCAAACAGATATTAAAGCTGCTTGTCTCATAAAAAATGCCATAATTCGCTCTCCCACTGGATATTTAACCTCCAAATCGCTCATCGATTCTCAGAAACTGCTTGGCATCACTGTACCAACACTGCGCTTCATGCGTAGGTACCCCACTCTATTTGAGGAGTACCCTCATCCCAAGTACCCATCTTTGGCATGTTTCAAGTTGACTGAGTTGGGAATGATGATGCATCAGAAGGAGCTGGGAGTGTACGAGCAGTGTGAAGGTGATATCGTGGAGAGGCTGTGCAGGGTTCTAATTATGACTTGCAGTCAAATGGTAGCCAATTTTCCTTTTTTTCATTTGATTAGATGCTAGTACTAAGAATCAAATTGCTGGCTTTGGTTTTTATTTATAATCAATTTTGAGGAAGGTGGGTTGTGTTTGTAGTTTGAATCTAATGGTTCTTTCTTTATATTTTCAAGAATGGAATGTGTGTTAAATTTGTACCAAATTGGTGATAGATGCTCCTCTGGCTATTTTGTTCTTCATTTTGAGTATGTTTGATGATGGATTTACGTGTTTACAGCTGCCTTTTCAATCCTTGCATCCATTAAAATGGGATTTAGGATTGCCTGACGATTTCGACAGAAACTTGATAAGAAAATATCCAGACCATTTTCGGGTGGTGAAGGGAACTAGTGGGACCAACTGCTTGAAGCTAGCACAGTGGCCAGAGGAGTTTTCTGTTTCTCTGTTGCAGAAGATGAATGAGAAGAGCATAGAAGAGAGCACAGAGGGATTTTCCCGGTACAGAGGATTCAGGATGGGGAAGGCTGCATTAGAGTTCCCAATGAGTTTCCCGAGGGGTTATGGAGCTCAGAAGAAGGTGAAAGCATGGATGGATGAGTTTCAAAAGCTGCCTTACATCTCTCCTTATGAAGATTCAAGAGGAATTGATCCCAACAGTGATATTATGGAGAAAAGAGTAGTGGGGTTGCTTCATGAGTTTCTAGGACTCACTATATACAAGAAGACTAAGAGAAATTACTTGAGATGTTTGAGGGAGGAGTTTAATCTTCCCCATAGGTTTACTCGAATCTTTACTCGATATCCCGGGATATTTTACCTCTCGCTCAAATGCAAGACTACAAGCGTGGCATTGAGAGAAGGGTATCAACGGGGTAAGCTGGTCAATCCACATCCTCTGGCAAAACATAGAGACAAAGTCTACTATCTCATGAGAACGGGTCTGATTTATCGAGGTAAAGCTCTTGATGTCATACCTCGTCTCAACAATCTAGTCGATAATGATGCGGAAGATGTTGGAGAAGAAGACGAAGACGAAGAAGAAGAAATCGAGATGAGTGGTGAAGATTATGATTCGGAGGCTGAAACAGATTCGGGCACAGATTAGCATTATAGGAGTCAAGTGGAATAGTTGAGCTCGTGAGGTATAAGCAGTTATAATTTGCCTCCTTTGATGATGCTATTAGCTTGGATGAAAGGATTGTGGATCCTTTTCGAACTAGTTAGAGTCGAAAAATAGAATAGGCACCGATGGTTACCGATGCTTGGCTCAAAGCTGAAGATTTCTGGTTATGCTTATATAAGAATCCAATTAGTGATGATCTTGATTTGTACGAAGAAATTGAAAAGAGTGAGTTTTTTTTTTCGATCAAGTTCCCTTACTTGTATTCATCCAAACAATAATATTTCTTGAACTGATGCAAAAAGCAATGAAGCTTGTTCATAAACTTTTACTTCGGCATCAGTTGGTCGGACATGATTATATTTTCATATACTACTTTTTAAACATCATTTTTCAATTAGTTTTAACGAACTAATTCTAAAATTAATTGATCTTGTATAGTGTCATCTTTCAAGGTAATATTGGTTACATGATTGTCTGTCCAATTTTTTTAGTTTTGTGTTTGGTTATGGTAATTTTTAAAATATTGTTTAAGATGTTAATTAGGTAAGCATGGGTATCAAATGATCACTACGACAATAGTACTTTCAAATTCACCAAGCCACGTAAGAAAAGAAAAAAACAAAAACAAAAAAAAAACAAAAAAATCAGAGACAAAATAACATCTAACAAATACGTACATTTAGATAAACACTACTCCATATTAAGTTCAAGAGCAATAAAGAATTAATGACCAAAAGGTATATCACAAAATGCCTTCTATTTCGTCATCATCGCAACTAGCAATATTATTCGACAGGTAAATGGTTGAGAAAGTAAAACAAATTGAATTCTTCCAAAACAAAGATAAAATGCACGAGCATCCACAGAAGCAGAGTAAGGATTGCTCCAGAACGATGCAAATACTCACGTTTGAAGACAATATAGTGCTGTCGATTATTTCGAGCTCCTTGAGAAAGAGTAAGTGTATTTCAAGTGGCAGAATAGGCCATCATGCTTTAGAGCACCAAAACCAAGAGAAACAGCTTCAATCGTTGCTAAAAGCAACAGCAAGACTAACATATATCCTTTAAAAAACCAAGCAAAATCAAATAATCTCTTTAACCCTGAAGAATGTAACAACATTCACCACTCTCTCACCCGAGCAAGTCTTTCTTCTACCAGCAAAATCGCCAACTGTGTAGAGTTTCAGTGGTGATGACCATCTTCGTCATCCCCATGTCCATCAGGAGGTCCACCGGGGCCCACTACTTCCAACTGTCAACCAAAAAACATGGGTCATGAACATTTTGAGGGCAATAACTGTGTTGAGTTCCAAAATCATACTACTATATAAAATATTCCTGATAAGAGCATCTCCAATGGCAGACGTCCGGTCGGACATCCGCGACGGGCGACCGGGACGTCCGCCATTGTGGCGTGGAAGGTAGGATACGGACGTCCCGTAAGGACGTCGGATGTCCTCGGACGTGCGGGCGACGGGCGGGCGGACGTCCGCCATTGTGGTGTGGGTCAGACGTCCGGGTCGGACGTCCGGTATTAAATTTTTTTTTAAAAAAACTCTATATATACGACTCGGACGACGAGGAGTGAGCCGAGTCAAAAATTTTATTATGTAATTTTTTCTTTTTTATTATGTAATTTTTTTTAATGAAGCATTTGCAATTTTCCCGTATTCCGTGTCAAAATTATAATTCCGTTACGTATATTTGTGAATTTGTGATTTTTTTTAATTGCGGGAAGTCCTAGTGAGAAGGACGATGGGAAGGGCGGATTGTGAAGGGGATGTCCTAGTGACGTGGCAGTGGGATGGGAAGTCCTAGTGACGTGGCAGGAGGTGTTTTTGGGAAGTCCTAGTGGATGTCCGAGTGGGACATCCGCCCACTGGAGATGCTCTAATACTTTCACCATAGAAAACATATAGTCACCAGTCCGATTCTCCCAAAAGTATAAACCTTTCTAAATAAGATAAGCTAATTTAATGCTACAACTTGAGGGTCTTTATACGTATAGCTCTTAAACAACAGGTGGAAGAAGAAAGGTTTTACGTATGCTTTTAATATCATCAATTTCTCATTTCCATTTCAATATGCTCCTAAAAGTGTAGGGCACACCAGGTAAAGAATTAGCAAAAGCACTCCTAATAAGAGTGTTACTTATTAACAAAAGATTTCCTTTCTGAACCAAAGTGCTTCGAGTATCTAACAAAGAATCCTTTTTCATATGACATAATGAGAGAACTGTAAAACAAATTGTTGCTATGAAATCATAGTTAATATGAATTGTATACTAGTACATGCCAATTCCAAATTTATGCTAGTAAATTTAGTGTTCTATGGACTTACCACAAAGTACTGTGAGCATACTGGGCACTCATGTGGCTTCCCCTTCTCCAGCCAAAACCAAACGATGTCATGCTCATCCTCTGTACAATTGCAGGATTATATGGCCAGACTCAAGGACACATACAGAAGTAGAACAGGTGGTGTATAGCTTATACAAAGAGATACAGAAGATAAACACATATTGGCTTACCGCCTTCATCGCCGGGACATCCCACAATTCTTTTGTCATAATAAGACTTGATCACGGCAGGTTCTTCCTGCCAGCAACCAAAGGTGAGATGAGTGAAAATTTAACATGCACACACACAAACACACCACGCAGAGAGAGATAAATTCTCATGTAGAGTTTTTGGTCCATCCAATCAAATAAAGGAAAGGCAGTCGAGTTATTCTTTGGTCCAAAGTCCAATATTGTTTATTGTTTATACATCGGGATGAATTATCCTAAACATGAAATTCCGGCTTCCTACCCCCAGCCACCAAGAGATCACCACTGCACTCGACTTAGTTGCTAGTTCCACCAGCTTTATACAGTGGCTCCTGGGACATGTCTATTCGCCAAATTTACCAGTGTCCAATAGAAGAGTTCACATTTTACCCAAGCTAATAATAGGAGAGGCCTTCTCATTTAATTCCGATATTAATCTGTCATGTCACACTTTAGATAATTCTTTTTCTACAAATTAAATATAGTACAACAAAACTTCACATTACCTATGGTCTATGGACGATTAAGAGTCTTGTCTCCTAACAAATAAAACATTGAAAGAAATTGAAGGTACAACAAGAGGATTAATGCACTGACCTTTGTTCCAAATGGACCAGACGGATGATTGATCTCCAGAATGTCCCTTCCCTACCAAACGGAATATTGGTAAACAATCAACAGCTCTCAGTAATATCAATTCAACGACAATAGAAACAAAATAAAAAATAAAAAAAGTGACTCACTTCAATCTCGGCCTGAAGCTCTTCGCGCTCATGACCAGTAGCAATCGGCACTATATCCTCCACTTTTTTAGGCACATTCCCTTAAATCAACAAACAGCACAAAGAAACACGAACACAGACACTTCAAATAACATGCAAACGAACCAAAATCGAATTGAACAGAACCCGACAAAAGCCAAAAATTAGGGGTTTTTTAGAAGCAGACCTGATTCCGAAGAGAAGTGGCGAGAAAATACGGTAGCTGAACACACAACATTCTCCGTAGGTCTGGATGATCCAACGGAGAATTGGGCGGCCTTGGGAGCGGATCGAGGCGGAGCGAGAGTGCGGAGCTGGACAGCGAGCCTTCTGAACATGATTCCGATCCGATTAACCTCTCGTATATGATCTAAGGTCTCCCCTTTTGATTAATGACAGCTTGATTCTCTCTCTAGATACAGAAATGCTGGTGGTAGAAAGGGAAAAATGGAAGAGAAGGAGGCGATGGCAAGGGCAAAGTGAGGAGTAGTGAGTTGCTCACACGCGTGGAGATTGTCGCACGTGTTTTGCCCTTCACACTAAATTCGGATCAAACGTTTTTAATCTTTTGACTAAATTTCATTTATAAAACTCGAAATTAAATTCAAATTATAATAAGGTTTATTAATCATCATATAAGATCTACTAATTATAAACAGATAATACATAATATTGACTACCAAATTTCAACACAACCACGTACAAAATTATTGCATTAGTTTTAGTTAGTATCAATTCTTGTAAGATCATATCCTTATCGAATCGATCTCTCATCATGCAGTGTTGTATTTAGATTCACATTAGGTTTTGTTTTGCTATACATTTATTTTTTGTGCAATTGATCCTTAAATGGTTATACTAAGTTTGGTATGAATTCAGAATTTTTTGTGAGTTATGGGTAATATTCAATCGAATTTGTTGGTGATGCATTTTTTTTATAAATGGGCTGATTTGGCCCATACAGTTTTGAAGGTGTATCTGCATTCATACAAGTTAAGTATATTGGGCTCATCATATATAGGGCAAGAGGCCTAAACAAAAAAAATTAATAGAAGAAATAGAGATTTTGGATTCATAAAAAATATACTTGTATTCACTTAGGCTTTAATATGATCATCATCAGATCACGTAATTTATCTAAGCACAAAAGGGGATAAAAATTTTGCAAGAAGCATGAACTTACTACACTACATTTGGACATAAAGCTCTATTATAAATAAGTGCTGCCGAATGTTAAATTTTAATTTTAAAAGTAGAGAAAATAAATATGATAGCAGTACAAAACTAACAACACATTCAATCATTTAGTTAATAGCATGGTTGTCACTTCATGGAAATCTGAACTTAATTTCTAAAATTCCAAACCTCATCTAATAATATTCACATGAGAAAATAATTAATACCTCAATTAAATGACATAAATTAGTTAACGTCAATTACCATGTTTTTCCTTCAAACCAAGATGAATATTCCATTATTTTCAATTATTACTTTATTAATGCCCTGATATTGATTTACGTAAGCACCAATTATTTGTAACTATTTCTATATATGGTGTCAAATATTTTGTACTACAGATATGTATATCTTAGACAGCCTGGCTATGTATCTATTTTTATGGTAAATAAGACAATCATTGCATTTCATAAATTGCAAAATTCGGCACACACAGTATATATATGTGTGTGTATATTTTTAATCATTTTGGAATGATAAAATCTCTATAAAGTATTACTTTCTGCAACGAGATTCTTTAGTACAAAAACAATGTAAAAACGAATAAAACAAAAAACTGAGCTCTGAAATAATTATTTATTTACCCTTTGGTTTGTATTATTGCATGTTGGTAGTATACCACAAGAAATGACAACATTGCATATAATCCGATCATGAAAAGTCATTACGTGTTTTAGACACAATATTGCCAAAATAGATAATTAATTTGGTTTGGATTTTCAATTTTTATTATACATCAACATGGTTCGTGTTTCATTATTATAAGGTGCATGTATATAACACATGGTCACACATTCTTCTCATATTTTACTCCACTAATATCATATAAAATATTTCCCATGAAACATAGTGAAATAAATTCTTACATTAAATAATTTTAAGCAAACACCTAAAAAAATGATACTATTATAAATTATTTTTACTTGCAAATTTAAAAGGGACATTTCGGCAGCGATTCATAAATTGTAACAGTGTTTCTAAGTTATATATATAGGCATTTTAGCTGTATTCATATTCTTTATTCATGCTACATAAGATGGGCAGATCCAAGAATGTGATTTCTAGACTTCAAGAAATAGTATTGACAGCCAGGATTGAGGATACTGTTATAGACCAATCACATTTCTCACATTTATCAACAATTATTCATTTTTTAATTTTTTCCTGCAAATGAATTTATTAAAAAAAAACGAGGAGCGGAGGAGTGAAATCCTACACATTTGCCAAAGAATCATCATATCAAATTACATAGTAAAAAAGCTTTTTTTACTCTTTTAGCTAAGCTCTATCCAAAGTCTCAATTTCATCTATTCATCTCAGCTTAGAAGATTGACATTACGTTTGAATTTTATAAATAGAGCAATTTTATCCGAAAGCGTTACTCACTTTGGATGTTTAACTTTTGTTAATTAATAGATCTATCCTTATCCAAACTAATTTAAAAAAGAAAGAAATAGTAAAAGGTGGCCATGTATAAAAGTTCCTTATTATCCTAACTAGTTTCACACCCGTGCGATGCACGGTCATTTGATATAGCATATAGTTCAACAGTGAAACACTACCACAAAACAATCTATATTAATGTGGATATAGAAACAACATCCATCATACTTCGGTAGTCCTCTGGATCAATAGAAAGAAGGAAATGATGTTGTAGGAATGTACCTACATCATAAGTTCACAGGAGAAATTGTGATAGTATTTTTTGCATCAAATGTTATGGTTCCTTTTACTGCCAACTCATTTCTCCTGACCCTGAAGATGAAACAAACAAAGACTAAATCAAGAAAAACACCTAGCAATACTGAAATATGATATGGCTTCTTACTTGTATTCCATCTTCCCGGAAATTACAAAATAGTCATTCATAAGTTTTGGAAAACTTCCTTGTAAACAACATTAACAGTAGAATACATAGACCCAGATACTTCATCATTACAAACCAAAATTTTCAATCCCTCACGACTCGTGACTCTAGACACAGCAACATACAATTGGCCGTGGCTAAAGACAGGTCTTTTTAAAAATAATCCCACATGCGCAAGAGACTGACCTTGGCTCTTGTTAATTGTCATAGCATACGAAACTGACAAAGGAAATTGTCGACGTTGAAACTTGAAAGGCAACCTAGGATCAGAAGGTGTTAATGACATCCGAGGAATCAACACCTTGTGGCCTTGATTATTAGCACTCAAGACTTTAGCTTCTAAAACATGATCACCTAAACGCGTAATGATCAGTCGTGTCCCATTACACAATCCGTTAGCATGATCTATGTTTCTTAATAGCATAACAGGCGTACCAACCTTCAACAGCAACTCATGATTTGGTGTACCAGAGCACTTAAGATTATTCAAAAATTCTACCGAATGTATCTCCGCGAAACCATTAGAACTTTGATCAGACTTAGCTATGCTATCCGAGCTCAAATAAACACGGCCGTCCGATTGATCCAAAGAAATCATATATTGATTAACCAAGTCAACCACATCTAACGTTGGAGCAAGTATAGCTCGATCATGCAAATGGCAGCTCAAATCTTGATTGTTCATATATGAAGGATAAATAGATGTAACAATGTTCTGTAGAGGATCTCCACTATCGGGCAATACAATATCAGTAGGAAGATCGACACTGACTTCACCATCATTTGGACCACCAATAACTCCATCTCCAATAGATGCTATCCACTCAGAAAATGCCTTCAATTTCGATGCTTCCTCGCCAGATTTAATACCAAGAACTCGCATATTTTTAGTCAACCTCAAAACTTTGCAACTACTCCAAAGATATGATGAGTTAATAGTAGCGTTCACAATATCTTGTCGGCTACCTTTAGGCACAACTGGTAAAATCTGTCTAAAATCACCCCCCAAAACAACAGTTTTCCCACCAAATGGCATCTCCATGCTCAACTCATTGCATGCGCTCATAATGTCACGCAAACTCCGATCAACAGCTTCCACACAGTGTTTGTGAACCATAGGAGCTTCGTCCCATATAATAAGTTTTGCTCTCACAATCAACTCAGCTAATGCACTACCTTGTTTTATATTGCAGATTGAATCTTCATTAGGATTGATAGGAATCTTAAACCGAGAATGAGCTGTTCTCCCACCAGGTAACAATAGCGAAGCAATACCACTGGAAGCCACGTTCAAAACAATATCACCTTTTGAACGAATAGCCGCTGACAATGTCTTCCAAATGAAAGTTTTTCCCGTACCTCCATACCCATAAACAAAAAATAGTCCACCGTGATTAGAATTGACAGCAGACATTATCGTATCATACACTTGGTGTTGTTCATCAGTGAACTTCGAGACAAAGATTACATGCTCTCTTGCCAAGGCTTCCCGGTCATAACATAGCTCATCAGTAATCAATCTATTAATAGAACTTGCCAACGATTGTGTCCTTGGATATGGCATCGAATGGAATTCATGCAAAGTTCTTCCACCGTTAACTAACAATTTCTCAATCTCAAGCAATCCCAAATTTTGAATCTCATCGTCCCCCAACAACAAATCTACAATTTTAAAAGTCCATGTAGTTTAAAAAAACAAAAAAAACTATTATGAACGCATATAAAAGCTGCGCTTATAAAAAAAAATACCTGGATGATGTAAGATTTTGCGTTGTTTATGGACAACATCTTCGCATAAATATTTCCAACAGCTTGTCCACACAATATCTGGCCGTGCAATGGTTTCTGATAGTAACAAACTTACAAACAACAATCGTATTGAATGAGCTGAAGCCCAAAAAGAAGCCTCGGTAATGCCATCAATGTATTCTTTATCATCGTCCAACAACCCCAATGCATAGCAAGCATCTCGAAATGTAGCATATTGAATACCATTAACACACTTAATATCTTCATAAGATGTAGCACCACGAACGACATTTAGTAAACATCTCAAGTAATACATATCACCAGAACCAGGAGGAACATAGAACAATCTTCTGATAGAATACCTTTGTTTTCGAAGTTTCCAATGATCAGTGTTCCATACAAACTTCGTGGGGAATTCTGCATAAGTGAGATCTTTGCCTTCCACAAATTTCTTATTTGCTTCCATCCAAGCTAAAAATTGGCTTTCACGAACTGAATTGCGATTCACGACACGTTCCAATGGCTCAGAATCTTCAAAAACCACATAGTGTTCATCTGGTAGATGAAAACTCAATCTTTCAACAGCCGGATCCTTATATTGAATGTCATATCCAAATATTCTCCAAGCGGCTTCACAGGACGATATGTATCTACAATCATAAAACAAACTAACCTCATCCACAATGTTTTCCACACCATTAGAACCAGTTTCAAAAAAAGATGTTGTCACGCGATCATAACCCTTGTTTATGTACTTAAACAAATACTTGATTGATCGCGATTGATTGCACCATTCAACATTAATATGACCTCCATACTTCATAAGGAGAAACCGATTGTGTGGAACTACAAATCGATTATCTAAAGGCACCCCATCCTTCAAAATAACACGACCATTATCTCTACGCCTGTAAATAGGATAACCATCATCATCAAAATTGGTTTCTGCAATATACCTCTTAGGGAAGTATTTCGTACATCTTCCGTTAGCCATACACGGAGATGATTTTCTAACAATACCACAAGGACCATGAACCATAAATTCTCTGACATTCGCATAATAGTATGGATCATCTTGGGCATCAGGTATTTCAGCAGAAATGATCTCATCAATACGCCCAGAATCAAGTTGTTTATCCTCTTTGCCTATGAAAAGTAAAATATGTGCATGAGGTAATCCACGCTTTTGAAATTCAATGGTATAAACAACTGCATAGAAAAAAATTTAAAAACATTAAAATAAAATTCGATGGCTAAACTACTGCATAGAAAAAATTTAAAAGCATTAATATATATATATATATATATATATATTAGTTAAAAAGTTAAACAATTGAACCAAACGTACCTCCTTTTACATCCACATTGAGTCTCTTACTCTTAAGATCCCTAATAAAATTATCCAATTTGATTTTAAAAACCCGACATATAATATCAGGCCGATCAGTTGGACGCAATCCTTTGGGGTCAACGAATCTGACAATTTCTGGCCACTTTGGGTTACAAGTAAAAGTAATAAATAAACTTGGGTACCCCAACCATCTACATATAGACATAGCATCTTGATAGTTCTGAATCATATATCTAGCGCCACCAACAAAACTGGAAGGCAAAATAATGCGTTTTCCATGTTTTGAGCCATCTGTCTCTCCTCTCAAAACTGCGTCAGCCAAACCCTTGTATATCTCAGCACGTAATTTTTTTTGTTGGGTACGTACAAATCTTAAGCGGCCTGCCTCAATCATAGTATATGCATCAACAACAAATTGTAGGAATAATCGCCGTGAGAAAAGAATGGTAGAACACTCATCTACTCGTTCATGTAACCGATATGCAAAATATTCTTTTGGACTAATTCGACTCCTACGACTTGTAGAATCATGTCCAGTAGATTTCGCAAATGGAATGTCATCTGTATAACCATCCTCACCATATGGGAATAAAAGAGGATATTGAAGTGGAAGATAAGAAGGATGGAGCTCATTTATACGCTGCAATTTCCCAGACTTATATTCTATTATAATGTCTCTATCACCAAAAGCTTCATCTAAATCTCCCACAATAAGAACAGCAACCTCAGACACAGAAGGAAGATTATAAGTTCTTCCATCTCTACCTCTTTTACCAAGCAACCTCAAATGTACATTCTTATTATTTTCGTCATGAAGTTTTTCTTTGGCCATTCGAAAAGTTTTTACTAACGCATTATTTTCGTCCAGCATCTTTTGAATATCTGATATTATTTCGCGATGAAGATTATTCGCAACATCCTTTTCCCTAAAAAAATAATATAATTACATGGAAATTTTAATACTAATAAATGAATTCTTTAAAAAGTGAGAATATAAAGCACATACCTCACGGACGCCAACCTATTAGTCACTTCGTTTTCCGTATCGTAGATGTACAATTGGGCAAATTTTGGCGAGCAACCATCTAACGGCAACAAACTGCCAATCAAGTGGTAATTCTGGCCATGCAAACGGAAAATGGGAGGCGCACGACCGGTGTTCAAGCTATTATCGATTTTACCACCCAACGAAGTAAAGGCAAACATTGAATTATAGGAGCGAATATTTTTCATAAAGTGAACACTTTTTAATTGTTTAGAGGACATTAAATCATGTAAGACCTCTGGAGGACGAAAAAGCTTAGGAATCTCGATCTTCCCATTCATACAACATTTTGAAAATTTGGGTTTCTTTGCTTTAGACGGTTTGCCCAATCGTTCTTCATACCAAAAATATGCACCACAGAATGAACATACAAATGAAGCATCACCAATATCCCAGAATTCTACAAAACATTAAACTAAAGTGAGGCAACAAAAAAATAATAATTTAGACATCACAATAAAATTTATCACACGACATTATGTCCACCCAAACAGCTACTTTAATTTTTAAAGCATTGTAATTATAATTGCGGGAACTAAGCAGTTAATCCAACATAGAGACAACACAAACAATAATCAATTTGAAACTAATACACACTAACAAATTCAAAACTAATATATTTAATTCTGTGAAAATATGAATTAACCGTTTTGCATTTAAAATTGAAAAAGGAATTATTTGAACTCTCTATATATTAGTTTATTTTTTAGAAAAACGGTTGTTTTTAGTTTAAGGTTGAATATGGATGCTTAGTAAAAACGAACGAAGCGAGGTAGGATTAAGCTAAAATATAAATAAGTGAAAAATAATACGGTACATTTTTGGAAAATGGAAACATGACTATGACTGTGAGACTAAAAAATAAACTAAATTTTCATCACAAAAAAAAACTAAAGAACGTACAATTACCACTTCTCCTAATGAGATTTAAGATATTGTTAATCAAAAGCTATAATTTAAGATTGCACTGGTGAGACACTTCCTAATCGAGCTTCATTTAATTGCAATATAATGACCCTATACGCTAAAAACCCAAGCCGTAAAACCTAAATCCTAAACCCTTAACTTTAAAATATACGCATCATGACTAACAAATGAACCAAATATCAATAAATTCTCCATTTGTCTTAGTTCAGTTTTACTTTACTGATCACTTATTCTATTTCGGGGGATTTAGATATGCATTCGATATCTTACACTGGGTGGACTACTTGATAATGTTTACTGATAGTAGAGGTTTTTTCACCCGAATCTTGGCTGTAACGGTAAACCTACAAAAAATATTGCTTGCATTCATCCAAGCATCTATTCACTCAATGATATTATTTATTGGAGCCGAAGTAGTGTTTTGTTGAAGATATACTTGTATTCAATCTAATCAAATAATTGTGTTTCACATGTGCAACGATGAATGGAATACATGTACGAAGGCTCAAAAAATGGAATGCAAAGCTTAACTTAGATGACCATTCAAGGAATATTTAAAACAATTACATCTCAAATTGATAGCGAACCTGTGTTGTGAAGCTCCACTGAATTGGACTTAGCAATTTCCTCTTTTGTAGAAGCCGTTTGCGGTTGTAAAGACTTTAACTGTTGTTCCATTGTCTGTGTTTTGGAAAAAAGATTAGTAATTGTGTCGGTAAAGTAAACTAAATACTTATAGAAATGTAGCCGCTATTAAAAACTTAAAACCCAAATATTCGCAAATAAATATTCGTTATCACCCTAAACCCAAATAAATATTCTTTAGAGATTTTTCATAACATTCAAATAATATAAATTTAAAGAGTTCAAAATCGAACCAGCATAGAAATAAATTGTAATTATGATAGGAGGACATTGATACCACCATAAAAAAATTGCATGGAAAAAGAATATAGTAACATTTAATGGTTTTAGATAAATAAAAAAATATTAATAAAATAAGAAATGACATACATAACTTACGATCATAGAAAATACATTCCAAGGAAACTACATTTGATTTGTCTAAGTATTGAGTCATTTCCAAAATATGCGCACACTGCCGTTGTCTGATTTAGTTATTGCTATGCTTTAGATCATGTAGGAATGTGAATTACATACTTCAATTCTTTCCTCTGGTAAAATCACAATGTTAGTAACACATTAGTCACACAAAAAGAACACTTACAATATACTACACTTACAATATACTCAAATAAATATACTATCATTAGCTAAGAGTAATTACATACCGGCAAAAGTTTTACTCTCTGCCGAGATTTCGTGATGTGATGGGAGGAGATTGTGAGGATGCGAATTATAAGGTAACAAATGATACCTATTTATAGGCAAAAAGTAGAAAGAAGCTATTATAAATGGATGAAATTATAGCATGATTGGGTTTAGGGTTTAGGGCTCCACCTTAAAAATATTAAAGATTTATACGTTAGAAAGTCGTATCTGGCATTTTGTGAGAAGTTGCAATGTACGTTTATAGCTATAGAAATTTTCTTATACAATTTTCGTGAGTAGTAACCGACACTTTGCTTACCCTCATTATAATAACTTAAAGTTTTGGTAGTAATTTTAATTTATTAGGGTGTAAAAAGCGGTTGAAAAATTATGAGTACCATATTTGAATACATTAATTGTACGTTTACAGTTATATTGTTGATTGAAATCATGGGCATTAAACCGCTAACCTATCATTATAATTACTCAACTAAAACTCGTCTTTTATATAATATATATATATATATATATATATATATATATATATATATATATATATATATATACCCACGCGCGATGCACGACGAAATATTTTTTTAGCATACGATTTTAAATTGTTAATTGATTAACACAAGATCAAGTTTTGATTCCGAAAACAAATTGGTAGTATTGCAAGTTTTAAAACTGGACGATAGCTTTTCAAACCTCAAAACGGTTTTAAAATTGTATTTTGAAGTATAAAAGCGCCGACGCAGAATAATATTGTTACAAAATTGTGTGTAATCTTTTTTGTATTCTGTATCCATTTAAATAAGTATTATACTTTATCATAGTCGAGCTTCATTATATTGCAATATAGTGACCCTAATACGCTAAAAACCCAAACCTTAAAACCTAAATCATAAACCCTTAACGTTAAAATATACTCATCATGACCAACAAATGAGTCAAATATAAATAAAATCCTCCCTCCGGCCCAGTTCAATTTTACTTTGTTAATCACTTTAAAAGTAATTTATTTATACCTTTGAATAAAATTTCAATGTCGGGAATATAAGTAGCCTGCTATATGAACAAATATTTAATGTAAGATTAAAAGTGATGATAATTATATTTATAGTACTTATTTGCAAATAGTAGCCATATTTATCATTTATAAAAAGTAAGGACAATTCAAATACTCCTAATTAAATGATATGGCTAAATATCAATTTTGGTTTTTTTTTTAAAACTGTCGGCTAATCTAATAGTAATGTCATTAAATGATATGGCTAAATTTAAATACTCCTAATTAAATGATATGACTAAATATCAATATTGGTTTTTTTTAAAAACCGCCTGCTAATCTAATAGTAATGATATTAAAAAAACTTAACAATAGAAAAATAAAACAATAATTAGTAAGCATGCGCTTTCTAAACGGCCCAGCTGAAAACATGCGGTTCAGTTTCCAAAGTTAAACCCTAAACCCTCTATTATAGCTAAAACAATAAAAAAAATTAAAACAAAACTAACAAAAATAAAACAAAAATAAAACAAATTAACATTAGGAAAAAGCTTATATATATATGAAAAAAGATCACGCAAACTGAAAATGATCATCAAAATAAGATTTAAAAGTGTTGTTTTTATTTCACCTTCTTTCGCATGACTATCTCTCCACAGCCTATGTCTCGGGCTTCAGATTGGCGCCTTTCACTCTCTTCCACAAGATTATATATCCACCGTCTTTGTTACTCTGTCTCCGTAGACGGGGTTATGCTGAATTCCATGGGTTTCAGTTTCCTTCCTACAGTAGGACTACGGTATCACTAACATAAAAACCCAAAAAAATGGATAGAATAGACATACAAATTTATTTGATGTTGAAGTCGTCTATGATGCATCTTCAAACTCAAATAGCTAAAAATGATTCATTCCTTATATTGAAGTGTTTGTGATTCTACTTGTTATTGAGACCCTTCGGCGGAGAAGAGACATAAATATAATCGGTAATTAACATATGTATTGAGTATTTGAGTAGGCACTCCAATTCATTTATTTGTGTATTAAGCGATTTCTGAGTCGAACACATTTGGATAAACACAAGTGTTGGTGTCACACCCATATGATGTAAGGATTGAATTAATTTCATCACATCAAATTTATAGTTTGACTTAATCACTTAAAATCAGATATAAGTAAGGGTAAAAAACCACAAACATATAAAACAATTTAAATGTACAAATGCCAAAACATTAAATTAAACAACTTTAGAAATCAACCAATTGCATACACATATTTAAGGTAATTGTACGGAAGGTGCATTAATTACAAAATTATTCAAAGCTTCCAATAACAACTTTCTTATCTCTACCACAAAATAGCAATCATAATTTTATATTGTATTAATGGACAACACATACACTTCAAAAAACCACTCACATTAAAAAATTTATACACAACAATAGTCATCAATACTAAAGAGTATTAAAATATATAGAAGATTAACTAAGCATTTAGGACATAAATAAGTTTATACAATGACAATACCATATTAGTAATAGTGAAATCATAAGTGACATTAACCACGGAAATACAAATTAAAAATTTCAAAATATCCACAATACCAATCGCGTTTTGGAAAAAATATAGTACTATATTGCTTGCAAAAATTATACATAAAATTATTTCCAAGACTATGCTTAGCACTTAAAATTATAAGCACAACCATAAAAGTATTTACAAATTAAATAATCAAAAGAAATCTTAAAAAAAAATACAACCACATCTTCTTCGTCACTCTTCAGTTCATTTCCCTTGCAATCTATTTCTGCCGCAGCCTACGCATCAACCAAATTATTCCTTATTATCTATCAACTAACGGTCCAACATCAAATTGCATTATCTCGGAATGAAGAAAATGTTGACAACTAAATATCAGTTCTCGAAATAAACTACAAATCTAGTGTATATATGAAATGGCTTTAATTTTATGCGTAAATAATTGAATATAAATAATGCTTTGAACAATAACCAGGAAAAACAATATGATCAAAAACTTCCATAACTGGAGCGATTATGCAAGAAGAAAGCTTCCTTGAACTCCTCTTGATTCAGTGGCGCTATCCAACAATAAGAATTTGATTCTCTTTCTTTCCGTTGTTTATGTATTCTGTAACGTGTATGATTTAATGAGATAAGTATTTATAGGTGACAAATTCTAAGCTCTTCCATAAGAATGGCTATTTAAAATATATATTAGGAGCGTTTCTTAGAATGGCTATTTAAAATATATATTAGGAGCGTTTCTTTTATTAAGAGTAGCTGACCGACTTCATAGAATCATGGGAATTGAGGAGCGTTTCTTTTATTAAGAGTAGCTGACCGACTTCATAGAATCATGGGAATTGAGGCTCTTAAATTCTAACGGTTAAATTTTAAATTATAATCATATATAGGCTGACTAATTTGATCACATTTATGGAAATGATATAATTACTTACTCTGTTATAATTAGTAATTGAATCAAAATTATATTCTTTGATGCTTGTAATAAATTGGTTATGGTTATAGTCACGAGTATATATTTGGACGGCTGATTAAAATATGCATTATGTTGTGAATTGTGTTTCATTTTTTTGTTTTTTGTTTTTGAATCATCCACCAAACGTCATAAGTTTATACTTGGTTCTTATTAGTATCGACCTTTAGATAAATAAATGGTAGAAAAGCACAAACCTACATGGCAGGGGATATTTGTTTAATTTTCTTTTGATTTTATAAATATTAGTACTCGATTGTGTTACTCAAAATATGAAGCCCAAATCACCAACGTATACAAGTAATGAATAATAGATTTGTTCATATATGTTCAATAGGCAAATGCCGTTTATAGCACATTTGTAACGTCCCATCCCAAGTACCCCAAAACTCATAAATATTTGTAATTGCTATATGTAATCTAAATTCATTAGGCAATGGCCGTTTATCGCCTAAATCATTTCATGATATTTATTTCATATAAATATTTATTACAGTTACTATTATTAATACGTCAGAGGCAATGTCTATAGAAATAAAAGAAACCAATTAAAAATATACAATTCATTTTATTAAAAAAAACATTCCTTATAAAGCCATGAATCCGCCAATCATTTTTTTAAGTTAATTTATAACAAATAGAATACAAATAATTATAAATAGCATTTAATGTAGTTAACGATAGGGGAATAGTTACTTGTATTAGTTCAGGAATACATATTGTAATTAGAAAAATAAATTAACTACAATGAAACATATAACACGTTGTATTCCAACGGTGCAACTAAAAGTAATCATAAAACCTCAAAAATAAAAACATGGAAATGCATATAACAGAAGCTTATCATCCATCGCTCGTAGCAATGATGTCAACCTTAAAATTGGAAAAACAATAGCAAATAACAAAAAACATAATAAAAAACAAATCCATGGGGGTTCATCTAATAAAATAACATTCTATAAACTAATTATGCTCCTGCTTGATCATTAATTTCTTCTGCTCACCACCAACAACAATCGTTTGTCCTAAAATTTCAACATCCAAACTTCTTTTCAATGAATCTTTAGAAATCGATTTAGTTTGAGTGTCGTTGGCACCAGAGGTAGAGCCATGCAGAACAACGTCCGTTCCAGCAAACTGAATAGAAATGAAAAACATTATTACATGGTAGTGTAAAAAAAGAACATAAAAATAATTCGAGAACAAATCATTACCGGAGAAAGCCCTTCCAAAGTGGGAGAAATTTCCAATCCTAAATTTGCACCCCGTGAGTCCAAAGTTGGGGGAATGTACTTATCGACGATTTGAGGGTCATTACATATTTTATTCACAGTGTATGGTTTATCAATCCAATACTCATTACTGGTTTTCACATGGATTCTAAATAGTAAAGTTTGTCCCAAAAGTTTTTCCTCAATCTCAGGGGGAATACATTCATCAGCTCCAAGCTATAAAAATAAAAAAAATATAGATAAAATAAATAGGTAATTAAAGGGCCATAAATAATTTGGTCTATCACCAAACTACCTCCTGATGGCCAAGTTGGATTTCATCTACTTTTTTTCCTAATAGTTGGACACATTCTCGATCCCATAATAGCAATGATGCATTGCTACTACCATCAACAACGTTCACGATGAACCGGAACCTGCAAAACGAAAGCAAGTGGACAGGTCAAATGCGGAAAATAAATATAAATGATGATAAGCAAATGGGAAATATCAAACCTCGAAATGGCAATCCCATCAAAATTATCACATTCCTCACAGTTGAACCCATTCTTAACCTTCACAACCTTTTTGACACATTGTTTGCACGCCATGTATGACCATTGGCCATAGTGACACTCAACATCTTCAATTTTACCACAAATCCAATAAGAACCATCCTACGGAATACAATAATTAATTTTTAGTTAAATAAAATTAATCTATAAAGAAACCAAAATAGCAAATAGAATGGGAAAATTGACCACATCTTCTTGTACATCCGCAAGAGTTTTTACGACCAAGCCATCAAATTCATTAGACACCCTTGTATCAGTAAAACGATAAATTGATTCTTGGGACAAGAAAGCGACGTCACCAGAAATCCTATGATGATATCACGTGGATGTTAAGACTATTAACATTTCAAGGAGAGTCAATACTATAATAAAGAGTGATTTAAAATCAAAACTCTAAATATGTAAGGAAAAGTGCTTTACCTCTCTTTGAACTTGGAAATCTCATCAATATCTTGGTTGATGTAAACCCTAGATGTATTAAAGTGGGTACTCACACGAATTGTGCCTAAAATTTAACTTTTTCAAGTTACTAATTTGTCACAACAGAAAACTGCATATAATTAATACAAAAATGACACTTACCGCGAAACAAAGTTGGCTTGCAAAATTGGACAATAATAATGGGCATTTCTCCTTTAATTCCTTCTAGTTGTTGAAGATAAGAATCAACAACATCTCCCCACAATGTGCAAAAAAGCATGTTATGGCTGTGGAAAAAGGGGTTCAAATACGTTATAAAAATAACAAAGCGAAACAATTTTCAACACTTACTCGGAATCTGATAGTCGGATTTCGATGAGTCTATATGTAGAATGTGTAACAATTTTTCCAGTGTCGACAACCACACCAATGATATCTGAAAAAAAATATGAAGGTAAGAAGTGTGGACAAAAAAAATATAAAGTAAAGTTGAAGATGCCAAACTCACCAAAAAGTGGTTCATCACATACATTACCAATCTGCGTAATCTCCTCAAATGACTTCAAATTTAAAAGCATTTTTGGAAATTGAGGCTCATTAACTTCAATCATTTGGGTGCTTGAAATCATCTTAATGTGGTATGCATGATTTGTAACTGGATTGCGAGGCCGATTTTGCCTCACGAGAAAATTGCGTATACGAAATATACCCCCTTCCCTGATGAGTGCACCAAACTTTGCGTGTAGAATTCGTGGAATAGTTGCTTGAATCCTTGTGCCCTGAACAAAAAAAGTCCACATGTAATAGTTTCATATAACTTGCAAAAACATATCTAAAAAAGCACAAAACAACATACCATTCGATCGTGAAGCACACATTCTAAACTCACGATATTGGTTTTGTCTCTAGGAGCGGCAACTTCATAGACATGGATACAACGGACTTTGATAATCGAATTAGTTTTCGTTAGTTGTAGATCATCGAGCAAGGTGTGGAATGGTTCCATGGTATCAACCTTGCTACTCGTGGGAAGAACAAAAAGATGGAGCTTGAGTTGTATAAGATAAGTAGGTATGTGTTGATAGATCAAGTCATCTAATGTCATATTTATAGGGCAAACAATGAACAATGAGGCATCATTTTTTTTTATAGATAAAATAAATAACAAATGAATTATAAATTTTTTACGTTTCAAATTACGACTATATATTAAGAATAAATATTGTGAATAGAATAAAGTTAATTCATACTCATTATAACTGCCACATTCTAAATAATAATTATAATTATAATTATAATTGTATAACTTTAATTCATATACCCATGATTCAAACAAATTAATTGGGTGGTAGTGGTGGTAAATTGCACTAATTATTTAATCTCAATAATGAATTGGTAATGGTAATAAATATGGTAATGGTAATTAATATGGTAATGGAGAAACTGAGAAATACATTCATTCTGCATCTATACATATAAATCATTTGAATCAATAAATTTTTATCAAAGTGGTCGTTTATAAAAGCCATATTATAAATTAATTGCATAACTTTAATGCATACACATGATTCAACCAAATTAATTGGGTGGTAGTGGTGGTAAAATGCACTAATTACATAATTACATTCATTCTGCATCTATACGTATAAATCATTTGAATTAGTGCAATTTTTATCAAAGTGGTCGTTTATAAATGCCACATTATAAATTAATTCCATAACTTTAATACATACACATGATTCAAACAAATTAATTGGGTGGTAATGGTGGTAAATTGCACTAATTATTTAATCTCAATAATGACTATATATTAAGAATAAATATTGTGAATAGAATAAAGTTAATTCATACTCAATAATTTTAATTTTTGACGTTTCAAATTACGACTATATATTAAGAATAAATATTGTGAATAGAATAAAGTTAATTCATACTCATTATAACTGCCACATTATAAATTAATTGTATAACTTTAATTCATACACATGATTCAAACAAATTAATTGGGTGGTAGTGGTGGTAACTCTCACTATTTTAATATCAATAATGAATTGGTAATGGTAATTAATATGTTTTACTGATACAAGGGTGTCCAATGATTTTAATCTCCCGCACCATATTGTTTAGCCAAAATAATGTGAACAAATGCCTAAAAATAGTGAGGGTTACGAAAATTAAATGGGTGAAAAGTGAAAGGCAATTTAATAATTTTTCTTAATTGCATTTACATCCTTTACATAAAATAGCTATTCAAAACGTCCCAAAACTCAACTTTTATATATGTATAGATTAGGGGTGGGTAGGTACGGTATACCTTATCGAAACCACCATACCGTATATCTTATACCGTAAATACGGTATGCGAAAAAGTCATACCTTTACCTTACCAAAGTTTTCGGTATACCGTCCGGTATACCTTATTTTCGATATGGCGAATTTCTATACCGATACCGTACCTCATTTACGGTATACCATACCGAAGTTCGGTATATCTTACTTTTGCGGCATACCTGACTTTCAACATTAATTAAAATAGAAAATTTGAGTTTTTAGAATATTATTTATATTTTATAATTTTAAAAATATATTGAATAGTATATTTTATTCATAATTATATTTATATTTCACAATAGATTTTATAATACAGAAAATATATAAAATATATTTTATATACTATTGTATCTATATTTTTATAGTATATACCTTAATTTACGATATATACCGAATTTCGGTATGGAGCGGTATACTGCAGTATTTGAAAATTCAGTAAGATATCATACCCTACCGAAAATCATGGAATACCAAAATTCGGTATTTTCGATATTTTTTCTGTACGATAAGGCTGGTCTTTCGGCATTTTTCCCCAGCCCTAATCCTAATGACCTAATTCATACTGTATAATGATTGTGGTAAAATAATTATTTACTCTATTCATAATCCAAAAATTCTTTCTCTACAATATGTTTCATCCATCTCAATTCATATGAATTAATACAAATTATTTGAGTTATTTTTTTTTATAATAAAAATAATACTATGTTTAATCTAATTCATTTGATTATGTTTCCTAATATACTCTCTTATTTTATTTAATTAACAAACACTACTTTCTTAAATTTAGTAAAGAGCACTCAATTAACGTGTGATGCAAATAGTAGGAGTACTATTATTGAGGCAAAATCTATCCAAAGTTGCATACATCCCAACTCTCAAATGCCAATATAATTACCAAAACCCAAGATGAGTACAACCATAAAAACAGACCAAAAATTTACATACCCCAATTACAAAAGATAGATAAATATATTTTCTTGATCACTTCATCAATAATTAACACCATCAACCTATTAAATTTGAGGGCTGAGCTGCTGCAAAAGGGTCAGATGAAATCCTAAGTCAGAACAAGAAAAACAGAGGTGCCCAAAAAAAAAGTTAAAAAAATCCAAACACCCCTAATTAGTGAAAAAAAAAAAATTTGTCACTCCAAACAGTCCATAACTACCTTCACTCTAATTTTCTTTTTAAATTTTTCATAATTTTTTAAAATTAAAAAGAGGGAGACTATAATTTTTTAAACACAATGGGCGCGCCGTGCTGTGGGTGGAGCAGCATGAGCACGGAGGGCGCGTGCTGGTAGCTCGGCGCAAGCTCGAACGAGAACTGCCGCAGGATGATCGCGATCGCCAGCTTGGCTTGGAATATGGCCAGATTCTGCCCCACGCACCGCCGCGCCCCGAGCCCGAACGGCATGTACGCCATCGGGTGCTTCGCAGCGTGCGCCATGCCCTTCGCGAACCTGCCCGGGTTGAACTCGTGCGGGTCGTGACACCACAGCGCCGGGTCGTGGTGCACGGCCAGGATCGGGATCAGCAGCTCCGTCCCCCGCGGCACGTAGACCCCACCCAGCTGTACCTCCCTCTTCGCCCGTCGGATTATCGCCACCGCCGGCGGGTACAGCCTCAGCGATTCGTTCAGGATCATCCCCAGCTGCACCATCAACACACCAGATTATTACCCAATTTTTTCCCATTTACTCCAATTTTATTAATTAAGTAAAAATTAATACCGTTTTGAGCTTAGGGAGATGGAGGAGATCGTCTTTAGAAGGGGAGTCACGTGCCCCGCACACGCGGAGGACCTCGTCACGTGCCTGCTCCTGCCACTCTGGATGCATGGCCAATAGCACGGTCGTCCACGTCAGCAGATTCGCGGTGGTGTGCTTTCCGGCGAAGAAGATCGTTTTGCACTCCTCCACGACGTCGTTTGGGGTGATCGCGGCCGCCCTAATCATCACCTCCAGCAAATCGTTCGGGCATTCCTCCGACGCACCTTCCTCCCCTCGCCGCCGCCTTCTCCCGTCGATGAGCTTCAGCAGCGATTTCCGAATTTCCTTCTCCAGCCTCCAACAAATTCTGTTCTTTTTAGTCGGCAAAAATCTGCAAAATCACACCAATTAATCGAAACAATCCCTAATTTTTCAAAATTTGATTGAATTGAGTTGAATTTACCTATAGCCAGGGATGAAGACCTTCTGATAAGCCTCAGTGGCATGGACCATCTGCTGAGATTGCAGCTCAAAAATGGCTTTCCCTTCCTCATAGCTTCTCCCAAAAGTAGCTCTTGTGATCACATCCTCAACCAGATTCTGGAACCAATCAGAAACATCCACCTCCACTTCCCCACCATTGCACATTCCCTCACTCCATTTCATCACTGCTGCTTCCATGCTCTTAGCCATCATTGGCATCATCAACTACCAAATTACAAATTCCAAATTAATCACAGCCTTTGAGAATTTCCAAATTTAGTTAAATTAATCCTACCTTGAGATTCTCTGTGTGGAAAGCTGGCTGGATGATCTTCCTGTGGTGGGACCATTTCTCCCCCTTGAGGCTCAGCAAACCATCACCTTCAATTTTCCTCACCAGTGGTGGTGACTCATTCTTCTCAAACATCTCTGATTTCAAGATGAAGATCTCTCTGATTAGGGCTGGGTCAGAGACTGTGAGCCTTGCTGTTGGCCCAAACCACACCAGGAACATGGAGCCTGCAATTTCCCACTAATTCAATTAAAGTTTTGATTTTTATGCAATTGCATGATGCATACCAAAAGAGGAAGAAAAAGGTGAGGGATTTAAATCACATTATAACAAGGAAAATGGATAGTGTAGACCCTACACAACACAAAGACACACAATGATCCTTCACAGCTCACACCAACTTTCTTGGCTCAGCATATAAAGCTCACAACATGTTATTGACAATCAAGCAGGAGCGCCCAAAAAAGTAGTATTACCATATATCTTCTTCCAATGGTGGTAGAAAGAGAGGACTCTAGGGAGAATGTTGTGGGATAGAGGAGGCATGGATTGAGCAGAAGCCAGCATATTCAAGCTGGCTAACTCCTTCAAATTCCCCAAGAAGAGCTGGTATTTGGGGCCTTTGATCCCCTGTTTCATGAAGAAATTCTCAACTCTCCTTGGTGCCCACCACAGATGAACCACTAGTTTGAGCAGAAGAACAAACAGAATATATGAGATGAGAAGAAGCCATAGCAAGTGGAAGTGGTAATCTTCCATTTTCTCTGTGGGATTCTTGGGGGGTGGGGTGGGAGTTTGTTGAGAAGAATATTGTATTGGGTGGTTGGATGGATTGTGTTTGTTTTTATACAGAGAGGAGAAAGTAGAGGTTTCTTGTCTGTTGTGTAGGACAGCAGGATGAAGATGGGCTTAAACAGGCAGAGGGGAGAAGCAACCTAAAAGAATTTAAGGTCAACTAGTTGAGATAGCAAATGAAATTAATGAAAGTGAGGTGTCCTCATATTATATTTTTCAGGACAAGATTACCCCTCTGGACCTTGTTTTTTTAATAAATTTATTTACGGAGTAATAAATAATGAATCAATTATATTTCCAATCGCTAAATAATTAACACAATTATTCCGTTAATTATGACTCAATTCCAATAATCACCAAATTTCATGCATAGAATATTTAATTAAAGAATATATGGAAATATAGAAAATTCATGCATGTAAACTGAAAAGAAAATATCATGAACTTATGCCTAGCTATGAAGTTTCCATGAGTTCAATTCCCCCTTAAGTTGAATTCCCTGTGGCTTGTCGAATTATGTTAGGAGACAAATCAGTGATTGATATAAGAAACGATGTCGCTTTTAATGAGTGTAATTGATATCACTTTCTCCCGAATTTTCCCAAAATTCCAAATTATGGGAAACTCACTATATTGCATAAGTTCATGATTTTTCTAAACAACAAAAGCATCCACTCTATCCACGATCTTACAATAGCTTGAAGTTGAAAAGACGATATTGCCCTTGAAAGACTTTTCTTGGTTTTTACTTTACAGATTTAATGTGAAAAAATCAAAATTCTTCGGGAATTGTGGAGAGGGTTGAGAAAAAACACTGATGATAAATGAGAATTTCATTTATGAGACACATTAATATAGGTTGTGGCCATTGCTCTGATCATGTCATGTGTCCAGAAAAAAAACACTTTGGCCAACCTGATAAGCCTTTAATTTTCCACCAAATAGATACCCTGCCTTGCTATGAATGTGTATGTTATGCTAAAATTAGTTGGAAAATGAAATTTCATTCTCAATTTTGGGCTGAGATGGTAAAAAGTTCTTCTGTGTCAACTGTTGCCATCACTTTTCGTAAATAGTTTTCTTCAAAAATAATTTTAAGAAGATGATAATATTGTGGCATATTATTGTGTGGGGGAAATAATACAAGAGGCACATGCATGTTTGACCCTAGTTTATTAGGTTAAATAATGATTGAAAATTTATAAGGGTTTGATTAAAACAGTCCCAATTTATCCATTTCAATTGATTTGATATATTCCCAGTCCTTTCCCACTAATGTTTTCACAATTTCAAACCTAATCTTGAATCTTTTCTTGTCGCTTGAGAAATAATGTCACGCGTGAAACCTACAAATAAACAAAAATAATAATAACACTAACGTACATATATCTTCTACGGGCGCGATTGTTATTTATTTATTTATTTTAACGACTAAGGCGAGGGCGGGTGGGGGAGTGTGTTTGGAAGAGGGTGGTTGATTTGATGAAATAAGGAGGCAAGGGAGGAGTTGTGGTTTGGAAGGATGCTCTTAAATTGATGCACATGGGAAAAAGGTGTCTATTTTATTGCTCCCTTTTTGCTGGTGTTAGAGGGGGGATGTGCCTTGGTTGTCCCAACCATGCCTAGCCCACTTCCCTTAATCTTGTCTTAATACTCCCAAAACATAATGGGGCCATTTGCGCCTCCCCCCTCTCTCTTTCTCACCTTATATTTTATTTACTGGTTTGTGTTGCGATTAGGGCTGGACGTAGAACTGTCGAAAATTTGACAAACTTTTAAGAACGAAATAGTAATTTTTTTTCCCACTTTGTAGGGTCTTAAGCATCCATCTTTTAGTGCGTCGGTTAGTAGTTTAAATGCATTTTTATGACACTGAATAGCCCTTGCAATTTGTATCTAGCATCACGATGTGTATTATGAGTGAACATGATTAATATCTTGTATAATTGTATGAGTTTCGATGAAGTCAAGGATTAGGTTGGATGCAATTACAGAGGCCTAATATCAAATATAGAACACAATTTTAGGTGGCGAAATCACGTAAGTTGTGAACCTATAGTTTTCCTCCATGAATGGAAAATGTAAAATAGAAAAAACTTCCAAAATGATATCGTTTAATATATTTTGGTTTTTCAAGAAGAAAAATTCTATAGATTGAGATTGAGAAGGCGATCATATCGTTTTTATGGCCAATCCTGCGGAGAAATTAGGTCATCCTTACTCGTTTGTGGTCGGGCTATCCGAATCCGATGGTGTTTGGCCACACAACTTTTTAAGACATTGGACACCTATTATTGTTACTATATGATTTGTTCATGTTTATATAAGGATACATTCTGCATTAGTTCTCTTTTGTTTCCACTTTCGGCTTGTTTTCTTAGTTCTCTTTATTATTTTTTTCAATACATAATCTTAACGATGGTGATCGAGAGATGTGGGATTTGTATGGTGCATAATGGCGAAAGATTAAGAGAAGAAGATTGAGATCGGTATATTTCTCTGTTATATTTCATAGTGATTTACAGTGTTTACTATATAGGCACCATAGTTGTCTAACTATGGAAATACAATTACTACTGTAATCAATCCTGTAATCAATCTATGTAATCACGAGATTTATGCAATCAATGAATTATTCTGCAATCTTCTCTTCTTGGAAAGAATATCTTCTAATATATGTAAAGTATCAATAAATTTATAGAGATTGAAATATGGCCATATTTCATGTATATGTCTATTAGTTTGATGAAATATAATTACCCCATCCATTACCTGTATTTTATTAGGGGATAAATGCCACTTATGTTATTAAGAATTATATTAAAGCAATTTGAATGCTTTTCATTTTCGTCATGATCTCAACTTTTACAAGATTTTTATTCATTAACACATTGACTAACACCAACTTTAATCTTAATACTTTAAATCTAATGATGTGTAATCTTGACTTGTTTTTGACTTTATCCATAATCTTGATTTAAATTAACAAGATACTGCATGATTTAGGCTTTTATATGTAACTTGGCGTGTGTTGTGGTTTTTGGAAGTTAACATCACACATTCACACTAATTCAAACTAATGCAGATGACAGAAAATCCTTTTCTTCAAATCGTTTTTCCACTCAAATCCGAATAATGAGTATATGTGTTACCCTTTGTTTCTAAATTTTTAATTTATCGTTTGTTTTTCGTTTATCAGTAGTAATTTTAGATAGAGTATCTGCTTTTATTTATCAATGAATTTCATTGTTTTTTGTTACTAGTTCTATTTTGAATTGTTTTTATAAATATTACTCTATCCGTCCTCAAAGAATATGCACTTTGGGGTCGGCACAAGTTTTAATGTAAAAATTGTTGAAGTAAGAGAGACGTAGAGAGAAAAAGTAAATAAAGTATTGTTAGTGGAGAATGAGTCTCACCTCATTAGAGAGAAACAACTTTCCAAAATTAGAAATTGATTATTCTTGAGGAACGGACTAGCAAGGAAAGAGTGCATATTTTTGAGGGCGGAGGGAGTATATCCCAAAATTTTTTGTTGTGACATTATTTGACAAATATCATGAAAACCACTAATTAATACAAACTTCATGAAAACCGATAGTTAAAATAAACACAATCAAAAGGTATTCAATGACAAACAACAACAACCAACGGGTCACAACATAGTTGGCAGCGCAGAGCTGTGGAGTGGTGACTATAAGGTCACAGGTTCAAACCCTGCCACCCGCTGAAAGACTTTCGACCTTAATCTGCAAACTCAATCGAGCATGATTAGTTGAATTTCTCCAAAAAAGTGTGTTTGGTACACATATGATCAAACTTAATAAAAATGACAAACAACAACAAAAATTACAAGTAAGACAACTTATATCACAATTATGATTGTCGCGTGACATTGTGTTAGTGTTGAGGGAGAGGGGATAGATGAGGCATTGATAATTAAATTTAAATATGAATGAAAAATAGTACTCTATCTGTCTTATAAAAATAAGAATATTTTTTTTGGGATGCTCCATTAAAATATTTCATTCTATTTTTGGTAACTTCCTTATCTCTAATAAGGTGAGTCTCATTCTCCACGAACAATACTATGATTATAAAAAAATAGAGTGAACTACATAAAATGTCCCTGACGTTTCCATTTGTTTCACTCCAGACCCCTGACTTTTAAAAATATCGCCACAAGTCTCTGGCCTTTAACATAATCATGTATCTTATATTTGTAGCCATTTTTAGGACTATAATACCCTTATGCCTTGCAGGGCATTTTAGACAAATTACCAACCCTTGCCAGCCTACTCTGCACTTTTGCAGACATTTAGTAGGCCTATTCTACACTTTTGTCAAATTAGTAGTCTGTTATGTAATAATTGATATTCATTATTAAATATTGTTGGAATTTGTTCTCCTAATTAGAGACTCTAGCTGTTTGGTGGGATTTAGTAAATGTCGGGACTCCAATGGGAAAAGGACCCGATGAGAAAATATCGCATGGCAGTTCTTCAATTTGATTAGAATTTTAAAAACAACACCAAAATTTTGAATTCTTATTTCACATATTTTAATCCCAAAAGTAAATTATTATTTTCCATAAGGAAATTTAGTACAGCTATAAAAACTACAGGATCTCTGTTATATTTTAGATTTTATCAAATTAATAGTAGCTCGATTTCCATATTATTATTTTTTCAATAATTATACAGCTACCATTTTTAGACAGTGAAGAAAATACATTTAACCATTAAAATATGTGTTAATTCATCACGAGCTATAGACGGCCTATCCATCAATTGATAATTCAAATTGCAAAGCTTAATTTAATTTCAACTCCACCTAAAAAGAATAATTCTCTTTTTTTTCATTAATTAAAATATACTACTTGCTTTTTTTTTTTTTCAATTTTACTAATTTTATGTTAAAATTTGTGATGAGTCAGTAAGTGTATCAAAATTCAACTGGAAACAGTAAATCAATAATTTTAGGGAGAAGACATCAAACAGTATTTGGCCTCGGAAGTGATGTGGCCAATAGTTTTAGGGAGAATTGGTATGCTGCGGGCAATAGTAAATCATGCTCAGATAATTTATCCACGCGGCCACACCTAAATACTTTGAATATAAAATAATTCCATTAATTTTTCATTATTGTTATTGTTATCATTCAATCTTACAAAATTACAAATTTACGGTTTATATTTTCAAACAGTTTTTATCCCATATTATCTCGTTGATTATAGGTGACTAAGCACTTTATTAATTAAATGGGATAAAGAAAATAAAAAAGGCAAACGATATTAAAAATCACTAAAAATGGATTGTTACGTACCTGGACTATAAATACCATATTAATTAGTATAAATACCATACCCATGTCCTTTTTTAAATATTGAAGAATATATCCAAATTAATTGGTGATATTAAAACTACCCCATACTTCAAAAACTACATTGGATGATTCTTATATGTATTGACCATATTTTCTAGGAGTATGTTGTTTTAATTATAAACCATATTTATCTTAATTAATTAAAATACAATGTTATAAATAAAAAAGAAGATGTGACACGGCTGCAAAGTGAAATTTTTGAAATGTATTTGTTAAATCATAAATGGAGTCTCGTATAGGTGGCAGCCGCTGACGCACAGTCATCATGACTGACGGCTGACGCACAACCGTCAAATCGTCACTGCAGAATCAATGTGGTATGACCATAATGCCCTTTTAGGGCTAAAGGGTCTTTTAGTCCGAAAAAACCTGATACGTGATTATGTTAAAGGCCAGAGACTTGTGGCGATATTTTTAAAAGTCAGGGGTTTGGAGTGAAACAAATGGAAACGTCAGGGTCATTTTATGTAGTTCACTCAAAAAAATAAGGCTATTTTTTATTTTGAGATGTCCCATACAAATATCTCATTCTATTTTTCAGTAACTTCTTTCTCTCTAATAAGGTGGACCTCATTCTCCACGAACAATACTATAATTATTTTTTCTTTATATTTCTCTTATTTTATCAACTGTGCATTAGTTCCTTGCCGTCTCAAATATTCATATTTTTGTGGGACGGATGAATATATTTTAAGATTATTGACAAGGCTCCGCCGTCGGTGCAATAATGGATGACGATTTATGTGTCGACATTTGTAGTTTCAGAATCATTACAATGTACGTAAGTATAAGTCGAAGATATTAAAGTGATGGATAATAATTAATAGTATCGATATACATCGAACATAGACGAAGAAGAAGGTCATTTTTTCTTTCTTTTATTAACATAGTGTGTCCATATGAAATAACGAACTCACATTAAGGAAAAGAAAAGGCAAAAAGGAGACATTCGATATTGAAATGAAATTATCCTTTGGCCCAAACTCACAAATGCTATGTTTAATCGTCAAACCCAAATTGATTCATAGTATTAATCGTCAAACCCAAATTGATTGCGTCACAACTTCAAATCAATCAATGGTGGGTTTTTAAAAGGGATTCATGGGATCGGATATAATACAAAAGGTTGTTGTTGGTGTCAGAAGATTGAGGCAGTGCGATAATTATGGTTAAAAGTGGATTGTAAACGAAGAATGGAAGAAAATTAAATCATGAATTTAATAAAATTTTCATCCCTTGTTGGCCGACATGAGATCGATCGACCTCCGACCCTACTGAATCCGCTATTGATTAATTAAGATGATATCTAAGTTAACATTTAGGAATAGCTTAGTTTAAATAATATGACATGATTGATAAAATAATTTAACCATGGTGCGGAATAGGGAATTTAGATGTAATGGGCCCATGTAAAAAGGCAATTGTAATTTAAATTTAGTTTTGAATGAATATAAACATTATTAATGTGGCCTTCAGAAAGACTAGACGTCGTTATATTAAAAGGCACATTTACAGAATAATAAGATGAAAATATTTAATTTGAGTTGTTGGAAATGTTAAATTGTGGATTACATTTTTTTAAAGGCAACCTTTTTGTATGCCAAACGTTCAAATTCAATGCTAGAATCTCTAATACCAACAAATATGTGAGACATTTCAAAAGGAATTTCGTTGTTGCTTTTAGGAAAAAGTTGATATTGGATAAAATTATTCACTATTTATATAATGGATATGTTTATTGAGTTTTGGGTATTGCATGCTATATATATTTAAATTTCTCGAAGTACTCTCATTTCGGTTATTCATTTTTGGACTTTTGTGTTGGTTTTCATCTTCTTTTCTAAAGAACCATTTCAGTTACTTTTGAGTGTTTTGAGGCATATTTTAGGGAGCCCCAATTGCAAAAACCAAAAAATTTATCAAATTCATATATATTCAGTGATTTAAAAATCAGTCGTAAAAATAATAAATATTAATATTCTCACACATTATTCGAATTGATGACATAGTCGCCTTATTTGTCAAGTATGTTGAGAAAAATGATACTCACACATGATCTCGTCTTAGTAGATATTTCGGATACCACGTAACATACAATTTCGCTCAAACTATACCACATAGGAAAATTGAGAAAATTATTAACATTAGTAATTTTATAGCAATTAACCCTTTTACAAAATACAACTACTCTAGGTTTGTTACTTATTTATCAACTACGGAATACATCTTCTTTGAAATATTATACGAGTATAATAAAGTGAATGTGTATTTATAATTAAATTTATGGATGCACAATTTTTTTGGTTCTTATCGAAACTTCATTCGACCAAACAATAAAGTTCAAGAACTGAAAAGTACTAAATTTGCCAGAAACCAATAATGTTTGTGATGACATAAACGAAATCCAATAATATAACGTTTCCATCTTAAGACATATTATAGTTCCACTTGGAACAATATTAATGAACAAAACAGATAAAATAAGGACATAAAATATGATGTGAAGGAGAAAAAGACATGGCCTGAAAAGTAGAGATGTGAAAAAGCAAAAACAAAGCATGGTTTCAAAGAGACAAAACATTGGTTTAGCTCAGGGGGTTACCCCTATTTATTTAATTTCCCTTTCACATCTTTTCTGCTCATAAAATAATAAATAATCATAATATTTTTCATCTTGTTGTTTTCATATATAATATACAAATAAAATAAAGTAATAGTAATATTTACTCGTGACAATATGCCGCAAAAGTTGTTATCACCGGTCGGTATAACTGACAAATCCAAGGCTGCTGCTCCCCACCTTTTTTATTTAAAAGTATTTATTTCATTTTTAAGATTGTATTTTTTTTAGTTTTTGTCCAAATATATAATGGCCACTACTATACTTTCTGGTGTCATCGTCTCGTTGGCTCACACGAAACATTTTAATAGACTGCTTTATGCTTTTTATATAAGCCTGATAATAAAATAACGAATTAATTTTATAAAGGAATATTATTTTTTAGGGCTCGAGATAAATTCACATTTGATGACGCATGACATATAAAAATGCGATTAATTAATTCAATACAATGATTGAGTTAAACTATAGTCATTAATTAAGCTTTAAAAAGATCCCAATAATAATTATTAAAATAATTGTATTGTTTTTAAATCAAAGGCTCAACTAACATGCAACACTTATGAAAAAAACGTTACTATCATCCAATGAAAAATTAGACAAATAAAACAATAATAGTAAAAATCTATATACTATTGGATGAAAATTCTGAAAATAAAAATAAAAATAAAATTATGACGTTGTTGACAAGCAAACAAACGAACAATAGCCCTTATTATAAACTTTCTTTTTACATTGTTTTATCTTTTTTGGGACTAAAAAGACAATTAATAAAAATAATAGAAGCTGTGACTCTGGAATAACTAATCCTCAGAGCTTTTGCAGCTATAGCTATGACAAAATGTGGGGCATTATTCTATGGTACTGATTTTATGCTCTTCTGATCTATTCTAATGTATTTATTTTTATTTTGGCATTAAAATCTAAAGTCAATGTGTACATCATTATTACTAGTGAGTGTTAAATTGAAAACATGTTTCTTATTCTTTACAGTATTTTTTATTTTTATTATTCGAGAATTTTCTTTTTATTACTTGCACCATATGTACATAAAACTATTGAATTACTAATAAAAAAATAAATCAACACTTGTCCTAGATCCAAACTCTGGCTAATTTTGTTTTTTAAAATTTAATTAATTACACAACGATTTCATACATATAATAATTCAATACTAAAACCAAACTTGGAAACTCATGCTAAAAATGGACTCATTTGATCCATGTCATTTGAGGTTACAACTTAAAGTAGAAGTTAAGAATTGCCTCAAATTTGGATATTAATGCGATGCAACTTCATGCATTGTAAGGACATACTATATTAATGGAAATTCAATAAATTTAGTGAGTGGCAGAATGTGAAAGCAACACATTTAAATTCATGTAAATTAGAAACGTTGTAAAATATAGTGATACTCACCGCCACAGACACCATCGATAGTGCTATTTTACCATTTAGTGACCAAAGGGCCCCCATAATCCCAATAAAATGGATAGTAGTTTTTTTTGTCTCATTGTCTGTTTATATATATTTATCATATATATTTTGAAATATACTCTTACTTCATAGTACTCATACTGCCTAATTAATTTTTGGGCGTATTGTTTGTGTACAATGTTATGATACACACACATCTAGCTAGAGTGAATGGAATATTGAATCTTTATAGCTAACAGCCTAGCAAATATTCAAGTCATTTTCAATAAAAATCTACTGTAGAATATTCTTAACTTTAATTGAAGCGAAATAGCCGCCTATAAACAATTCTCATAGACTAATCATTTTGAGGGTAAAATGATCTACAAGTGATAGATGTGTGACGAGACAAGTCCAGAAAATTGTGGTTAAAAAATAATTGCAATTGTTATATTAAAAAGTTGCTAGCTTGTAGATAGTGAAAGAGGGCCTATTATAGAAAAAAAAAATAAAAAATGAATAATATCAGGAAACTTGTTATCATAGTGCAGAAAATTGATATAACAAGAGCTGGGCAGTGGGCACTACACTACTACACTTCCTCACAAAACGACAAGTGCCACAATTATTGTAAATTAAGAAAAAGGAAAAATTGAAACTAATTCATAACTTGGGTCTGTAGACAGCCTTTAGTTCTGGTCACACAGTTTTAAGGACCCACATTTCGACACGTGGATTATTTTGATACAGTCATGTATTTTTATAATATAATAGTAATATTTATACTACATGTGTGCAATTTTTTATAAAATTCAAAATAACGAGTATAAAATTAATTATACTCGTGATTACACTTTCCGTTTTATCATTTTGTTCTGACTTCTCTCATTTCAGTTTTAATAAGTGTAGTAATCCATTCCTCCACAAAAAGATAGTTTTATTTTTCTATTTTAATCTGTCCACTAAAATTATTGACAGAAATAACCATGTAGTGTAACAATGTAAGAAGGTATTATGAGATTGAGATGAGGGCTAGAGAGGGCAAATCTACACGACTGAGACGAGACAAGTCCAGAATTTTATAGTTAAAACTTAAAACAGAATTGCAATTGTTAAATCAAAAAAGTTGGTAGGTAGTAGATATATGATTAATAGCAAGAAACTTGTTTTCATGGTGCAGAAAATTGATATAACAAGAGCTAGACACTAAACCCTATAGAGGGAGGGAACCCTGAAATAACCTTATATGAGATGAGAGAGAAGATGGCCAAATATACATGATTGGATTGGATTGGATTGGATTGGATTGGATTGGATGTTGCAGCTAGCAAGAGATGATGATAATACAAGGGCATACATAGCCCACAGTGGTCACCTTTTTGGGAAATTTTATTTTAATTTTTTTTATTTTAAATTGTTTTGGAAAATGTAGTTAGAATGTTTAATGTTGGAAAAAGAACTGATTTTCAGTTGCAGGTTGGCAATATGTGGATGATTGCTCTGCAAAAGATAATGATGCATGATTGATCCTTGTTTGTTTTTGGAAGCCATCAAAACAAATGTGCGACAATTTTCAGGGAAAAACAAGATAAAAGGACAGTCCCCCCTAATCCTGTTCTTTTTTGAATGCCAATAATACTATTACTCCATTATTGCCAACGTAAATCCATATTACAGATAATTAGTACTCCATGTAAGACCATACTCAAAATAGTAGTCCAACTTATATGCATTAAATACATTAATTAATTAATGATGATGATGGTGATCGCCAAAAATCCTCATCAAGCTTTCATGAAATGAACAATTATTTGTAAAAACTTCAATTTTCGTTAAATTTTAAATATCCATTAACAGCGACGGAACTACATAGTGCCAGGCGCGGGGGCTTGGCCGGAACCAAATGCAGATTACCCCTTACACGTCTGTCCTCCGCCCCAGAGAGGGCCTGCACTCCAGCCGTTCAGAGTCTTCAGACTTAAGTGCCGCCGATACTCTGAATCTGAAAATTGAAAAATGAAGGAGAAGAGAAGACTTGGGCCTAAATAGTTTTGGGCTATTTATTTGATTGTTGGGCTACATTTTAATTTTGGGCTATAATACCATTTATATACTTCCGTCTTTTTAGTTATATAAACTTATTTTCTAGTCAAATTTAATTAAAGTAACGACTAATTTTTCAATTAATTTGAAGAAAAGTTTTTTTAAGTTGAGGCTCTGAACTTTATTTAACGATCTGATTCAGAAATACTCCAATTTTAGTAATTATGAAATTAATATATGAATTATAATTTGTTTTTATGGATTCTGAAAATAATTAGTTATATATTTGTGTTGTAATTTATGTTCTATGATGTGTATGAATTTGATAATATATATTTATTGAACTTTTATTTATTTATTATTATTATTATTATTATTATTATTATTATTTATTACTCTTTTCGTCCCATTAAATATGAAACGTTTGTTTTTCGGTACAAGATTTTATGTATTGTTGTTGTGTGAGTTAATAAAGAGATAATAAAGTAAGAAAGATGTGCATTTCGACACATGATTTTATGTAGTGTTGTTTTGTGAGTTCACCACCCGCTGGGAGACTTTCGGCCTTAATTTTGCCATTCTGGTCGAGCAGGATTAATCCGATTCCACCGAAAGTGGGTTCGGAATGGTCAAACCAAAAAAAAAAGATAGAGAATAAAGTAAGAGAGATGAAAAAAAGTAGAGATAATGTTATTTCCTTTTTATGAAACGTTTCATTTTTAGTAGAGTAATCCGAAAATGAAAACGTTTTATTTTTAATGAAACAAATGGAGTAGTATTATTTAAAGTTTAGCACCGGCTTATTCGAATTCCTGGTTTCTGTCACTATTACGAGAAAGAGATAGAGATGGAATGACGTGGCAGCCACAAGAATAACTAGTCCCGTGACATGATTGGGAAATTGGTTCACTAACCATTTAAAATAACCGCAGAAAGAAAATACAGAGAAAAAAATGAAGAAAATACTTAAAAGATTGGACATGTGACTGTAACTATTTACTCACATGCGTATCAAATTTAGTTAGAGCATGCACAATAGCGGATGAGAGGTTGGACGTCAGGTGGGACTAGCGGGATGTCCGTAGAGGTGTTCATCTTAATAGTGGATGAGAGGTAGGACGTCAGGTAGGACGTCCCGAAGACGGATGAGAGCTTGTTCGCGCCTAAACCGGACGTCCCGATTTTTTATTTTTGTTTTAAATTTTAAATTTTAAATTTTATTTTTTTTTATTTATACTCAATATTTACAACTCATTGCACTTCATTTTTTTGTATATTTGATAAACATCAATAATTAAAATGAATTAATCATATTTTTCAATTTATTTTATTGGCTAGGGCGTCGGCTAGTCCTAGTGTTAGGCTATTATTGTATAGTTGGATGCCCTTATGACGTGGCAGTGCAGTGGTTTTAGGATGTCCTAGTGCTAGATTACTGAGATATCCGTCTTATTATGAATACTTTTGTGGAATTTTATCTAGCGGAGAATATGTTCCTTTTTTTGTTTTCACCTATTGATATTGAATTGCGTTGATTAAGTTGATTTTAAGTTAAACGAAAACCGACAAAACATTCAATAGTCCAACTTATCATTGTAACAAAAAAAAATCCATAACCAACAATATCATATAGAGTAGTATTATATAATATTGTAAATTTGTAATATACGACAAACATGCATAATATTTTAGTGAATAACTTTTTTTTAAAATGGATGTAAAGGTAGCTATCTAGCTATCCCAAAAATTGAGATTCAATTAATTAATCATGTAATCTACCTCATATTAAATAATAAAACACATTTAACTGATTGCTATAATCCTAAATTATGCTCAAGACGTATAAAATATTAATAAAGAAATTCCACTACCGAGCTACTTGTCGAAATTACTAAAATAACGTGTTGATTATTTGTCAGAATATTTAAACCAATAAAGGATAAAATTAAATTATTTTCAAGGCTAAAGTTGACTTAATTAACTATAAAATACTCCTGCTAGAATACGAAAAACTTTCAATCTTCAAGCTCTATATCATTACTGTCTTTTGTCATTTTTACTCCGAATTGTTTTTTATATAACTGTATTGATTTTATTAATTTTAATTTTGATTTTGAGTATTTCTTCTATACAAAAGGAATAAAATTCAGAAAGTAATTAATTGCAATGACCTCGACACTAGCATGTAATATTCCAAGCACAATTAATTGATTTGAAAATTAGACAACGTTCTGCTAACTACATTCCAAAGCACAATTATTAATGGGATATAATAATTCTACATGTATTCGATCATTTGAAAAAACAAACTGTATAAGTCTAGTCTAAATCAATCTCACTTTTTGATATTTATGTTTAATTAACTAATGTTTTTGCAGCCCACATATATATTTTGTTTCCGTCGGCCGATGTACAATGCCTCATTCTCTTAAGTTGTCATCAGAAAGAAGGCTGAGTCGTGTTCTCTTTTTTTGGAGGACCTTTGTCAATTGTTAGACACATTTGACACCCACAAGCGCCCCTACAATATGTTTTTTCCCTTTTTTCTTATACTAATATTATTGGGTATTTGATATTTTGCTGAAATTATTGTCCAAAAGTCTCAATCTTTAAAATATATCATAGGAAAATTCTCATTTTGATATTTCGAACATGAAAATTATAAAATATAGTAGCTCACATCAAAATAATATTCCGCACCTGCCTCATGTAGAAATCCTAATTTCTGCAATTTTATGTTACTATAGTAAATTAATTGTGTTAAAAATACCTGCATTTTTGTCAAATCGTGTGTGAGTTCTGTATGAGGGAAGGAAAATGAAAATTTGTGTACAAAACAATAACTAGACATTATTAGAAAATTGTAAAAATAGGGATCTCCCATAACTAACTTTTCGTGTCCCCTTTGTGTTCAAAATCTTGTCGATTGACATGACGACGTATCTTGTTAGTCACAACTTACAATATTTCAATACCAAAAAAGACAAATTCGAGTAGTTTTTATTACAAAGATGAGGTGAAATAAATAAAAAAGAGATGGACAAATGTAACGAATTGGTCAGTTTAATTGCACAACCAATAGTGGGTGGACTGGTAAAGATGACAATCAAGCAATTCCGTCCTCTCTTCCTTTAAAAAAAGCACATGGCATCCACACATCTATATGGCCCCTTAGAGCATCTCCAATGCACGGATGTCTCATTCGGACATCTACTAGAACTTCCCAAAAACACCTCTTGCCACGTCACTAGGACTTCCCATCCCACTGCCACGTCACTAGAACATCCCCTTCACAATCCGCTCTTCCCATCGCCCTTCCCACTAGGACTTCCCGCAATCAAAAAAATCACAATGATTTATAAACGTAACGGAATTATAATTTTGCCACGGAATACGGGAAAATTGCGAATGCTTCATTAAAAAAATTTACATAAAAAAAAGAAAAAAAATTACATAATAAAAAAGAAAAAAAATTACATAATAAAAATAACATAATACAGGAAATTTAGACTAGGCTCACTCCGCGTTGTCCTCCTCGCCCGTGCCGCCATCGCCCTCGCCTTCGCCCGTGCGGCCCCCGTCGTCCCCGCTGCTAATCTCGGCGCCATCATCTCCAATGGGTGGCATCCCCAAATCGCGCCAACATCCATCGATGACATCCTTCAACATCCTTTTGTACACATGATCTGTCGTGCTATGCCACCTATGCATGGTCCGGACCAAACTAGTCGTTATCTTCGCGCGGGCGAGACGATCGTACTCTTCTGGGGGAGCAAGGGGCCTCCGATTGGACCTCGAACGACCCGCTACCGCTGCTGCTTCCCCTAGCCTTCCGCTGTGCAGCCTTTTGCCCAATCGGGCGACGACGCCGGCGGGAGTCTGATTGAGGTAGCGGGGACACTTCCTCGGCTTCCGGGAGCTCGTGCGAACCAGCACTACTGTTGTATTCACCGGAAGCGTTGATCTTCGTCCGCTTCTGCCAGCCCGATTCGACACCCCCACAAAACTTTTGGAAATCCTTCACCACGAGTGTTAAGAGCACAATTCTCTTAACGAAGAAGTATTGCTGTCGTCGCACGCAACACACAAATCCGGCGCCCCGATCGTTGGGGTCGGCGGTCAAAACTCGTGACTGGCGCGGAGAACTTCCTCCGTCGGCAGTGAATTGAATTCTTTGGAGTATTGCACAAGACACGTGGGCAAAATATTTCTTTATTGATTGATTGAAAGAATAATGAAAGGCCCTATTTATAATAAACTAAACCCTAACTTATGGAATAAGAAAATAATATATGAAAAGATATGGGGATTGAAAAGATAACTAAATATTTGGAGAATCCTAAGATATAGGGATCGTAACAACTCCCCCACGGTTAAAATCCACCTTGTCCTCAAGGTGGGAACCACGAAGCAACAAAGAGTCGAACGCAGAAGCTTTGGCGAGGTATCTCCTCCTGGATCAAACGGACCCGATCGTTGTTTCAATCTCCAATAACCTACTATTGCATATTCGATGTAAACATCCTTAGCGAATTTCCTCATGATCGCAACATGAAATGGCTTGTTATCACGTTCCCCCATCGTCTTTACACCCATACGAGAGTATATTGATAACCCATTAACCGTATCTTCGCGATCATCATGTAGCTCATCTTTATACCGATTATGGTGCCTCTCTGGTATTGAAGGAGACACGAGGGACCACGTATCTGCATTCATTCCCTTCACTGATGTCTTTGGGAGACAACCATCGAAATTAAATGCTACAATTTTACTTGAATCATGAAGATCATCATCCTCATCAATTTTATCCACCTCGATAGCGCGTACGTCTTCATCTACTAATTTCTTCTCATTGAGCCGCAAGTCAACTTGATTTCAACTCTCCTTTTTGCTTCATGGTTCCCACCTTGAGGACAAGGTGGATTTTAACCGTGGGGGAGTTGATACGAGCCTATTATTATTATTATTATTATTATTTAGTTTAGATATTATAGGGACTTAGCATATCTTTTTCTATATCTTTGTTTTCTTGTTCATTAAGTCAGTAGCATTATAAATAGGATAGACTGTTATCTTTTTTATTCATTCAATCAATATATGAAATTATCATTCTTTTGGCTCAATTGAGTATCAAACAAGAAACATCTCCTAAGGTTGCCGACGAGGCTGATCTCGCGCTCAACCGGCCCTTTTTGCCGTCCAAGTCACGACCCAACGTTGGGCGCTCGACAACGACGACATCTCGTTTCTTGATTTTGTGTGAAAATCGACGTTAAGGAGGACGGTCCTTAACAACTCCTGGATCAAACACACATCGAACAGCTGAACGTCTCCCTTCTTCACCTCCATAAAAAATCAACAAAGGTAGACTAATGTGGTCGTCCAAATTCAACGCTAAAATGGAAAGTTCTGCCACACAGTCATGAATGCTCAAACACGGCGTGTTATTTCGCAGAGGAATCAACCTTGGATCGGCGTCGAGTGATGTTGATCGTTGATTCAGACTTGTAACATCACCAACATTCAAGTCCTTATAGACACAAGCACTTTCGTGGAAAACAGTGTAATCACCAATAGAACCATCCTCCTCTTTATCTTCTAGCAATGTCTCCTTCTTTTCACCAATCTTCTCATCATATACCCCAACGAACACTTGCAGTGACTTGTTGTCGTTCATGACAATCCCTTTGTTCTTGACGAACTCTCCAGGGGACTCGTTGTTTGGAACATCAAGAGGAGCGCCATCATTGTGAACATCGGTAATGTCATTGGGAACATCATCACCGAATCCTATCGTGGGAGTATTATTAGTTTTCTCTTCGGCTAAATTCTCATCTTGAATGTTCTCCTCAAACTCCTCCCCATCATCCGCATAACAGAGAATGCGTTGTTTACACACATGTCCCATCACCCATTTCTCGGGACAGTGCCAACAGAGACCCAACCTGGACCGTTCTGACTTCTCCGCCTGGGAGACCCGTATTAGCGGCAGGCGTGGCTGCTCCGGAGTTTGACTGGTCACACGTGCGGGCTGACTGTACAGGTCCCGCGTTGGCTTTTCGGTGGAGTAGCGGGGCTGGTGGGAGGCGGGCTGGACTCGCACTCTCACTTCCTCCCGAGGGCGAGGTCGGTCCCAGCACGTCTCCGAGCGTCGGGGCCGGTCAACGGTCGGGTAGCCGCGGTCCTGCTGTTGCGCCGGTGGGTCCCAGCACGTTGGGCGGTGCCGCTGCGTTGCGGTTGTCGGGTAGCGATCAAACCCTAATTTGGTCTGATGCTCTCCGCGATCAGATAGGTGGCCACCCCTCTCGACGTAGCCGCTGCGGTGTCGGGGCCAAGCGTCTTGCGCGCGATCGCGGTACCCGATGGGCTGGTATCTCGGCCGTGGGCGACGATCATGTGGATCCAAGTGGTGTGAGACGTAGGGTGATTCTGGATCAGGCCACGACGGCGGGCGGAGTACTTCCACCCGGATGCTTGGAGGGTCCCAACTGGTTACACGGCGAGGTTGGGCCGGCTGGTAGGGACGGAATGGCTGTGTGGTCTGAGGGAAGTCGTATTGACGACGGCGATAGCCGGCGTAGTCGTATGACATGTTGACGGACTGAGGCGTGGCTGTGGTGGTTGATGATCGTTTGACTTCGACGCGGTACGCGGGAATCCTTCCCGTCGGGCGCTGCAGAAGTAGTGTTGTCCTGCGGCTAGAGCTCGGCGGACAGGCGGGACTCGACAACCAAAGCAGTTGCTGTGCGCGGAATGTTTTCCGTCGGGCAGCGGTGTAGCTTCGGTTCGAGATGGTGGGAGGGTCAACTCTCAATGAAAGCACCAGTTGTTAAGGACCGTCCTCCTTAACGTCGATTTTCACACAAAATCAAGAAACGAGATGTCGTCGTTGTCGAGCGCCCAACGTTGGGTCGTGACTTGGACGGCAAAAAGGGCCGGTTG